>NC_067152.1:42119927-42455552 GCF_903995435.1 Acomys russatus | reverse complement strand
TTAGACAAGTCTCCATAGAATTATCCCGGGGGGACAAGGAGGGTCACAAATATTGAGTGAGCGTATAGTGAGGTTGCTCAGCAGGTAAAGGCACCTGGTGCCAACTCGATAACGTGCCTTCCAGCCTCGGGGCGCCTGAAAGTTGTCCTCTGACCTCCAATAAATAAATAAATAATTTTAAAAAGTTTTTAAAAGCTGGTGAATGGATGTGCCCTTGAAATGGAAGAATTATGAAAACACGGATTATGGTAGCCAGGGGTGTGGGGTGGAGGTGGGAGGTGGTGACAGGAGGAAGGAGGGCATGGCTATAAAAGGGTAACATGAGGAATGCTGGTGGCCATGGAAATGGTCTTTATCTTCACATCATCCAGTTCAATATCCTGCTTTCAACTGTACTATGTGGTTTCTCAACATGCTACCACGGGGGGAAAGCTGGGTAAACTCTAACCACACCCACTGTAGTAAGTGGAACTGTTACACCTGACTCTGCAACTGTCTCAAAGAGAATAAAAGAGCTTATTTTGGAGTCAAATATGAGTGACACTGGCCCAGGAATATAGGTTCATGGTACCCCAAAATCTGGGTTTCAACGTGGAGGCAGCTTCATGATGTTTTGGGTTTTGTTTTGTTTTTTGAGACAGGGTTTCTCTGTGTAGCCCTGGCTGTCCTAGACTCGCTTTGTAGGCCAGTGCTGGGATTATTTGTGTATGAGGCAAATAAAGCCATTCTAATAGCTAGTTTGTAATAGGCTTAGTATTAATTACTTTGTTGCACTCTGGCGTCGTGCATCCTCTGTTCTACTAGTCCTAGTTGCTGCAAGGCTTCTTGTGTTAACCGCCTGGGAGATGCTGGACCTGGATCTCCTTTCAGAGTTTCAAACAAGTGATGCAATTGTCCAGTAGAAATCTTTAGAAAGGGTCTGATCCGATTTATATTTCCCAATAATTTTTGAAAATCATTACCCGTTTTTAATTTATCAATCCTAAGTTGTAACTTTTGTGACATAATAAAATTGTCACAGATAGTTTTTCCCAAGTAACTGATTGACCTATTATGTTGTATTTCGTCAGGGGCAATAACCAATCCATATTGAGTTAAAGACTCAATCATATCTTTAAGGATGAATTCAGTTAATTCTTTTGTCTTTTCTGCTATAAGAATATCATCCATATAATGCAAAATATAAGCCCACCCATATTTACTTCTAACAGATTTTAATGCTTGGTCCACAAATTTCCGACAAAGAGTGGAACTATTTTTCATTCCCTGAGGCAAAACTTTCCACTGATATCTTTGATAAGGTCTCTGAAAGTTAACTGAAGGTATGCTAAATGCAAATTTATGAAAATCTTCAGGATGTAATTTAATAGTGAAAAAACAATCTTTCAGATTTGTAACAATATAATAACCTTCAGGAATAGCTGCAGGAGAAGGGAGGCCAGGTTGAAGGGCCCCCATACCATGCATAGTCTTATTTACAGCTCTTAAATCTTGTAAAAACCTCCATCTCCCTGATTTTTTCTTAATAACAAACACAGGAATATTCCATGGACTATTTGATTTCGCTAGATGTCCTGCATCTGACTGCTCTTTAACAAGTTGCTCTAATGCCTGTATCTTTTCTTGTGTTAGGGGCCACTGATTAATCCACACAGGTTCCTCATATATCCATGAAATTTTATCTGTATATAATTCAATATTCCTTGTATATTTTTCTTCTACCTTTATGGTTATTAGAGGTCTTTGTTTGGTTATTTGTACAGTTTCCTTTAAAGGCCTAATCATAATTTCCCTTTACCATCTGTACTTCCTCATAAAGAGAAAGCAGATAATCTTTGTTTACCACAAGATCTAACCCTGTGCTTCCTGGTGTTGCTCTTGGCAGATCTAAGATGTTAAATTCAGGAGCGAGAGGATTCTCAAGTTACTTTGTTCCTCCTCTTTATGCCCTCTTTTTACTTCGGGGTTGAGTGCTTGCCCCTTGTCCCATTTTTTTGTCTCCCCATCTGTAAGGGGGGCGGTCCCACCTTTGTGAAACTAATTTACACTCATGTTTTGAACGCTTTCCTTTCTCACACCAAGGACACAACCTTGGAGGAGGCTTGTTTATCTTATTGGAGGTTTGTTGTTCTAAACTGTCTTGTCAAGTTAACAACTGTGGAAAATAACAATGGCCTTCCTCTGGACCAGGGGCCATACTTTATCCTATCGGGGGTAATAGAGTTACGTCTGTCCAGAAAATGCAAGTGTGCTTGCAGCTGGCCCATCATTCCGGATCCCACTTCCCTCTGTACAAAGTTCTTTGGCTGTGCTGCAAGCCTCTATCTACATCTCTGCCTCATCCTCGTGGGCATACAGGATAAAAAGTGACACAGCCTGAGACCACTGTTGCTTACTTGGTCAAAATGACACTCTGACTCAGGAGTCTTATTTATGTCTTCTTGACACAATTCTTAAACCTGTGCTAGGCTAACCTGTCAGCTGGTGAGAGGGAGACATCTCAGGGCCTTCCCAGTTCCGACAGTAGTTTAGGGTATGCACATTGAAACAGTATTGTGGGGAGCTGGGGAGATGGCTCAGTGGTTAAGAGCACTGGCTACTCTTCTAGAGGCCCTGAGTTCAATTCCCAGCAACCACATAGTGGCTCACAACTATCTAGAATGAGATCTGATGCCCTCTTCTGTCAGAATACTATATACATAATAAATAAATCTTTTTAAAAAACAGTTTTGTGGTTTTGTTTTTGAGACAGGGTCTCACTACGTAGCCTTGGGTGTCCTGGAACTCACTACATAGACCAGGCTGGCCTCAAACTCACAGAGATCTGCCTTCCAGCACTGAGATCAAAGGCTTGCGCCACCACACCAAGCTTTTTTTGGTCTTTATTTGCTTGTTTTTAATGCAGGTGTCTTAGTTTCATGTCTTAGCTATGATAAAGTAGGCTGACAACAGCACTGTCAGGGAAGAAAGTGCTTACTCACCTTTGGCTGCCAATCCAGGGAAGCCAAAACCCCTGAAGCAGCTAGTCAAAAAGAGCATGTGCTCACCCATGCCTAATCATGGGCAAGCTGGTCTACATAGCAAGTATGAGGCAAGCCAGGGCTATATGGGAGCCTTTGCCTCAAAAAAGAAAGAAAAGAAAAAGAAAAGGCCAACCTGATCTAGACAGTCTCTCCTTGACACTGTCTTCCCATTGGGTCAAGTTGGCAATTAATAGTAACCGAACCATCAGTGGAGTCTCATGTAGGCCAGGCTGGCCTTGAACTCTCTAAGTAGGCAAGGACGACCTTGAACTCTTACCTTTCCCTGTCAAGAGTATAGGCGTGTACTAGCACAGCTGATATATGTGGTGCTGAGGATTGAACTACACAGGGCTTCACGAAGCTAGGCAAGCAGGAATTTGAGCTACATCCCTGGCCCTGACGATGCTCGGGCTTGCTGATGTTCCTTTCTCAAAAGGACGGCTGAGGCAAGAGAAGACCTGATGTCCTAGAGTCACTAGAAAGCAGAAAGCTGCTGAAAGCAAGGAAGGATTAGGCACTGGCTGGCGGCGGCTGGAGGGAGTGCTGCAGGGCAGGTCCCAGCATGAATCAGTGTTGGAGTTTTGCTGGGCAGAAAGCCAAGCTCACATGTGGATCTGGGCTACTGATGAGACAGTAGCACAGATTATGAGTCGCAGGCCCGGGCTGGATAGGAAAGGAAGCTCCTGAGAACTCTGAGGTGCTGGGAGAGACTGGAGGCCTTGAGAGGCTGGATGGAGGTGGGGGGGGGGGCAGGAGGGGGGAAAGCGAGGACTCAGGGGAATGGACAGGACATTTTGCTCTGGGGAAGTGTTGCCATAGGATGCTGAAAATGGTGGGCCTGGGTCATTAACACAGATGGGCATCAACTCCCACAGAGGAGGAGAGCATCCCTCAGGAAGGGAGGAACTTTAGGTAAGAAGTTGAAAGACAATTGGCTACTGGTTCCCTTCTCTCCATGAAGCAGGTGACACACTTCTGACTGTGAGTGGGAAGAAGAGGGAACCGAGGCCTTATTAACCACAAAGAAGGACATGGTAGGGGCAGGGTAGAGCAGCAGAGTAAGTAACAGCAGGTTTGACAAGGGAAGATGGCAAATATTAAAAGGAAAAACTTGAAATCAGGGCCAGCGCGACGACGGTTCAGCAAATAAAGGTGCTTGCCTCGGAGCCTGAGGACCTAAGTTCGATTCCTGAGACAAACATGGTAGAAGAAGAGAGCTGGTCTTCCACAAATCGTGCTCTGGCCTTCAACTTGTACGTGCACACCAGCATACATATAAGTAAGTAAAATAAAGCAAAACTTGAAAGAAAGTCTTAGCTGTAGCACTGTCAGCAGCTTTGGGACAAAGGACAGGATTGTTTCAATGGCTACATCCCAGGCCTCTGTCCTAGTCCACACCAGACTAGGTAGAAGACTGAAGAGGCCAAGGACCCAGGTCCCAGGAAGCCCGACACTGGGCAGATTCCTACACCCCAATTTCCTCAACTGTCATCACAGTTTAAAGCTTGGGGAGCCAACGTTCACTTTCCCAAGCTCTAGTTTGGAATCTGGGATACTTCACCGGGGTCTTGGAGTCTAAGATACCACTTACTGATGAAAACATCCCCTCCCTGAAGGTCCATGGGCAGGAAAGGCTCTGCTTCCAAAGGGCACCACGCCCAGCCCCTCCTGGTGGTGCTGATGCCTCGCTCCACTTCTCCCGCTCAGTCTCTCTCAGCCTCTCAGGCCAAGTCTGCCTCCATTTGTAAAAAGAGCAGTGCGTAGAAAGCTTGAACTTTTCTGCGTCTTAGCCAAATAAAGCAGTAACAACCATCACCGCAGGCTCCCTATATGACGCCCTCCATCTCAATGGGTAGTCACCAAATAAAGGGATGACAACTTAGGCCCCACAGTGCACCCCACCGCGGCCGGCCGGCGGCCTACCTGAACCCTCCACCTCCAACCCCAAATCCGAGCTAAGGGGTTTCCTTCCATCTTGTGCATGCACTCTTTGTTTTTTGTTTTTCGAGACAGGGTTTCTCTATGTTATCTTGGCCGTCCTGGACTCGCTTTGTAGACCAGGCTGGCCTCGAACGCACAGCGATCCACCTGCCTCTGCCTCCCAGGTGCTGGGATTGCGGATGTACTCTTATGCAAGGACACAAGGCACCAGGGCCTAACCCATCAAGTCCACGGTCCTAGCGAGGGGAGCCGGCCTGATTGCTTCACACCTGTCATCCGCCCACTTCCGACTACCTGAAACCTGGGGTGAGCAACTCTAAGCTCAGTCAGCCCATCACGCAACCTTTTCCCTCTGTGATCTTCCTGCCCTTCACTGTACATGCTAGCCCTGGATGATCCCAACGGAACATCCCTGACCAACTCCGGAATAGGTGTGGCTCTCGCTAGAGATCAGAGTCCCGTGTGACAGCCATCGAAGTACCGGGTGAGCAGCCACCGAACGGCGCCCGCGGCTCCAGCCAACAGAAGTTGTAAGTCGGCTTTTGAAGGGGCGGCCCTAGAGACTCTCAAGTCTCTGGAGTTGCGGAGACCTCAAGGCTGGCGAGGACACAGGGGAAGCTGCAAGACCAGGAGGCGCTGCGACGGCCCACAGTGAGCAGGGCGGAGCAGAGCAAGGCGGCCGCCTCCGCGCGCCCCACAGGGACTGGCCTCTCCTCCCGGGAGCACAGTGCGCAGGGCTGCAGACGGGGCGCACCCCGGATGGGCTCGCATGGACCTTCCGCGCAGCAGGCTCTTCCGGGTGTTGCTGCTGGTAGCCACCAGCTCCGGCATCTTATTCACACTGTACTCCTCGGCGGGGCAGTGGTCCCGGGAGACCTGGGCCCCTGCCAGGTAAGCGCTGCGGCGTGCTGTGCCCAGGGCGCGGGGAGGGCGCACACTCACATCTCTCCGGTTGCCCGCGGGCACCCTGGCGTGATTCGCAGCGGCGACACACCTTGGACCGCCGTTTGTCCTCCTCCCACCCCCCACCCCTGGAGCACACTGGAGACCCTGATGTCTTTGGTTAATTTAGTCCAGGCCTAATTGGAAGCACCCCGTTGTCACTTTTCTCTGGATCCACTTTGGGGTAGGAACCCAAGTCTCCTGTTTTTCAACTTTATCCTACTCTTCAGGGGAGAGGTGACCAATCAACTCCGCTCACTCCAGGCTGTGGGCTCAGTCCTACCCGCATCTGGCTCCCTTTTATCTGGATCCATTATGTTACTCTCATAAGCCCCTTTGGGGTGTGGCCCTGGGAAAAGGCGAGTTCCATCTGCAACAGCACAGAGGCAGATTCTGAACCTATCTGAGCCTTCCCCCTGGTTTGCTGAAGGTGCCTCCCGAGGGTTTAGCTTTATTGTGGGGGATCCATACCTAGAATCTGAGCTTGGTGGGTCAGAAGACCCCATACAACAGCATGCAAAGCCTCAGCAACCAGGCTTTCTTCTCCTATCGCTCTGGCTTCTGCACACGTCTCTGGGATGAAAACAAAGTAAGTATCTAGTGTCTGGCTAAAGGACACACCTCAGTTGCAAACAACATGAAAATTGCTTGCAAACAATTGAGTCCAGTCCACTTAGCTGGCAACACCGAAGCTGGTAGCACCCTGCAAAGGACCTAGCAGGACAGCACACAGAAGGTCATTTATACACCTCAGCAAAGCTTTTCGGTTTTTGTTTTGTTTTGTTTTTTACTTTTTTCCCCTTGAGACAGGGTTTCTCTGTGTAGCCCTGGCTGTCCTGGAACTTGTTCTGTAGACCAGGCTGGCCTCGAGCTCACAGATATCCACCTGCCTCTGCCTTTCGAGTGCTGGGATTAAAGGCGTGCGCCACCATGGCCGACTAGGCTTTTCCTTTTTTGAAAACATTTTTATTAATTATTTACTTTTGAGATTACAATATAATTACATCATTTCTCCTTCTCTCTCCTCCCTCTGAAGTCTTCCATGTAGTCCTCCTTGCTTTTTCTTTTTGTCATTATTGTTACAAGTGTGGATAGATACATAGATACATACATACATATGTACACACACACACACACACACACACACACACACACACACACATACTCCTAAATAGAGCCTGATCAGTGTGTATAATGTTACTTGTATGACCATTTGGTCCTGGGTAAGCAGTTGGCATGCTCTTTCCGACGGAAGACTGTCTGTCTCTCCAGCTCTCAGCACTTCCTGGTTGACTGTCGTTCTTTGTGTCGAGTTGAAGGCCTAGAATCCTCTCCCCAATGGACTCTGGCAAACCCTTTTCCTTCTCAAGAGATCCTTTTCCATTTCAAAATCTGATCCAAGGGCTAGGGGTGCAGCTCATTTGTTAGAGTGTTTGCCCCCCACGCATGGAGTCTTGGGGTTCCACTCCCAGCGCTAAAAGTAAAACACAACAACAACCACCAGAAACAAAAAACAAAAAAACCCCTGACAAGATCCAGAATGAAGCAAGGAAGAGCCTGTCCTTTTCCTTGTTTCTGTTGGCCTTGGCTGCAAGAAAACCAGGACGCAGGGGACAGGGGACAGGTTAAGACAGCCTGGCAGTCGGAGGTGGGTAGGTAGTCAAGCATGGCAGGTGGCTTTCTAAGTATGGCCAGATGCTAAACATCCTTCCTGTGAGCCTGGCCAAGACACAATCAGGTAGGAGAGGGGGCGCTTACTGCACCTCAGGGGGTGTCCATCTCGTTATCTCCTCCCAGGACTCTGATTCCAGGGGGGAATCTCCTGTCCCAGGACAAACCTTTATTTATTTGTTTATTTATTTATTTATTTATTTATTTATTTATGGTTTTTCGAGACAAAGTTTCTCTGTGTAGCCTTGCCTGTCCTGGACTCACATTGTAGACCAGGCTGGCCTCAAACTCACAGTGATCCACCTGCCTCTGCCTCCCAAGTGCTGGGATTAAACGCATGCACCACCACTGCCCGGCCTTTTTTTTTTTTTAACTTTATTTTTTTTAAGTTACTTTTTATAGCCAATACTTTTCGTTTAAGTTTGTTCTTTGAAAATTCCGTATGCCACCTAGGCAATGGTGGTATATGTTTTTTAATCCCAGCACTTAGGAGGCAGAGGCAGGCAGATCTCTGAATTCCAGGCCAACTACACAGTGAGTTCTGGGACAGCCAGGACTACCCAGAGAAACCCAGAAAAAAACAATAAAAAGATGTATTCTCTCTCTCTCTCTCTCTCTCTCTCTCTCTCTCTCTCTCTCTCTCTCTCTCTCTCTCTCATGTATATACAATGACCTTCACCTCACCCTCTCTTGTCTCCTGCCCGCTCCCACCAGCAGCCCTTTCTTCCCCACAAGTAAGCCCCTTTGCTCTTTTGCCTTGTTTTATGAAGTCCTGAGTTTAACCAAGGGTCTGTGCGAGCATGGCTGTGGAACTGACCTTTGGAGCCTAGTGGGCTCCCCCAGTGCGTACACAACTGAAGACAATGACGCCCAGTCCCCAGAATTCATCCATATTCAGTAAGCTTTCCCCAAGGGGGAGAAGGGTTCCAGGAACTCCACCCTACCACAAGGGACTGCTGACAGGCTCAGGCAGGCAGCTAACTGCAGCTCCTTTGAGTTCCTGGTTGCAATAGCCATGTCCATGGCCAGAAGATAGTAGTATTTCGCAGTACACCCCCTTGCCCCACCCTCAGGCTCTCACATTCTTTCTGCCCTGGATGCTGCAATGCTCTGGATGTGCTCCCCATGTGCTCCATAGTGACCATGTACTTCCACACAGATGAAATGAACACATGTACACACAGCACACAGATACACAGTACACACACTTTTTTTTAAATTAAGCTGAATATATTTATATTTACTTTGTTTCTTTGGTTTTGGACAGTAGCTCGTAAAACTCAAACTAGCCTCAGACTTGCTTTGTAGCTGAGGGTGGCCTTGAACTCGTGATCCTCCTGCCTCTGCTTCTAGAGTGCTAGAATTATAGCAGATGCCACCACACTTGATGAATAATTTTATTTTTTTAAATGTACTTTTTTTTTTTTTTTTTTTTTTGGTTTTCCGAGACAGGGTTTCTCTGTGTAGCCTTGGCCATCCTGGACTCACTTTGTAGACCGGGCTGGCCTCGAACTCACAGCGATCCGCCTGCCTCTGCCTCCCGAGTGCTGGGATTAAAGGCGTGCGCTACTACGCCCGGCTCAAAATGTACATTTTTGTGCTTGTTTCTCAGCACAAAAAGTCTTCACAGAGGGGTCTAGGTATCTGGGTATCTCTTTTAAGGAGCCCTTCTGAGAGAGGACTTGTGAAGTCTCCAAACCCAGGAAAGCTGGGAGGAAGTCCCACTAGGCCTGGGGTCCCCGCTATGGTCACCTCATCCCAGCCATATTGCCCTGCTGTCCCCAATCTGTGAACCTGGCAGTACCTCTTTGAGTTCACAAGGCTCACTGCTTGACAGAATTACCAGAGGGTATAGGGGTGGGGTGGGTGGTCAAGTTTGGAATCCATCATAACTCAGGGCCTACAGGCCATGAATGCTTGCCAAGCTCCTTCCAAGTAGCACAGGCTGAGCAAGCACACCGGGGCTCAGCTCCTCAGAGGAGGGAGAAGCTATAGGATTAGAGGGGTGGACATCTGGCTAGTGGGGGAGGGGAGGGCGAGGAGGGAAGGGATCATCTCAGTTCCTCTGCCTTCAGGATCTTACTAGAGCCCTGGGAAACCAAAGGGCCCACGGATTACAAGCTCCACCCTGGCTCAGCCAGCGAGCTCAGGACATACAGGCGACCTTTGCTTCCCAGGAAAACCTATAGGCCCCAGCCCTCTGCACCCCCTGCCTCCCTGCTGCTGCTGAGTCATGTGGACTAAGTGAGGGGAGCACCTGGCCACCATCCTCTGAACGGGCCTCCTCCTTTCTTTCCCTCTGTCCTGGGGGCCTCATGGTGCCTGGAACCAAGAGCACCCTCTCACCTCCCTTTAGAAGAGACTGATAAGGGGATTAGCGCCCTCCCCTTTCTCCCTTAGAAACAATGGCTGGCATTTAGAAGGACTTTTCATGTGAGGTAATGTAGATATTCTCTTGGGCCCCGCTCCAACAATCAGGTGATCCAAGTCCTGTTGTACAGAGGCTGAAACTGAGACGCAATGGACAGTTTACCAGAGAGGGCCGCCTTGTAAACCCTAAGAGTCAGACTGTCAAGCCACACTATGGCCTTCGCCATGCAGGAGCTGCAGAGCTGCGGGCATCCTCCCCTTGAAGGGCAGGGCATGCACAGCCCTCATCTCGTTCCTTAGGTTTCTGTTGTCGGTGATGCCATTTGCTTCTGTGTCACCAGCATCAGCCTGACTTCAAAGCTACGTAGCAGAGGGTGGCCTTGAACTCTTGAACCTTTTGCCTCGGTCTGCTAATTACTGGATTAAGGGTCTGCACTGCTATGTTCATCCTAGGGGCTTTGCACAATTCCAAGGACTGGCCATCTTTTCCTGTTTCATATTTTCATGTTGTAACCACATCAACCCTATTCCTATAAACTCCACACTTCTTGCTGAGAGACAAGTTTCTTTGGTTCTGTAGCTAGGCAGAAGGCAACTGAGTAACGGCAGCTTATATATCTAAAGAGGATCCAGAATAAGAATCAAAGGAAGGAATGTCTTTTGGACCCTGGCACTTTTGTCATCCTCGGTGCTGTGGAAATCTGTCTAGAAGCTTCTAAGGTGCTGGTTGGACCCTGCTTTACATCTATCTGTCTTTCCCCACCAGGAACATCCTGTCACCTCGAACATTCTTTGAACCCAATGCATCGAATTCCGAAAACAAAAAGGTACAGTGGTCCACCACTCTGGGGCAGTGTAAGAATGTTCTAGCCGGGAGAGGAAGAGAGAAGAGAACAAACAAAAACATTCTTGAGGCTTCTGGGTCTAGTCTATTTGGACCTCCATCAGCACAGAGGTAGACACTCATCCTCTCCCAGCATCTTAGACCTGGCCACTGGTGTTTCCTGTATCCCAGCAGAAAATGTAAGACAGATAAGTACCTCTTGGTGTAGCCAGCTGGAACGTTCTTGAGAGTCTTAAAATCATGTCCTTATTTTAACTGTGTGTCTGAATGTGTGTGGGGGGCGGGGAGGGGAGGGAGGGAGGGAGGATACAGGTGCCACAGAGGATAGAGGCAGCAGAAGCCCCAGAGTTGGAGTTACAGGCAGTTGTGGGTGCTGGGAACTGAACTCAGGTCCTCTGCAAGAGCAATGTGTGCTTTTCATCGTGGGGTCATCTCTCTAGCCCCTTTAAATCGTCTCCTTTAAAAAAAAATAATATTAATTGTTTTAATCTTTATTTAGTAGTCATAGTGTGTACGTGTTTGCTTGTATGTACATGCACCATGTGTGTGCAGGTACCCAAAAAGCGTAGGATCTCCTAGAGCTGAGGTTACAGGCAGTTGTGAGCCACCCAGTGTGGGTGCAGAGAAGTGAACCCTCGTCCGGTCCTCGGCAAGAGCAGTACACTCTCTTAACCACCCAGCCGTCTCTCCTTCCCCTCAAAATTATATCTTTGTGTTGAATGGCTTCTTTATTCCTCTAGAGCCTACTTATGACAAGTCACAGTTCACTTGCTCATTGAAAACCCCAAGCTCTGGGGAAATGCCCCATGTTTACCTCGGGGGGTCCATCACCCTGAGTACTAGCTAGGTACCTGGTGTTCCATACAGCACTTTGTTTTCAAGTGTCAGGTAAATGGTAATTAGAGCTAGTCTAGAGGGACAAACTGAGGCACAGAGCAGTTAGGTGCCTTGCCCAGGCCAGCTCAGCAGTCATCGGTGCCACTGGCATAGGAGCCCTGATCCGACCCCTGACCTGGCCACAACCTGGGTGGGAGCAGCCTTCTCTGCCACCCCAGCTCCTCATAGTGGTTGAACTGGGCAATTTGTGTCTTTTATGGATTAATACAGGCTTAAGCATTGACTTTTAAGTACCTAAGAGACTGGGCTTGGACACTTAGTTAAGTGAGGTTTGGGGGCCACAGGGGGGAAAGATGTCCCTGTGTTCAAGAGTTTAGTGATAGCCTAGTTACTCAGGGATGGCACAAGTGGTTCTGGGCAGGTGGTGAGGGCAACCTGTATTGGGAACAGGTCGTGGCAAAGTGGTTAGCAGCTGAAGAAGCTATAAGCATCCTGAGAGCTTGGGGTCAGGCCATTTTTAAGCTTCCAACGAATTTTCTACTTGGTGCTGATTGATGCATAGTCCCAGCTAGTTGGGGAAAACCCATTTTAATATACGAGGTACCCAGAGACCAGAGAAAGAAAAGCAGACAGACCTAATGTTACAGAGAGTGTCTTTTATTGAGGGGGTGGGGTATTGATGGAAGTGTGGTCCTGGGAAGCAGCAAGGCCAATTAGTTGCATCCCCACACTTTGGACCAGAAAGATGGATTTACCTATGGCTTAGAGCAGCACTGACGTCATCCAGCCTGTATCCTGCCTGGGTTGCCTTAAGGAGACATTGAGGAATCAAATGTGTCCATCTGTTTGGTAAGGACACTAGATAGCTGCAGACAGCTGAGCTGAGCCCTGCAGGACCCTGTGTCACGGGCTCACCCACTCATTCCTGCAGCTACAATTCACCTTCCGTTTACAGACAGCTTCTGCCATTCTGGTCACCCTCGCTGACTGCTTACCCTCCAGACACCACGGTGCACAAGCAAACCTCCGGTCTTTCCAAGGAAAGATTGCCATGGCCTGGGCCTTGGGGCTGTCTGACTTCCCTACGTCCCTGTCTGTCTTTGGTTTAATACAACATGGAGGGTTTCATCACACTCACACACCCCCCTCTCCCCCATAGGCCCTGTGGTTTGGATTGCATCACTTTTGCACAATGTGGGATGCTCGTATGTTGCATGATAGCAGAAAACACTGTTCAGCCATTTCCTGCTCTGCCCTTTGATCAACGGCTTAAACAAAGCAGCTTATTCAGAAGGAACAGGGCTCCGCCCCACCCCCACCCCAAGACTACTGTGTGAGACTGGGCACCGGCCGGGGAGGCCGGGGAAAGCGACAGATTAGAACGCGCTCCCCCTACCCCCGCTAGGAACCCGGTTCTCCAAAAGGGCCCTGGGTGCAGAGGTTCCCAGAACTCAGGGCACAGGCTAGGTGACTTGAAACAATGGAGGTTGGGGTCGAGAGTGTGCTCCACGTTTGCAGAGGTCCCACGTTTGGTCTCTAGCGCCCATATCCAGCAGCTTACTCCTAGCACTCCAACTCTAGGGGGGGATCTGATGCTTCTGGCTGTCTGTGGGGCAGGTGCTCTCTCATGCATAAATACACACATATGCATCATTAAGACAAACAGACAGACAGAAATCCACTCTCCACTGGTTCTGAATGCTAGAGAACCAATATCACACCAAGGGGCCATACTTCCCCTGAGGCTCTAAAAAGCTCCCCACCCCCAATTCCTTGGATGCAGAGATAACTCCATCCGCTGCATGGCCTCCACTTTTTACACGGCCTCATCATCAGGAGGCTGGTAGCTGTATTTAAGGCTAGCCTAAGCCCCTAAGCCCTCATTCTGAAGAGACACACAAATACCTTTATTTCCAAACGCGCTTTGGCTTTTCTGTTGTTGTGACAAATGCGTGAGAAAAGGACTTCAAAGGAAGAAAAGTTAGGAAGGGCTCACGGGGTGTCCCGGTCCCTTGGATTCATTGTTTCTAAAGGGACAGCATGATGGGAGGCAGCAGGTGGTGGCCTCAATTACTTCATGGCCGCCAGCAAGCAGGGTGAGAGGACCCAAGGGCACCCTAGGACAAGATGTAGCTCCCAAAGCATGTTGCAGTGACCAGCTCCCTCCAGTGAGGCTTCGCTGTGGAAGTTTCTGCCACCTCCTAATGATGCTATCAGATTTGTGGTGGTGGTGGTGGTACTGGCAGTAGCAGCAGTAGCACTAGTAGTAGTAGCAGGAGAGGGGAGGAGCAGCAGCAGCAGCATTGGTGTTTGAGACAGAGTCTCTATGTAGCAATGGCTGTACTGAAACTTATTTAGACCAGGCTGGCCTTGAACTCACAGAAACCAGCCTACCTCTGCCTCAGGAATGCTGGGATTAAAGGTTTGCATCACCATGCTGGGGTTGCTATCAGCTTATTATTAATCCATCTATGGGCTAACTGATAAGGAGCTCTTGTGATCCAACTGCCTCTCAACGGTTAGCCTCACCAACTGAGGCCAAAGCTCCTGAATGGCACATCAGGTCCAAAACACCACGCTGTCATTTTAAGGTTCTCAGTGGACACGAATGCTGGGGGGTTGAAAACGAGCAGCCAATGGAAGGAAGGAGGGTATGATTCCTGCCAGCAGGAGGTAGGATTGGGGTCCGGCTGACAGACTCTAAATCCCAGGCTTGAATCCACTGGAGACACAGGTCTCACTTGCTGGTTACTAAGTACCCAAAGTTTGCCCAAGTGGGAGGTGAAGGAGTATGAAGCCAGAGCCACTGAACCGTGGGCATGTGGCATCAGGAGGGTAAGAGAGGGCTGGGCATGCTGAATCCAGAAAGTTCCTTGATCCCATCAGGCTGCTGGACCACAGGCAATCTCAGCTGAAAGACCCAGGGATAGCCTTCTGGAGGAATAAGGGAAGCTCACCTTCTGAGTTCTCCTGTGAGGTCTGTAGGCTCCCAGAGAGACACACCCCTCACCCCTCACCCCTACCTGACAGGCCGTTGCCCTCTCCCCTTCTCATTCCCAGAGCCGGCTTTGCCAACAGCCACTTTCCCGGGCCATTGAGGAAGACCAACGCTTCCGGGGTCTGTTTGATCTCTCCACCCCAGTGCTGCTGTGGGACGACCTCCTCACTCAGGAACTCTGGAACAATCTGAGCCAGTATAAAGTCCCCTATGGATGGCAGGGGCTCTCCCACAAAGGTGATCTGCTATCTGCTGCCTCTCCCCTGCCTTCTGCCTCAGCCAGCCCATTCTTCCCACCGTTGGCCCTACCGTGTACCTGCCTGCCTTCCCAGCATCAGTGGAGAGCCTTGAGGGCTCTCTCTCTCTCTCTCTCTCTCTCTCTCCCCGCCCCCTCCTTCATCTGAGCACCCAGGACTAAGTTGCTCAGTGGCTCTCACTATTTTGGGGTCCCGTTGGCATGGAAAATGTCCAGCATTTAACGGTAGCCGGACATCAGAGGGTTAAGAGCCTTCCACGGCACCATCATGGCTATTTGATGAGTAAACCACCACAGTCAGACCCACCCACCCCATGCCTTGAATTCTTTTCTTTTGGAGTGTACCAGGGTTAGAGAACTAGCTACACACACACTACTCCGATTCTCCCCCACCCTCTGTATGTCCTAGGATGGCCTTCATAACACAGGACCCAAGCCAGTGTGGGGAACGCCCAGCAACAGCCCACTCCTCACGGCTCCCCCTTGTCCTCACCCACAGCCGTCGTCTCTACCCTGAGACTCCTGAGCAGCCCCGAGAGTGCAGAACTGTTTGGTCCCTCCAGGAAGCTACCTCTGAGCTGTATTCGCTGTGCTGTGGTGGGTAACGGAGGGATTCTGAATGGATCCTGTCAGGGTCAGAAAATCGACGACCATGACTATGTGTTCAGGTAATGAGAACGGGGGGGGGGGGGGGGCAGGGAACTGGGTGGGCAGCCTGTGCTTTGCTAGCCCTGGGGGAACTGACTGTCCTCCGTTCGAAGCCAGGGCAAACACAGTAGCCAGCTTAAGGCAGCTCAGCAGTTAGGGTGGACAGATAGTCTAGACCAGCGGTTCTCAACCCATGGGTTGTGATAGGGGTTGAATGACCCTCTCACAGGGGTCATATCACCTAGGACCATCAGAAAACGTAGATATTTATGATTCATAACAGCAACAAAATTGCAGTTATGAAGTAGCAATGAAAATAATGTCATGGTGGCACACGCCTTTAATTCCAGCACTTGGGAGACAGAGGCAGGCAGATCTCCATGAGTTCGGGGCCAGCCTGGTCTGTAGAGTGAGTTCGAGGACAGCCAGAGCTGTTACACAGAGAAACCTTTTTTTGAAAAACGGAAGAAAGAAAGAATGAATGTTGGGTGGGGGGTGGTCACCACAGCATTAGGAACTGTATTAAAGGGTTGCAGTGTTAGGAAGGTTGAGAGCTGCCAACCCTGAAGGCAGAGTGCAGGTGCCCTGTGGTCAGCACCTGGGAGGAAGGGTCCCAAGGCTAGATTACCCCTTCAGAGAGCACCCCTTGAGGACCTGAGAAGTGAGGACCAGGCTAGGCCCCAAATGGATATTCTCACAGGCAGGGGAGTGGTACAGAGGGATGGGGACAGGTGAGCCAGAGCCATGGAGAAGGAGGTAAGCCAGATAGCGTGCTGTGGCCACAAAGACACTGAGAGGCTTCTGTTGGGGCAGACTCAATGGAGCGGTGATCAAAGGCTTTGAGCACGACGTGGGCACCAAGACCTCCTTCTACGGTTTCACCGTCAACACCATGAAGAATTCTCTCATCTCCTACTCCAACCTGGGCTTCACCTCTGTACCACAAGGGCAGGTGAGGCCAGCAGCAGGTGAACCACGGTGGCCGACAGGGACCACTGTCTTCTCAGGAACCCTTGTGTGGGACGGGCCTTGGGGTTCACAGATTCTCAGTCCAGTGCATGGCTAGGTAGTGTCACGATCTTGGTCACCTTCCAGGTGGCCAAAGACACATGCTTTTTTTTTTTTTTTTTGAGACAGGGTCTCTCTGTATTATCTTTGGCTGTCCTGGACTCTCACTTTGCAGACCAGGCTGGCCTTGAACTCACAGCGATCCACCTGCCTCTGCCTCCCAAGTGCTGGGATTAAAGGTGTGTGCCACCATACACAGCTAGGCACATACCTTTAACCCCAGCATTCTCAAGACAAAGGCAGACAGATCTCTTTGAATTCGAGACCACTACACAGTGAGTTTCAGCGTAGTCAGGGCTACATTATCGAGAGTCCTTGTCTCAATAAGGCAAAACAAAACAAAGATCTTGGCCAACTGTGGCAGACATTAGAGCTAAAGGCAAACCTGTTGGACATTTCCCGTTCTTTGTGTTGGCTCTGGGCAGCCTCTCGAGCATGGAAAGGGAAGAGTTAGTATTTCCTGAGTATAGATGTGCATCCTGTGAACCCCACTTCCCTAGGGAGGAGACTGAGGCCCAGCGTCCCTCCATGCAGCAAGTCAGCAGAAGGCAGAGGGTTCAAACCTAGAGTGCCCACCCCAGAATTCCCATATCCATGCACAGTGCAAGGGCATTTATTGGGTACCTCCTCTGTTCCCAGAGTGCCCCAGGGCATGGAGACAAGTGTCCTGGTTGTTCCATGTGGGATCAGCATATCTGTTTTCAGGTGGCAGAGTTAAGGGCTACTAGGAGGTTGCCGGGCGGACATGGTGACGAAACATCTTTAGTTCCAGCACTTGGGAGGCAGGGGCAAGCAGGTCTCTGTGATTTCTGAGGTTAGCCTGGTCTACACGGCAAGCTCCAGGACAGCTAGAGCTACATAGTGAGGCTGTCTTTGGGGGGGGGGGATGGGGAGGTCAACGCTGAGATATTTGAGAATGTGTCCAAGACATTCAGCTAGAATTACCCAAATCTAGGCCCCCTGGAGATCTTTCCATTCCCCACAGTACCCACCCAAAGAATAATGTATGACCTCTTCAACTCTCACCAGAGCTCTGTGTGGGAAACTGAGGTCTAATAGGTCTCATGGCCGGGTCGCAGCTAGTGTCGGAGCCAGCCTTGGCGTCTTCTCCCCTGGGCCTTCCCTCCACACTCACTTGCCATAATCCCATAATTCCATGTGTTCTGCCTTGCGCTCTCTCTCTGGATGCCACATGCAGGGTGAGAGAGAGCTCAGGTAAGGGACTCTATGGGCCTAGAAGGGGAGCCATGTTTCTAGAAGCTTCTGGCTCTGATCAGGACATTCTGGAGTGTCTTCCGCATAGCATCTGTGCACCGAGTCCCCACTGTAGAAGCAATTAGCTCCTGAGAGAGAAAAAAATGCTGCCATGGAACCTCTGAGGCAGTGTGCCACCCCACTTTAAATGACAAGCTTTTATCAAGTCAGTGTGTCAGGAATTTGGGAGTGGCTTAGTGAGTGGTTCTCTCAGGCAGCAGCAGGCCGCTTTCCTCTGAAGGCAGGAGCAGGGCCAGGGTCAGGATGGCCATAGTACAGGTCTTGTTCACCTGGGCCCTTCTGGCGAACTCTCAAGAGCCCTCATGACATAATGATTAACTTTCTCCAAAATGAGCAATCTAGAGGGAGCAAGGAAGCCATGCACTTTGGATGGCCTAGTCGGCAAGATTTTGTGTGAATTTTGCCTACATGCATGTCTGTGCACCGTGTGTATGCTTGGTGCTCGCAGAGGCCAGAAGACGGTGTTGGATCCCCTGGGACTGGAGTTGTGGGTGGTTATGAACCACCAGGTGGGTGCTGGGAATCAAATCCAGCTTTCTGAAAGAAGAGCAAGTGCTCTTAACCGCTGAGCCATCTCTCCAGCCCATATATTTTCTACTTTTGGAGTCTGGCAGGAGGATCAGGAGGCAGAAGGACCAGGAGTCCCTTGGCTCTGTTGGGAGTTTTGAGACTAGCCTGAACTTCATGAGACTGTCAAAAAACAAATCACCAAAATCTCAAAACACAAAGAGGCGGCTATGTGTTAGCTACAAAGTCTAGCCAATCCTAGCAAGCATGCTTCACCTCCTACAGGGATGTGTGAACCTACAGTGAAGCCACCCAAGTACCTCCCAGTGGGAATGCAGCCTAGTAAGGAAACCTCACAAGCTCAGGTGGAAATGAGGTGGAGGGATATTTTCTTTGGAGCTGAACGAGCCTTGTCTGACATCCTGACAGGACCTGCGCTACATCTTCATCCCCTCAGACATCCGTGACTACCTGATGCTGAGGTCTGCCATTCTGGGTGTGCCTGTTCCAGAAGGTCCCGATAAAGGGGACAGGTGAGCAGCTGACTAGAGTGTGAGCCTGTAACATGGGGGTGGGGAACGCAGTGAGCATCTCCTCTTGTTCCAAGGACCCGCGGGTTGGGTAGTGCAGCTGGCTAATGGCCCTTTAGCCCTGGGTATGGCGTGAGTTGTATGAAGAGAAAACTCTCTCTCCAAAATTCAATAATCGGCAGAGGAAGGCAGATCACTGAGTTCGAGGACCGCCTGGTCTACAAAAGCGAGTCTAGGACAGCCAAGATTACCCAGAGAAACCCTGTCTCGTAAAACTAACAAAAGCCCCACAAAAGTCAATAATCCCTAATTCAGCATAATTTAGCATTAGGGATTGTAATCTGACAGTGGGTGCCATCTTCTGCGGACCCGTGGGTAGGGTGGGCCACGGGGCTCATAAAACACTGCAGTGGATAGAGGGGTAATGTTTGGCCACCAGAAGTGTTGCCGTTAAAGCTGAAAGCAGGTTTGGCAGGCCCCTCATTCTTTCAGGTGGCTCAAGGCCTGAGTAGCCCTGCTAGATGAGGGGGTAGTCTTTTCTTAGGGGGTGAAAAGACCTGGCCCCTCAACTCTAGGAGGCTGCCTCCTCCCCCTCCCCGCTGACCCCACCCCCACCCCGAAGTCCTGCAGGCAGCAGGTGGGAGGAGAGCTGGGCCTAGTGTCCCTGTCACTGATCCTGTCAGGTAAGCATCCTCCAGGAACACTGGGTCCCCAGGCTCAGTCCAGAGAGCTGGGAACAAAGGGAGGGTCATGTCCTCTCCTCCACTTCTTGGATATCAGGCCTGACTCTTTCCTCCTCTATGCCCTGGTCTGAGCCTTCTCAGTGTCTTGTGCCTTAGAAACCTATGCTATTGCTGTGGCCAGAAGACCAAACCCCTCTCCTGGCTCTTGGGACCCATTCTTTGAAGCACCTTTGGAGGTGCCAGCCCCTGCCGGGTGCCCCACCCCCACCCCTGTGATTACCTAACAATTACCCCCTGGCGTTGCTATAGGTCTTGAGAACTGAGGGTGGGTTTTGTGACGAGCTGGGAATGGGCCCTTGGGGAAACTTTCTTCAGAGACCCCGGGTGGACATAAGCCTCCCCTAACACCAATGAGCTCCCCCTCCCACACCCCTAATCCATCCCCAACCCAGTCCCCATCCCAGTCCCGGTCTAACCACGCTGAGAATCCAACCAACCAGCAGCAGCCCCTCCCGAGCTCTGGAGGCTCCGCCCCTTCCCCTTCCCCCACCCGGGGGTCTTCCTCCCGCCCCACCTCTCACAACCCTACCCCGGCTCCCTCTCAGCCTTCCTCCCGGGCTTCCTCCCAGTCTCCTAGTCCTCATGTCCAACATGTGTCCCGAGGGTCCACTCAAGCCCCTACTCCACCAGCCTCCAAATCTCCCTCCCAGACGGGATTAAAAGCCCTCTCTCGAAACCCTTCGCTGACACCCTCGGCGCTCGTGACCAGGTCCCCTTCCCACAGCCCTGCCAACTCGGCCTCCTACATCGGGCCCATCCGGAACATCCCTTCCTGTATCGCCCCCTATGTGCCTCGCTTCATGAAAGAGCCTCCCTTTTTCCAACCCCCTACAGCACTTCTTCCGCAAAATCCGTGCTTTAACTGTGCCATTCTATGCCAGGGCCAGGAATCCAGGAGGGCAGCACCACCCCCTCCTGCCTCTCTCTACTTCCCCCTCCTGCCACCACCCCCTCACATCCCCCAGATGAACTGCTCCTACCCCACACCTCCGGCCCTGTTCACACCCCCATCCTCTCTCTCCTACACTCCGCCAACTGAGGTCCTGCTGAAGGGGAAGCCCCACGTGGTACCCACGGCGCTCCCAGCCACCTTCTATACTCCGTTCTCGCGCTTCTACTCCCAGCCCCGACCCATCCGGCCCTACCGCTACCAGAAGCGCTTAACGCTCCCTTCGCTCTCCCTTCAATACGATGGTTCTGGGCGCTCTGTCCACTTCTATCGTGGGGCCTAGGCCTCACACCTATTTTGGACCAGAAACCTCTGCCAGCAAATTCAAGCTCCTGCATCCAGGCTTCATCAACTACCTGACACAGAGGTATGGGGGATGGGGATGGGGTGGGAGGACCAACGCCTAAACCCCCACACATTTAGAGTGCCTTTAGCTGGGCCTCATTCACTACACACTGGGGCAGTGCCCTGCTCAGCGCTGTGCGCCCATCACTGCGCGAAAAGCTTCTGTAATTTCATTTACTGTCCCATTTACCACCTGGATAGAGGTGGCGATACAGTACACAGGCTTAGCACAAAATAAACAACAAACAGGAGAACGCAAGGAACCTTCACAGAGCCAGAAGGTGCCCAGCCGTGTTGGGTGCTAAGTCTGCTGCCATCAAGTTTGGCTCTAAAACCCATCCCCACCAGAAGCCCCTGACTAAGGGGAGCAGTCAGCCTGACCTCACTTCTCTCCCTCCAGCGGAGCTTCCTCTTGTTAGTGGTTCCCAATACTGATGGAGTACAAGGGTGGGTATTTGGCTCTGTCAGGACATATTTTGGTTGTCATAGAGGGCATGACATTTGTGGGTAGAGGCCAGGCATCTGCCAAATGTCCTTCAGTGCCCAGGTCCAGTAGTGATGCCCAAAGCTAGCCATTCCACAGTTGAAAACTCACTGTATACCACAAGGACCAGCATCTCAACAGTGGGTAAAGCCGTCAGTGGAGTGAGGCCAGAAGAAGCCCTGTGCACTTGTGTGACCTGCCCAGACATAAATCCAGGTCTGAGGTCAGGATCTGTGGGTACCATCACACCAGTGAGCCCAGATCTGAGCGAGCTCCCTGCTCATCTGTGATCCCTGTTGGTCAAGTTGTGTGGGGCAGAGAACCTTCCTGTTTCAGGGTAAAGAGGCAATCCATGTACGCCCAAGCATTGAAGATAACAGGGTCAGGGGTGGTAGTTGTAGAATGGGAGAAAAGGGAGTAGTGCACCCCTTTAAGGTGTCCACTCCATCTTGGAATGCTCACACTTAGGAGTTGACTTGCATTCTCCCTAAAACGCACTGGTTGAAGTGGAAGGGACAGTGTCTGAGTTTCTCTCTAGCATTGCTCTGGCATTCAATACTTTCTCAAGTCTTTAAATCTGTGTGGGGAGGGCTGGGTATGGTGGCACACACTGTTTATCCCAGCACTGGGGTGGGGGAGCGGGCAGAGGCAGGTGTGGCTACAAATCTAGTTCCAGGACAGCCAACAGAGAGACCCTGTGTCCAAAAAAAAAGCCCAAAACAAAGCAGACAATCTTTGTGGGGAGGGCTCGGAGAGAACCACATGCAAGCAGCACACAGGTTAGGATGCAGCCTCCGCGTCACCCTTGCTTGGGACGTGGGATTCTGTCGTCTGCCTCCCATGTCACCACATCTGTAATCTCAGCGGTGTGCTGATCCCTGGGTCTATAAAGCTTGTGTGACAAGGGCTTTCCTCCCTGAGCTTTCACTAGCTCCCTCTCGTATTGCCTTCCAGGTTTTTGAAATCCAAGATGATTAACACTCCCTACAGAGACTTGTATATGCCCAGCACAGGAGCACTCATGTTGCTGACAGCCTTGCACACCTGTGACCAGGTACGTGATCCTCTCATGGAGGAGCCATGGCAGCAGAGAGTCAACAGAACTCACTGTGGCCCAAGGCCAGCCACCCAGCAGTGGGCCCCACCCCCACCCCCTCCACTGCCTTTGTATATGTTTAAGGTGCAGCTGGTCAAACAGCCCTTTGAAAGCAACATGTCTAGAGCTGGCATGGACAGTAGGTTCAGCCTTCCATATGAAAAAAATTCTAAACTGCAGTAAAAATAGGTCTGCCTGGTGATGTGCAAGGGGGCAGAGGTTGGTCGAGTTTTCAAAGGCAGGCTATGGAATACAGATGAAACGAGCATGGGCCCCTAGGTTCAATCTTCAAGACTCAAGAAAAAAAAGCAGGCTGTGATCCCTGTAAAGGTTTGAGGGATGGAAGCTAGACACCACCCAGGCCCTGCCCTTTACCTGTTCCAATGCGGGTCTCTGGAGTGCAGTCACTGTAGGCCTGGGTGACTGCCTCCACCCTTGAACTTCATGCACTGAAGTCACACTTACATTGCAAACCCAGTTCTGCCTCACTGACTGGGGGGACACTGGTAACTGCTAACTAACCCTTCTGTTCCATTGGTTAAGGCTTTGAGAATGTATACAAAGGGCACAAAGTGCCTGTGTTGAGCTGTCTATCTGCTTCCTCCTGTCCTTACAAGGGAACCTGCTTGGGGACAGCACACTATTTCAAGTAAGCAAACACTATGACTGTCCTTGCCCAGGTCAGTGCCTATGGATTCATCACAAGCAACTACCAGAAATACTCAGACCACTATTTCGAACGAGAAAAGAAACCACTGATATTCTATGCAAACCACGATCTGTTGCTGGAAGCTGCACTATGGAGGGATCTGCACAACGCCGGCATCCTTTGGCTATACCAGCGCTGACCCCCTCCCCACCCCCAACGTACTGATTTCGTTGCTTCAAAAACTGTTCCTGACCTTTCAACCTTTGGAAGAGGCAACACTCCCCTTGGCCCTCTACTTCCCAACAGAGGGTACTGAGACAAGACCCATAGCCATCACATCAGCAGGGCCTGTTCAACGAACGACACCTCCTTGACTCAAGCTTCTGGGTCTTAGCCAAGGGAGGGCAAATTACTTGGCAGGATTTGTTTTAAAATCGAACGTTAACACTCCCAAAATAAGACAGTGAACCTCACCAGCAGAGGGGCAGGCACATCTTCGAGCTAAGTAGCTCAAAGCCAGTACTTGGTCCTGAACAACCAGAAACAAGAATGGAAGCACTCTGCGTTCTGCTAACCAAGACAAAGCAGAGGCCCACCCACAACTGAAACCATTAACTCCCAAGTGCCAAAGGCATCCAATCTGCGAGGATACCATGACACTTCTGCCTTGTGCTAGAGGCAGAATGACATTTAAGGCTAGATAATAGGATTAAGTGATGGATGACCATCTGTCTTGTGTTGGTAAAGTAGAAGACACAAACTGCAAGGTGGCTAATCTGGAGCGAAGGTGTGGAACTCAGGACAGACTACCTAGCAGGAACGCATGCAGCACCACAGTATGGGAGGTACCAGCAGTTAATCGCCTCACACCAGTTGCCACAACTGAGAGAAGTCCCACTGGAGATCTGTCACTCCTTGTCACCAACAGGATACTGAATGATGGACCCTCACATCATAGTTTCAATAAACATCAATTGAGGCAGTTCAGTTTCACGAGCTTTTGAAAGCTATTTCAGTCTCATCCAACTTATCTACCATACAGTCCCTAAACAGTATGAGGCTGGGGTGGGAAGTGGGTGTATCTAGGAACTGCTGGGCTGATGCCCTCAGCTGAGGACTGACCTTTGGTTCTGTGGTTTGGGAAATCTGAGGATAAACTCAAGTCACTACTGACCCAACAACTGAGCCTGTCTCAAAAGCAAACAAACAAACAACCCCCCACCCCAAACCTAATAGTGGCCATGGTGGCTCCCATCTTAGTCCCAGCACTGGGGAGGCTGAGACAAAGCCTGGGGTTACCATGGAACCACAGCCTCTTGCTGCCCCAAGAACAGGGTAAATGATGAGTCTTCCAGGAGTCCTGTCAACTGACTAACTTCACAGTGCGCTCAGTTCTTCAGACTACCAGTCCCTTCTAGGGTCTCATACAGCTGACCATATCAAGCACTTAAACCCCACATTGGCACCCCACAGGCCCCGGGCACCCTGACCCCATGAAGTGTGCCGACACATTAGCAGTGCTTCTATCAGTTCTATTATTATGTGTGGGGTGTTTTATGTGTATGTTGGTCTGTGCATCACATGACGGCAGCAAAGGGTAGGATTCCTTAGGACTAGAGCTACAGGTGGTTGTGAGCCACCATGTGGATACTGGGAATTGAACCAGGTGTTCTGGGAGAGCAGCCAGCACTCCAACCCATACCCCTGAAATTGTGAGATGTTAGGCAGCAACCCACGACATAAGCACAGATCAATGGAGAACATCCGATTCTCTGCATCCACAGCACTACTGAATTAAACTTTATTTTTGCTTCAGAACACAAAGCAAACCCTGACTTCCCAGGAAATCCACTGAGAAGTGCTTTTCTAGGCTCAGCACCCGCCTCCCCAGTACCCAGGCACCTTCACCAGCTGCCAAAGGCTTCCCAGGGTGACTGCAGACAATTGACTTTGCTGGCTACTTTTGCAGATCAAACTCCAGGTCCTTTGATGGTTCTCTCTTTCAGAGATTAAAGGCCGCAGCAGAGCTATACCGGTCTCTCTGGCACTACAGGGCAATAACCTGGGGGGGAAAACCAGCCAGCTAAGTGACTTAAAACTGAAACATTTAGGACAAGTATAATTAGTGCCAGGAATCCCCTCACTGCCATCTACCAGGCAGTATGTGCACTGAACACAGGCAGGCACTACCAAAGTTCCAATGCAGGATGATAACTAGGATTTTGTCTTTGTTTTTTTGTTTTGTTTTGTTTTTCCCCTCAAGACAGGGTTTCTCTGCGAAGCCTTGCCTTTCCTGGACTCACTTTGTAGACCAAGCTGGCCCTAAACTCACCAAGATCTGCCTGCCTGCCTCTGCCTCCCGAGTGCTGGGATTAAAGGCGTATGCCACCATGTCCAGGCAGGTTATTTATTTATTTATTTATTTTTTATTTTAAAGGAGACATGTTTCTGGAAAGTGACCAAAAACAGATTCTCATGGAATATCAGGAATATTTATATTCAACCTGAACCTTGGAGTCCCATGCAGGAGTGACCTGAGCCTCCACTCTGCTTTCCCTGCAGGCTGCTAGGGCCTTGTAAATCTCACTCAAATGCAGCTACTTTAGTGATGAACAAAAATGTGACCCTAAGTGTAACACTGCATATCCTAGTTTCCACAGAAAGACAGTTTATGGGTACTTCAAGCTGAACACAGGAATTACCAACCCCACTGCCACTTGTTTGTTTCTCTGGTGCCTGTCAAACAGCCATGACATTCAGACAGGATCTAAGCTGTACTGAGGAGGCTGCCAGGGTCATGGCACCTTTCTTCTTCAATGCCAGAACTGCTGCAGAGGCAAGGACAGTCACTAAGCATGCTCATGACAGAAGCTGGCACAAGCCTTACATTCCTGTCTCCTTCAAAAGAGCACATTCATTTTCTAGAAATATGTGACAAGCACCCTTTCATGCTCAAGTGAACACAAAATGAGTCCTGGCGACCTGCCCATTCCAGCTAACCCAGGGCTTTGCCATCACAGCACCCAAGGGGGAGGATCAGCAGGGCAACCAGACCTTTGGTTCGGAAGGCTGGCACACACAGCTCTCTGTGGAATCTATTCAACTTGATCCCTTATAAAGCTCGGATTTCTTCAAACATGAAGCCACACCCCTAAGCCTCAGAATAGAGTATTTTCCCTCAGTTGAAATGTTCAGACAGGGATAACTAACCATCCATCACAGGCTTATGGGCTTCTTTGGAATACAAACAAAATGGGAACTTTAAAAGTCACAAAGGGCCAGGCATGGTGATGCAGGCCTTTAATCTCAGCACCTAGAAGGCAGAAGCAGGTTGACCTCAAACTCATAGGTCTACATGGCAAGTCACAGGCCAGCTGGGGATGTACAGGAAGACACTGTGTCACATGGTTACAGAGGGGAGAGCAATTGCTTCATTTGTCACAAGGGAGCCATCTCACCCTGCACAAGCTGCGTGTGGAAGTTGTTCTGCTTGCACACATCATTCTGAGCCCAGCACAGGATGGCTGTCTGTGTAGCTGCTACAACGTCCCTTTCAGGCCTAGAAACTGAGGCTCAGCCCTGCACCTGGCGGTAAAAAAACACAAGGTTAACTCTAAAACACCTCACTAGAACTAGAAAGTCTCACCTGGAGTTGGCTTGGCAAGCTGAGGAGGCGGAGTCTCAGATATCCACATTCCACAGAAAGGCCTCTTGGCTTTCAGACAGGGATAACTTTACATCATCACAGACTCAGCCCCACAGCTCTGAGCATAAGAAACCGGGCATGGTGGCTCACGACTTTAATTCCAACACTCAGGAGACAGCGGCAAGCTGGCGGATCGCTGTGAGTTCAAGTCCAGCCTGGTCTACAAAGAGAGTCCAAGACAGCCAATCTAATTAGAGAAATCCTGACTTGAGAAAAAAAAAGTTTTAAAACAAGGAATTCAACCTGTGCTCCATGGCAGATTCAAGGCCAATCCAGGTTACATGGTTAAGACTTTGGAGTGAAAAGGGTCATCCTCTGCAGCACCTGTCTTATACCCAGTCTTTGATAAGTCTTTCTAGACTATCAATAGAATGCCTAAAATGGTACTTTCGGTGCACCTACCGAAGGACAGCCATCTGTCACACCTGACATAGTTTCTCCTTCCCCCATCAACATGTACAAAGGCAAGCATATGGCTTTCAGTTTTTTAAGACTGAGGATAATAGTGCAGACCCAGGCGTGGTGGTGCACACCTTTAATCCCAGCACTCGGGAGGCAGAGGCAGGCGGATCAATATCAGTTCAAAGCCAGCCTGGTCTACAAAGGGAGTTCAGAACAGGCAGGGCTCTTGTTACACAGACAAACCCTATCTCAAAACCCCAAAAAACAAACAGCCAGTGCTACTAATCTTGCTTTAAGAGACTCCCTAAACTCAAAGTAGAAGAGAGAGATCCTCAGATTCTTTCTAATTGCCTACTCTTAGATCCCCAAGATTTTTTTAAAGATTTATTTAATGTAGATGAGTTCTCTATCGGCATGCACACCTACATGTGAGAGGGCATCGGATCTCAGTATAGGTGACTGTAAGCTGCTGTGAGCTGAACACAGAACCTATGAAGAGCAGTGAGTGCTCTTAACCGCGGAGCCATCTCTCCAGACCTGACCCCCAAGATTCTTGATTCCAACCCAGAACTGTTTTCATTTACTGGCAGAGGCAGACCCAGGAGCTATGCAATGTTTGTGTTTTGTTTCTTTAGTTTTTCGAGACAGAATTTCTCTGTGTAGCATTGGCTGTCCCTGAACTCACTCTGAAGACCAGGCTGGCCTTGAACTCACAAAGATCCCCCCGCCTTGGCCTCCCAAGTGCTGGGATTAAAGGCATGTGCCACCACTGCCCAGCTGGAAATAAGTAATTCTAACACATTTTAAGTGTTCTGAGATACATCCAGGTTTGGAAACCACTCATCCTGCTTTACAAAAGACAAAAGGCTCTCTGCCAATCAGGCAACAGCCTAAATCTTTGGTTAATCTAAAATGCAATTTCTGGATGCAATCGAACAAAAAAAACACCATACAAAATGCAGCTCTAGCAACTGACATTTTGGGTGCCCATGTCCTTTGAATGGCAGCCCTGTGCCTTCAAGGATGTCCATCCAATGTGATCAGATGTCCCTTGAAGCAAACAGGTGCCTATGGTAACTTTGAGCTTCAGTTTATTTGGCAGCAGATTGAGGAACAATTCTGTATTCTCAAATGGTAAATATAGTTTGTGACAGCCCTAAGCTTACGAGCGGAACAGAACCGGTCGGTCCCTTACCTGGCCTATCAATCCTGCGACATCCACAACTCCAAATCTAACAGATCAATTCTCCCAGCCAGCCACACCCCTGCAATTCTATGAAGACGCTCTTACCATGCCATCATCCTGAAGGCCTTCTGAACATCTGTGACCATGTCTCCCAGAGCCAGCACGGCCAACCTAAAGCCTAATAAAGACAAGGCACTTCATTCTCACAGAGGCAACCTTAAGGTGTTTATTCTTAAAACAGGTCTTGGCAGTTGAACCTCAGTAAACCACGACTCTTCACAAGAGACGTCATTTCAGACAGGGATAACTTTAGATCATCCTCGGCTCAACAATCCCAAGCTCCTAAATCCCAGCCAACCCAAACTCTTTTTTCCAAGTCTCTCCCCTTCATTCCTGTCCATTCTGGTACCCGTTCGTGTCTAGAATGACACTTGGTGGCCCCAAATCACACCGGCACAGACCCTCCTGTGGGCTTTGAGTAGAATTCTTACCGAAATGGACTCAGGGCTCAACATAATGCATTCTTATACCTGAACTTCAGAACAGCCTGAGGCAGACGCCCACCATCTATGATTGATGACCATAGTAGGTCCGTTTACTCTCAGGGATCTCCAGCCATTACTTGTGCGACAGCGGAACCTGCAGCTTGTCTCCACAGGTGCCCAAGGCATGCCTTCGGGGAAGAAAAAAAAAAATCATGCCACGTTAAAACTATGGATTTTCAGCTTGCAATCCCGTTTTTACAATCTGAGGTCGTTAAGCAATGTCAAGGCAACCAGGGGACACACTTACTCACGCATTAAGGCTCTGGAATTAAGGGGCCAGCAGCCTCAATGAGACCCCAGGGCCACTGGGCTGCATGCTCTACACATGCCTGCTTAAGCTGGAAGCCTTCCCCCATAGAGATTGGAGTTCGAAGCCGAAAATGGGCTTCAACCCTTTCACATAATTTCTCAGTCTGGAAAGCATTTTCTTATGGAGTCTCAGAGCACCTAGGGCCTTTAATAGCAAAGGAAGAGCTTATCGTCGCCACTTCACCTCGGAAGACAACAAACGTGTCGACGGTATGTGTAGAAAAGTCTCATCTTCCTTTTTCCACAGCTTACCAACACCCAAAGCCCTAGTTTTTTTAGTGAGTGCACCACGGACCGAAGCAGCCATAACTTCCCGACACGCGGCAGAAGAACTCGGAAAGGGCGAGATTGCGCTTGCGCGTAGTCTTCCCCTCCTTAGGTCTCGCCGGAACTCTCGCGGTATTGAGGAAGGCCTCATGGGAAATGTAGTTCTAAAGCAACTGTTGCCCACAGTGGTTTGTCTCCTTTGCGTGAGTGAGAAGTGGGTAAGATGGTGGCAGCCACCAGGGGCAGCAGGAGGGCCGGGATGGAAAGCTTGAACCTTGGCAGTCCGTCGCTAAGACTGGGGAGGCGGAGAATGTTCGAGGGTTCAGGGACCCGGTGAGGAAGCTGAGGCTTGTTACTAATTCTTCTGCAGATTTTATCTAAGGTGGAGAGGTGTCATTTGCCCTGGGAGGGTCGCAAGGGACCATCAGCTGCTTTTAAGATGGGGGCGAGAGCGGATGCAGGCTGCAGGGGGCACTGGAGAGCCATAGGGGCGACCTTCAGAAGCACCAGAGGTCCCGCCTTCCAGTGCGTTCTCATGGAGAATAAATACGAAATCGTGAAAACAGCAGTGAGGGGCCAGAGACGGAGCTCGACGTTGTAACCTCCTAAAGCCCCAAGAGTTTCCACAATCCTTCAGTGACCTCGACAAAGGCCCTACAGAGGCTCCAGGCTTCCGTGCTGAAAAGGATTTCAGGACTAGCCAGTGTAAATTGCAGATAAAATAATTTTAATATGGGTATTTAGCGGAGGATTAGGAGAGATGAGACGCTCAGAAAGAACATAGCCCACTGTGGGAACGGGCTCAAGTGAGTGCAATGAATTGCCTTAGCGTTAGCGTGTATCCTAGTTTGGTAGCTCCCGAGTTACAGCTCAACGGTTGCTAGGAGACATCCCCTCTCCCCACTCTCTTGCTCTCTTGGTAAATGAGGTGGTTCCAGAGAAGCTTTGGGTGGAATTGTAGTCCAGAAGACAGCAGGGTTGCATAAGGGAATTAGTTTGTGCCCTCTTGTAAATGTGGTTGCTCTCTGGTGAGAGTCGCAGAAAATTGTAGTTTTCTATCTAGGAAGGGAGGAAAAGGGGCCTTAAGCAGTTGGTAATTGCTGGACAGTGGTGGCATATGTCGTTGATTCCAGCATTATGGAGGCAGAGGCAGGAGTATATCTAAGTTCGATGCCAGCCTGGTCCAGGACAGCCAAGGCCACTCAGAGAAACCCTGTCTCGAAAGAAAAAAGAAAAAAAAAAAAAAGTAGTTGGTAATTATACCAGAATTCTTTTTTAAAACTTATTTATTTATTGTATATGAGTACTTTATCTGCAGAAGAGGGCATCAGATCTCATTATAGATGGTTGTGAGCCATCATGTGGTTGCTGGGAATTGAACTCAGGACCTTTGGAAGAGCAGGCAGGGCTCTTAACCACTGAGCCATCTCTCCAGCCCTTATACCAGAACTTTTGCTTCTCTATTCGCAAGAAGTTTAACTGTATTCCCGAATAAGGGACCCCCTTTCCCTTCTAGTGTCCCCAAGATTTTTCCATGCCTTTCTATCCTTCCTCATTTTGAGTGCCATTTTTCAGTCACTGTCTTGGCTTCATTTTTAAATGGGGCAAAATGACAAGGCAGGGCCAGAACTTAAACCTATCTAGAAAGAGTCTAAATATGCAAGACCAAGAGCCTTGTATTTCAAACCCCCACTCCAGTCTCTTCCAATGGGACATTTAGCCTGTGTCCTTTTTTTTTATTTTTAAAATTATTTTTTATTATTATTATGTATCCTTTTTTATATGTGGCGGCCTGTTGCTGAAACATGTTCTTCCCCCACCCCACCCCCACCCCTACCCCCCCGTTTTTCGAGACAGGGTTTCTCTGTGTACCCTTGGATATCCTGGACTCACTTTGTAGACCAGGCTGGCCTCGAACTCTCAGCGATCCGCCTGCCTCTGCCTCCCGAGTGCTGGGATTAAAGGCGTGCGGCACCACCGCCTGGCTGATACATGTTCTTAAATGACCATATTTGCTTATATTTATCTCCTTCAGTTTGATGAATGCTTCTTTGTTTCCTTACCATGCTGGGTTTAGTGTTTGGCTGTGTCTTCTCACAGAATGTTCCAGCGAAAGAGTCATTAATTCATTCATCAAGAACGTAGACCCTTGAATTTTCTGTCTTACCCTTGAAGACAGTACATTCGCACCCAGCACACTTAAGTCATCTCATTTGAGACTTGCAGAGGGGATTCTGAAGAATCTGCCCAAAACTGCTTGTGAAACTTGTGGGCGCGTGACCTCCTGCAAACAAGGTGAGGATACAGTTGACACTTGATGGGATTAGCTAGGTGGCTGTTCACTATGTCAGGTCCTTTAATCCCCACAGTCTGTGGAGCCCTGTCATCAACCCACCTGACGGTTGAAATCACATCCTGAGAGATGAGGCACTGTTTAAAGTCACACTAGTGTCTGGCTGACTTGGTTTGATCTCAGCCCGTGGAGTTTATACCTTTACCGTTAAGTTGCCACATTACCATCGGTGATCCAGTATGGAAGAACTTTTAGGGGAGAAAAGGAAACCAGAGGAGGGTTTTTGTTGCTTTAAAAACTACATGTATGTGTATGAACATGTATCAGATGCACACGCATGAGTTTGCGGGTGCATGTGAGGTCAGAGGTCAACTTTGGGTGTCTTTCTCCATCTCCACCTTATTATTTGGGTCAGAGTCTCTCATTAAACCCAGAGCTTGTGGCTTTTGCTAGACTGACTAGCTAGTGAGCTCCAGGGATCCCCCATGTCTCCATTTCGCCTGCCTCCGCCTCCCAAGTGCTGGGATTAATGGCTTGCGCCGCCACCACCAACCCCCAGCCCCGGCTACACCTAGCTTCTTATGTGAGAGCTGGGGCTCTGGGCTCATGTGCCTTATTTGTGCAGCAAGTACTTTAGCAACAGAACCATGTCCCCAGCTACAATTTTTCTGTCTTTACAGAGGTGGTTGGAGACTAATAAAAATGTTGGCTGCAGAATTCTGAGCAGCTGCTCTGCTGGTTTGAGCCACACGGTGGCAGAGTGAGGGTGAGCACCCCATCTTCTACTGTAAGGCTTTGGGATCTAGCTGCGCTCTCAGGGCCCCAGGCTAATTGCCACCCAGTGTACAGAGAGACTTGTATTCCCAGCCCCTCACTCTGCCTGCAGGTCTCCGTGTGGGTTTCCCACCTGACAGGGCCCAGTTTCTCCTGCACAGCTCAATTTTACATCATGGAACCAGCCCCAGGCACATAACCAATGAGGATGCCAGCAGCAGCTGGTCAGTGGCCAGGAGGCTGGAGCGAACTCCAAAGGCCTTGTGCCTGAGCACACATGAGGCACAAGTGTGTGGGCACTCCAGAAATAACCAGAGAAGCTGCAAAGACTGCATCAGAATTCCTGAATGAGCAGCCAAGGACAGAGCTGTGCAGAATGAAGTGCTAATGTTGCTGTGATCTCATTTGCACTTGCTGCTGCCCAGAGTTAGTACATCTGAGTCTTATGCACAGTGGAATCCTATAGCCGCTCTACAAGGTCTAGGGGTGCAGATGACCGTTAGGTGAGACACCTCAATCCAATGCTAAGTGTTGGAAATGGACAAGCTGAATTTCCCCCAGTGCTGTGAAAGACCCCACACAGGGAAAATTTAGCCTGGCCTGCTGTGGCCAGCCAGTGGCTGACAGGAGGATTTAAGAAAGATGCAGTCTTTACAATATTGGAGTTCCCTTTAAAAGGGGATCTTTGATTTTATTGATAAGATCTTGAAGGAGGGTCAGTGGTCCCTCCAAGGAGCTGGCTGCTTATGCGTGGAGCACCCGTGGTTTCACAGGAAGTATGTCTGTATGCAGGCATGTTGGCGGCGGCTTGGAAGATGGCCTTCCTCCATCTTGTCTGCAATACAGTTCTAGCCAAGCTTGGAGAATTCTGGCTTCTAAAAACAAGAGCCTGTCTGCTGGCTCTGGGACATGGTAGAGATGTGATGCTCAGGCTTGCCGCGGCCGGCTGGAATCTGTGAAGCTCCCATCAAAGCAAGAGCCAAGTGCCTCTGAGGATGGATTGGAAAAAAGAACGGAGTCCTTGAGGCTGCTGGTGAACTGCTGGAGATAGCCGGGCTGGAACTCTCGGCGTTCATCTCTCGTTGGGTTAGAGGTATAGTTTCCCCTTTACTATTTCTGTACGTAGGCTCTGCCTGGAAAGTTCCAGCGAAGGCCGGGCACGGTCCAGGACAGCCAAGGCTACACGGAGAAACCCTGTCACGAAATAAAATAAAAAAGAACAACAAAAGTTTCAGTGAAATGCGGAACGTGAGGTGTAAGGAAGAACTGTTAGGCATCCTAACCATCCTGCATGATGGGGTCACTTCCCATTTCTTCATAAAGAATTCCCCGTGGAGCCCGGGTGTGGCTATGGTGGCGCTGCAGAGGCAGAGGCGGGCGGATGGATGTCTGTGCGTTCCAGGCCAGCCTGGTCTACAGAGTGAGTTCTAGGCCAGCCAGAGATGCACAATGAGATTCTGTCTCAACAAACAAACAAAAAACACACAGGAAGAAAAGCCTTCACCCACCTTATCTGCAAACCCATTTCCTCTAATAAAATTGCCACTTAAAACGGATTTTTAAGAATAAGCAAGTTTGAAGAATGTGCAGTATTGTCTGGACCTCGTCTGCTGTTTCCTGGACACGTCCCCCATTCCCGGAAACCCCTGCCTGCTCCACGCTGCGTGAGCTGCCTGTGGTGCCTGTCCCCTTAGCTTTGATTCCCTTCCCTTCATTGTCTTCTCTGTTTGGCAGATTCCAGCTTCTCTTAAAGGTCTGCTCTGTGTGCTCTTGGCTGTCACGATGCACCGTTCCCTGTGGTCCCTTTATTGTGGGAGGTGTTTTAGCATGTGCACTGTTCCTGGACCAGGCTGGAGGAAAATCCACAGCTCAGCTGAACCCAGCTTGAACAATTTTGGACAGTTTGCTTCACCTGTCTATTCTGCCTCTGGTTTTGGTTTTGGTTTTGGTTTTTTGAGACAGGGTTTCTCTCTGTAGACCAGGCCAGCCTCAAACTCACAGAGATCTCCCTGCCTCTGCCTCCCGAGTGCTGAGATCAAAGGCGTGCGCCACCACCACCCTGCCCTGCTGCTTTTTAAAAATATTTATTTTATTTATGTGCATGTGTGTGCAGATGCCTATGGAGGCCATGGAGTGTCAGATCTCCTAGGGCTGGAGACAGATGGTTGTGAGCCACCTGAATTGGGTGCTGGAAACAGAACCTAGGTCTTCTACAAGAGCAACAAGTCCTTTTAACTGCTGAGCCATCTCCACAGGCCCATTCCACTTTTATAATTTCCTTCCTCCCTCCCTTCCCTTCTGCTATTAGGCATGGAACCCAGGGCTCATGCAATCAAGGCAAGTGTCCTCTCCTTCTTTTTCCTTTTTTTTTTTTTTCAGTAGGGGATAGGATCTCACTAAAGTTGCACACCCTGGCTTTGAGTTTGTAATAAACTCTTCTGGTGTCTAGGATTAGAAACTGGCATCACATTTTCACATTTGCTTCTTCTTTTTCCTTTCCTTTTTTTTTTTTTTTTTTTTTTGGTTTTTGAGACAACGTTTCTCTGTGTAGCCTTGGCTGTCCTGGACTCCCTTTGTAGACCAGGTTGGCCTTGAACTCACAGCGATCCGCCTTGCCTCTGCCTCCTGGGTGCTGGGATTAAAGGCCTGCGCCACCAAACCCGCCTTTTTTTTTTTCCTAGACTGTGAGAAAATAATGATTAGCTCTTCATTCTTGTTTTGCTTTTAACTATGTAAGCCATCTTTATTGAGATATAAAATAAATCCAAACTGTACTATTGGACTCCATGAAACAAACACATGCTTGTAAGCACAGCCGCACTTGCAATTCAAAACGTTTTGGCTGCCCTGAGCACCCACAAGCCTCTCCTTATTGTCCACAGCCCCTTCCTGTGTCCAGCTGTGGCCTGAGTCGGGCTCTGCTCTGCTCTGCTCCCACCCTCTCACTATCAGTCTCTAGCATTGCGTAAATATGATCTCTAGTGGGCCCCTGGGTGAATACCTCATTTCCTTTTCGTTTTTTGAGTGTGCAAACATTTTCCACTGTGCAAGCCTACCTCAGTTTACCCATTGACATCTGTTGATAGAGATCTGGGTTATTTTTAGTGTGGAGCTGTTACCGGCAAAGCTGCTGTCAGCGCTTTTGTAAAATCTTTTCAGGGACATAAGTTTTCCTTGAGTTACTTTACAGGTCACCACTGCACTCATTTCCCGAGAGGTCACAGTGTAGCATGCGCCCACCTTATGGCACTGCGTCACCCTCTGGTTTTGCGCTTATTGGCCATAATCGTGGTTTGGTTTTTGTCTTTTGTTTTTTGGTAAAATGGTTACTAAAACCTTTCCTTCCCCCGTTTACAAACTGTACTAATTATTGAACTGTAAAAGATTTTTTTGTTTATTTTGGGTTTTCTTAGGTGTCCTGGCCTTGAACTCAGAGATCTGCCTGTCTCTGCCTCCAGCCTCCTTGAGTGCTGAGATTAAAGGCATGTGCGACCACATGGAAGCTCACATCCATCCATGATGTGATCTGATGTCTTCTTCTGGCCTGCAGGTGTACATACAGACATGCAGCTAGAGCACTCAAATATACAAAATAGAAGTAAATCTTTAAAAAAAGAAATATTTTATTTTTCTTTGTGTTGTGCATGTTAGTTCAGTCCCAGAAGCCAGAAGTCGCTGTGAGCTGCCTTGGGGTGCTGGGAACAGAATTCTGGTCCCTAGAAGAGCAGCTCATAACTGCTGAGCCAGCTCTCCAGCCCCTGAATTGTAAAAGTCCTTCATTCTAGTCTTTACACTGATTTATTTCTCTACATACTTACGTACGTACGTGTGTGTGTGTGTGTGTGTGTGTGTGTGTGTGTGTACCTCTGAGCCGTCTCTGTTCTAGATGGGAGTCTTCCTTACATCCTTGTTTTGTCTTGCTTTTGGGAAAGGTACACACTGGCTTGGAGCTTGGTGTGTAGATCAGGCCGGCCTCAGGCACACAGGAATAGACCTGCCTCTGCCTCCCAAGTGCACCTTGACGCACAGCACAGCTTGTTTGGGTGTTTGTTTGTTGAGGGAGTTAAGGGGGTTGAGAACCAAACTGAGGCTTTGCACTGCTAGCCCAGCACCCAACCCCTGAGCCACACCCAGCTATTTGTCTTCAGTTGCTTGTTGGCCGGTGTTCCCTCCCAGTCTTTGCAGTGTGTGAGTTGACTTCTGTTCAAGGGCAGTTGGCTTGCCTTTTGTGTGTTCTGTACCCTGTTGAATTGTCATTTCTGCCTCTGTTTCTTTGTGTCACCATGGGTGTCACACTGTCCCTTCACCTGTTCTGGTTTCCCCTTCCCTGACAAGAGATTGTCTCTGAGCAGAGGCTGAGATAGTCACAGCGTCACGGTCTTGTATGCAACCCGCTGTCACGCCTGCTTCTCACATCTTGTCCAGTCTCTGGTTGGATTTGACAGGTGCTCTGAATCTGTTTTGTATCCTGGCACGTAAATGTCCGTCACGTGGGCACATCTTTGTCAGCACCTTCACACATAGTCCGTCAGCGTCTTTCTCAGTGGGGATAACCTATAGGCCCCTGGAGATCATCTGTCTGGCCACTTCCCTTCATTTTCCTCCACAGCTTGCTTCTCGAGGAGCCATTAGATCTTCACACCGCAGCACCAGGCCATGCAGATTGACCATGAGTACTGAGTGGGGAAACTGAGGTCTAGAGAACAAAAGGTCATTAGAGTCAGCAGAGCTGAGCTAGTAGAACTAGGCCTCTTTACCAGGATCTTTCCATGCTCTGAAGCAGCAGGGCAGGGGAGGTGGCTAACCCTGCTGTGTCACTCCCTCTGCGCTCGCTATTAGTCTGTCATGGCGCCCCATGGCATGCTTGTAAATAAACAGTCAGATGAATACATGCTAACTTTTCAAGTGTGCTTATTTCACATGGTTTTTGTCCATGCATGTGATTGGATGTCTGTCTGTCTGTCTGTCTGTCTGTCTGCCTGCCTGCCTGCCTGTCTGTCTCTCTGCTCTCCTCTCTCTCCTCTCCTCTCTCTCTCGCCTCTCTCTCTCTCTCTACTCGGCCTCTCTCTCTCTCTCTCTCTCTCTCTCTCTCTCTCTCTCTCTCTGTGTGTGTGTGTGTGTGTGTGTGTGTGTGTGTACGTGTGTGTGTGTGTGTGTACATAGGAACAAGACTAGCACTTTGACCCATATACTCAGTCTGTCATTAAATCCTTTTTGTCTCTTTGAATTTTCAATGCCACACCTTGGTTTTAACTCCCCACTAGAGGACACAGGCATCTCACAGAGAGGGTCTGTGGTCTCTGTGGGTCCTCAAAACCATCTTACACTCCACAACCCTCCTCTTTCCTCTGGCAAACAAACAAATCAAAGCTGTCGCCTTCCTCAGGCCTCCTTCTCTGCAGCTGGGCTGCTGGCTGTCACCCTTTCCCCAGAGAACTGACCCTAGTCGAAGGAGGCAACAGAGTGGCAAGTGACAGTGACTGTGAGTGATGGCCTTGCTGTTTATCATCCCTGCCAGGGGCACTGATGGATCCTAAGGAGGCAGACTCTCCTTGCTGTCCTCAGCTGACAAAGCAAGGACTGGCCATTCAGATCCCAGGCTCTGGCCTGCCTTTGATGGACATGTGCCTGAAGAGAAAGCAGCAGGGATCTGTCTAGCAACCCTGGCCCACCTGCATAGACAGGCAGGCAGGCGGCTTCTCAGGTTCTCCAGGCCTTGCGTAGGTAAGTCACACCCTGAATTTCTTTGCGGCCCCCATCTCCAGATTCAAGACCTCTGCACCATAAGCTTTGGCATCAGATTCCCAGACACAGGTCCTAGCTTCCCTGCCAGCTGTGACCTTGAACAAATTCTGTGAACTTTACTTTCCTTATTGGGCAAATGAGGGTAACAACAGTTCCTGCCTCATCAATGAGACCGTGCTTATAAATAAGGCACTGGGCACAGTGCCTGCCATATAATAAGTATTTGATCCATGCTAGCCATTATTAATAGTATTATTGGTGTCATTAGCATTCTGTTAATGTAAGCCACAGCATAGCCACTCTGACGGTCTTGTTTTCTGGCTCACAAAGAGACAGCACTTTCCTCCAGCACAAGGACGCAGCTTCTCCCTAACAGCAAAGCCCTGCAAAGAGCACAGGGCAGGAGAGTGAAGTGCTCCGGCTGCTCTTGCCTGCCTCAATGGTCCCAGGGTCCACCTAGTCCAGTGCTAGCCAGCACCTCTGCCACATTCCCACCTCAGGACTGTTCCGAATGCATGCACTGCACGTTTGTGATGGGTGAATGCTCCCCCAGAGTCCTGTCTGCACTTAAAGGTGGCACAGATAGCGCCGGACAGCAACAGCTGCTAAAGTTGCTGGAACCACTACCTCGCTCCCCACACCATCTCATTTGTTCTCTGGTCATGTCCCAGTCTCCAGGAGAGACTGGTAGCATCCCTGAGTGTCAGCCACGGAAGTAGCAAACAGCAGCTCTTGCTGCCCTTGGCCACCCTGCAGCTCAGAGCAGCCTTTTCCCTGTCACTCAGGCTCTCAGCAGCAGAGAGATTAGCATTCAGACAAGAGGGAAAGGTATCAGGGCAAACCGCTCCTGACCTGGGCAGCTAAGCCTGTGACAGGAAGCTGTCCAGGCCAAGGCAGCCTTCTGCACACAGAGGGGCCCGGGATGGGTGTTCTCACCCACCTCCCGCCTCCCCTGCCCTCTGGCCTCTTCTCATTTGCCCATCCTCACCCAGCTGCGATGTATGTCGCATGGGGTGAGGCGGGGAAGAGCTGGAACAGCTGGGCGGTAGTTTACATCCACACGCTGGCAAAGCTACGACACTCCCATCCTCCAACCCTCAAACAAATGCGTGAGGAACTGGTGGCACATGCTGTACCTACCCAAGGTCACAGAGAAAGGAGGTGACAGCAGAGCCATGGGCCCTGGCTCCAGCCCCTTTGCTCTTAGGTCCCTGCACTAGCAGCTACCCATCTCTTCATCTCAGCTCTGCCAAGCTCCTGAATAGTTCGGTTCCTGTTTCCAAACCGCAACTACTCCTAAGGGTATGGGAAAGAGAAGAACCTAGCCTCTGTGAGGAAGTGTCATAGCCAGGATCTTAATGACAACCCTCTGTGCTCTAAAGATCCTTCCTTGACCTGTGTGGTGGGAGCTAGTGGGCTGAGGAAGGGGCCTCCTGTAGAAGAGTCCCTGGCAGAGGCAGGGCACCTGGGCAGTAGGAGCCTCCCCTCTGAGGGAAGGGACTCCCAGCAACAAGAGCTGCAAATGTGCAGACTGCACAGAAAACCTGGGATGGGAGAGGCCCTGGGAACAAGCCGAGCGTGGGCAGGGTGTGTGGGGAAGGTGTAAACACAGTCTGCTCCCACCAAAGCCAGCCTGCTCCCTGGGGGAGAGGACCCCTCCCTCTCAGCCCACATGGCACCCCAGCTGCCAGGTCCGAGGGAGTCACATCCCCCCCCCCCCGCCACCTCCTTCCCCACCCCCACCCTAGCAAGACCCTCCCCAGTCCCTGCCCTTCATCTGGACTGGCTCCTTAGAGGAGGTTCACGGAACAGAGCCACAAAAAGGTGCTGTCCTGTCAGAAGTGGGTCTGGGCTGGGAGCCAGCCCCAGTACCAGCTCTGTGACCTTGGCCTGACAGTTTCTTGGATCATCGGAAGGAGGCGGGCAACTTGGAATGGCAGAGAGCAAAGACAAGGATGAAGTGACGGGAACACGGTGAACAGATTAGAAAATGAACGCGAAGCTGGGATCAGAGACCACAGATGGAGGAGTACCTCGGAACAGTGCCCCGGCCATCACCCTGACAGTCCTGTCAGTAGGATGGTGCCTGCCTCCCAGGAGAAAAACAGGCTGATGGGAGCAGAGACCGGTGGCCATGGGTTCATGGCCTGATTCGGGCACTCTGTCAGGTTCTCTGCCCTAGTGTGACAACACACACACACACACACACACACACACACACCTCCTCCTCCTCCCTATTTGAGCAGCTCCCACAGAACTGCCTATGTACATACCAGAGCCAGGCTCCCTGCAGTACCAGCAACCCCTCCCAATAGGTAGCCTCCCCCACCAGCATTTGGTCCCTCAGCTGCTACATCCACTGAAGTGGAGCAGCACTGGGAACCTGCTATCTAAGGGGCTGTCTTCTGCCTCCTGAAAGTCAAGGGCAGAGGCTGGCCAGACAGAGGCATCCCTGCTGGGCTGACAGTGGGGAAGAGAGAGGCTTGGGTGGGGGCACTTTTGAAGATGAATGGCTCCCAGACGGTTGGGAGCAGCTGCCTGCAGGGTAAGGCTGGATGTGGGAGCAGGAGCGGAAATGTGCTTTTATCTTTGCTCTGGATCAGGCAGGACAGCAAAGAGAGAAATGGCAGAGCAGCTGGGGCCAAGGGAGGCCACCATGAGTTACTGGGTAGTCAGCACAATGACAAAAACAGGTGCCATGTTTTCCCCTTCCCAAATGCCGCTGCCCATTTAGAGCTGGAGCCTGCACACACACACACACACACACACACACACACACACACACACACACACATGCGCGCGCGTGTGCATGTGTGCGCATACAGACACAAAGCACATTCGGAGCACAAGCTGGTGTTTGCTCCCATCCAGCTTCGGGCAGACATGCCTACAGAGCCAGCTGGCCTTTCTTACTGATAATTTCAGGAGAGCTGCCAGTGACAGGGTGAGTCCTAGGGACTGAAAAGAGGCAGATGCCACAGGAATGAGCATCACTGTAGCAAAGTGACACAACCCAGCCCTGGACCACAGGGGTTTAACAGAATAGCTCCTGAGCTGACAGATGGCCAGGCTAAGCGTCAGCAAAGTCGGATCGGGGGTAAGCTTGGATCCCCCACCTAATAGCATGGTAATGGGCTTCTTCCTGTGTGCTCTCATGTGTGATCCTTGGATACCAGGACTACAGTCTGTGGGTTATGGTCAGGGTTGGATCAGAGTGTGGGAACCATCAATGATTAAGTGCAAGCTATCATTTTCTCTCTCTCTCTCCCCCTCCCTCCCTCCCTCCCTCTCTCTCTCTCTCTCTCTCCTCTCTCTCCTTGCACCTGGTCCTTGCTAGGATGCTGGGGTTCCCTACAGTTAACCTGGGGGACCCTGGAAAGTCCCACTCTCTGTGCCTTCTCCATCTTGGCAGTCCCTCAGAGCAGGAATATGGTAATGGGAGCCTAAAAAACAAGCATTTGTGTCCTTCTTGCCAGCGCCAGAGTCTTGACCTGTCTAGGAGCAGGCCTGGGACTGCCGGGGAAGATCCTACCTGCTCCGTGACTGCTTCTCCCATTCTTCCTCCTGCTGTTGCTTCTAGCCCCACAGCATCCTCCTGGGATAAGGGGTGAATCAAGACTCCAGCTAGAAGGGAAAGTCAAACATTCAGCGTGCTCTCCTATGCCCAGAGGTGGGCTGTATTTCAGGGTGGCCCATCCCAGACCACACCTCTCCCTGAGAAGGCTGCAGCACTGCCCTTAGGACATAGCTCACCCACAAGCCTAGAGCCTAGAGAAAAGTCTCAGCACCACACTCTTTAAACCAGCCCACCCACCACCCACCCACATCCACCCCACCCCATACCCATCCCGTGTCCTGAGGCGTGAGGACTGAAGACTGCCTCCCTTGCCCCACATGGCTGGACCACAGCCCTGCCCTCTGCTCTCCAGGGCTCCTGGTCCTGCCTTTACCTGTCTGGGCCAATGGGTCACAGTCCCCAGAGCTGAGCTGCCTGAAGAAATGAGGGTCTATTTCACAGGTCCTTTCTCCCTGAACAGAAGGAAGTACCAGAGTCAGAAGATGGAAGGGTTAAACTTGTCATGGGGTGGGTGGGGCGTCTCCTCTTCCTCCTACTTCCACTTAGCCATTACTCCCAGTCACCCCAAGCAGCCCTGTGGCAGCCTCCATCAGCTACAAAGCCAACAACCTTGTTGTCAGGTAACTAGGTGCCAAGGAGTTGAGAGTCACTGCCTCCTGCTGGCCAGGCCACACCAGACTAGACCTGCCCAGGTGCTCCCCAGACTTGGCCTTTTCTTTCCTGTCAGAAGTACTAGGCCCATTTTTTTTGTAGGTAAGATAGCTACTTGGAAGTCAAATGTTCCCCCATTCAAATCTTCCTGTTACTCAGTCTCCTCAGCCATTACCAAGTGATTATATGCAACTATGCCCTATTAAGCCTATGATTACTGAGAATTGTGTTATAAGGGAAGTCTGGGACCTCGGAGTGCTAACATATGCCTTTAAGCCCAGCCCTCAAGAGGCAGAGGCAGGCAGATCTCAGAGAGTTTGAAGTCAGCCTGGTCTACATAGCAAGATCCAGGACAGCTAGGGCAACATAGTGAGACCCCATCTCAAAACAATAAAAAATTAAAGAAAGAAAAGAGAAAAGTCCATGGAAGTACAAAGCGCTCATGGCTGCCCATCCAGGAGCACAGCTGGCCAGGACCAGCTGCTAAATTCCTCTGCGCTTCAGCAACCTTGCAGCAGCCACTGTAAACACCTCCAGCTTTAGGGCGCATGGTATGCGTTTCTCCTTCTGCACTGAGTAGCGCATGTTGGCAAGGACAGCCTTCAGTGGGCCCCGAATCCCAGAGCCCCACAGATTCTTTTTGCCTTCTGTTTTCACTAGAGTGAGAGTTGATTTTGAGATGTCACCCATTCTGGGGAGTCTTACACATAGATATTAAGTAGACACTGGTTTGCTTTTTTAGTATTTTAAGGGTCACAGCGGCCCCATATTGTCAAAAAGACCCTGGTAAAGCAGAGGAGGAAAAGTCTAGAAGAATGCATAACTTTGCCTCCCCAAATGCCACATTGCTTCAACCTAGGGAGGAAGAGTTAACTTTCTGGCCACTGGAGACAGCGTCCTGCCCGCAGGGGCTGCTCAGCCAATGGCACTCAGTGCTGATGATGTCATGGTCCTCCTGCGCCTTCTATTGGGGACTGGACAGCGAATCCTGCTGGTTCAGGGGAAAGGAGCTGCAGAGCCCACCCGTGGCAGAGGAAGGAGGAGGCAGCCGAGGTGGGGCCAAGGACAAGACCCAGAGCAGCTCCTACCTTCTCCCTCTGCTCCCTGCTCCTTCCAGAGAAGGTCCTCCTGGGGACTGCCCTAACCTCACATCACAGAAGCAAAGCAACATTGGTCCAGAAGAGGTGGGCCAGGACCCCGTCTCCCACCTAACTTGCCCACCACACAAGGGTTGACTATGGTGAGGGCTAGAACATGGCAGGCAGGCAGGCACACACACACACACCAATAGTGTCCGTGGTGCCACTTTCCCCAACCCTGACTCACTTGCCGGAAGATTGAGGGTCTGTGTCTGAGGTGCTCCCCACAACTGCTCCATCCACTCCCCTGGGCTCTCTGGAAGGGAAATGCAGGCAGGAGAACCTGTGGTAGTGCTCAGCCTATGCCCTCATCCCCCACCCGAGCCCCATTGCACCATCCAGAAGCACAGAACTTATGGGGCTGGCTGCCCTAACCCAGCCACCACCTGTCCTGAGAGTGATCTTCCCAGGATGTCCTTTGAATTCCTTCTCAGACCAGGTCTAGTCACCCTAAGCTTATCTGTAACTCTGCCTGGCAGTCCCTCCCACCCAGAACCCCGTCCGCGGTTTCTCACGGTTCCACCCGGTTGGTGAATCTGCGGCGCCACAGCATGGCCAAGCTGAGCAGGAAGAGAGTGGTGCACATGGCTCAGTTGCCCCATCCCCACCCGAAGACCAACTCTGCTGAAGGTGGGCCGGCCACGGGCGAGGGGCCGCAGTGGCCCTGCCACCTCTCACAAGCCACCGCTGTGTTTCCTGAAAGTTCCTGAGGACAGATTAGTCGGTTCAAGCTGATTAGTGGGGTCAGTAGACCTGACCTTGTAAAGAGAGATTAAACTCCTCGCCAGGCCCAAAATCTCCCCTCTAGCAAGAGAGTAAACCAACCTCCTTCGAGTGCCCGTCCAGAGTCTCTACCCAGAACTTTCGGTACCACCTGGGCTCCAGCCTTAAGGTCAGGCAGTAAGTGACTTACTTCCATAGACTGTTAGAGGCACCTGGGGAACTGCAAGGGTAGCTTCAAAGAGGATCTGGGGCCTGGCCCAATGACAAAGACCTGTAAGCCACTGGGGAGGGGAGGGGGGCGCTTCAAGTTCAAAGCCTGGCTGAGCTACCGAGAGAACTGGCGGCCAGCCTGGGAAACCTAGTGAGTGTGAGTGTCTCAAAGAGGTCCACAGAGATAGCTCAGAAGTGGAGTGCTTTCCAACACCCTAAGTTCAGCCTCCCATACTGGAGAGAAAGCAAGCGCAGGAGGTAACTGAACTTTCAGGTGTTGGAGGAGGACAGGTCCTCAGCCAGCTCTGCCGGGCCACTGACATGAAAGCATGCCACACTTCCCAGTGACAGGCTGCGAGGCAGAGGAGTTGTCATAGCAGAGACCTTGAGAAAGGAAAAGGGGAAAGGAATGAACGATGGAATCAGAAAGACAGGGAGAGGAGGGCGTGCATGCGCGCGTGCGTGTGTGCACACCTGGCTCCCTTGCTCCTTCTGACAGGCCTCTGAACTTTTCTCCTCACACTCCCTTTTCAGTAAAAGGCAGAGTCAAGGTGTGCAGTCACAGATGGAACTATAAATTCTATCTTATATAACTACATTATATAATTTGGATATAAATTATAGGCTTATCAATTATGTACTTAGACTGCTGTGCCAACATATTCCTATGTCACTCATGAGGGGATGACATTGGCAAAGATGACAGTGAATCGAAGTATTCTTTGCACACCCCACCTGGGCCTCCTGTCAGCCGCAGAGCAGGAGGGGTCAGCACAGCAGGACTGGGACAGGGGCTGAGTGATGTTGGGACCGGAACCCACACTGTCCTCCACCAAAATGGGAGGAAATGCTTCCTGCTCCAGAGTCTCAGTAGGCACCCCAATACTGAGCTCCTGCTGGGCCTTTAACGGTTCATGTTGCCTACCACCATGACTGAACCTTAAAGTCTGATTTTATTTTTTAGATTTTGACTTTTTTAAAAAAAATTGTGTGTATGTGTGTGTGCGTGCGCGTTCGCGCGCGTGCAACTTGCAGGAGTCAGTTCTTTCCTTCCACCATATGGGTCCTGGGATAGAACTCAGATCACCAAGGTTTGGCGGGGGGGTGGGAAGGCAGACAATACCGTTAAAGATTTTTAGTCAGCAGGAATCACCAGCGCTGAAGAGAGGAGCCACCTCTTGGGCAACAGGACTCCCCAATCCTGAGGAGGGAGCCTTGAGGAGAACCAGAGACACCTCACTTATCTGTGTGTGGTCTCGGGGTTTTACTGTCTATGGCCAGGCCTGCAGAACTGCTGGCCGGATGGAGTTCCTGGGTCTCTCAAGACTATAAGGCTTCTGCTCTGTCCCAGCCTCACTCAGGACTTCAGCTCCCTCAGTCTCTGCACCACACCCGACTGCCGACTCCCTCTCTATGAGACAGCACTCCACCGAGGCCAGGGCCAGAATTCAGGACAGTGTCTGGTTCTTACCTGCCTGCCATTAATTAGCCTCTAGGGACTTCCTTTCCGCTTGCCGGCATGGGATGGCATTGGTGAGGAGGAAAGAGGGACACGACACGGGCCTCTGGTTCCCCAGGGTGGACATGCGTTCAAGTTCAGAGAAAGCAAGGAGGAACAGCAGATGAGAAGATAGGCTACCCTTAGCCCTAAACCTCTCAAAACTTGGGGTCCCCAGGTCTGAGAATGGTGGCTCTGCCCAGCCTCAGGCTCAGAAGTGGTGGGCCTACAGGAGAAGCCCAGCATTGTCTGGGTGTGTTTGACTTTGAGTCAATTCCCTACCGCATGAAGGGTATACACACACACACACACAAACACACACACACACACAGAGTTAAGTCCAGACACTGCGCTCTAAGAGCTGGCACCCAGCGCCCCCCAACTCCGCACGAGCCTGGGCGCACTCCGGTGCAGCCTCGCGCTACCCAGCGCCGCGTGACCCCTTGATCCTCCCAGCCCCTTCTGCACATTGGCCACACCTACCTCTCCCAGAGGGGACCGCGGTGGCCTTGCTGGCCTGTGGGTGGTCAGGCGGGCAGACACCAGTCTTGACGCCCCTATCCCGCCTAACCTTCACCTTGCCAGAATTGACTTCCCGAAACAGGACTGGGGTTTTGGAGCGGATTCATTTTTTCAAACATTTTTTTTTTCCCCTAGCAGACCACATCCCCGCCCCCAGCTCGCAGTCCCCCGCCCCCCGCACATATACCCTGCACACACGCGCGCGCACACACACACACACACACACACACACACACACACACACACACACACAGGGCGCGCACAGACACACACGCTCCCTCCCTCGGGCTCTCTACTCCGCGCCTGCCCGCCTCGCACGCACCGGCCTCGACTCCCCGCGCCCGCCGCCGCCGCCGAGCGAAACCACGCTGGGCTCGGAGCTGCTCATGGAGAAAGTGCCGGGCGACATGGAGATAGAGCGCAGGGAGAGGAACGAGGAGCTGTCCGAGGCGGAGAGGAAGGCGGTGCAGGCTACGTGGGCCCGGCTGTATGCCAACTGCGAGGACGTGGGGGTGGCCATCCTGGTGAGGTAGGTGTCGCTCCCGGCTTGGCGGGGCCCAGGACGGGGAGAGTGACAGCGGCTGCTGGTAGAGGCGGGCTCGGCCCGCTGCGAGCTCCGGCGCCACCTCCCCAGTGATTGCGGACGGGTCGTGGTGCTTTGGGGTGATGGAAACCTTAGGTGATTCCTTCCTGTCTCCGGGAGTAGGGCTCACCAGGAACTAGACGCAGGCAGGCGGGCACTTGGTCTCTCTGGCCTCAGAACAAACCCATCCTAACCCTTCTTTCCCAGCGATCCAACTAAGCTGTATGCTCGGGGCATCTGACCAGCCCTCAAAGGGAATGGTAGGGGCTTCTCGATTTAGAGACAGGCAGAGAAACTGAGGTTCAGACAGCAAGGGGCTTAAAGAAGAAACACAACGTCCTGTCCAGCTGGGCTCTTTGGAAGAACACAGCCGAGGGGGCAGAAACCAAGAGGCCCAGCTGCCCAAGCTGCCCCTCTCTGCCTCAAAAGTGAAGCCAGCGCCAGCTGCGGGGTGAGACAGGTGAGTGAAGCCAGCAGGTTCCCAGGATAAGTTTCTATATTTTTTGAGGGGAGGGGGCGGCTTTCAGGAGACAGGGCCCCACTCTGGACCCTCCAGTCAGGTAAGAAGTACCAAGTCTGGCCCCGGTATCTCTGAGGACCCCCTACCCTAAGTGACGCTGTTTTTATTTACACACCTGCAGAAGGATAAAGTCCCCAAGCTCCACAAGGTAGAGACTAGCTACAAATCAAATCTAGACTCTTCCTACATATACTGGACCCGGGAGTACAGGCAGAACCCACCAGACTCACCCTCAGGCCCTGTTCTTGGAAGAGGGGGTGGGGGGAGGTGGCTGTCAAATCTAGGACAGAGCAGGGCATCCTCGTGAAACCTGTGGCGTAGGACAGCTGGGATGCACATCTGCTTTCCAGTCCCTAACCCCTTCTCTGGCTTCTCTTCTCCCCTTCCCTCTGCCTCTGCCTCCTGCACGCCTGGTACCTACCCAGCTTCCCGCTGACATGCCTGGATTCCAACTCAGAAATAAATTCTGAAGGGAGAGAGCAGACAGCAGTTTGGAGGACTTGGGGGTGGGGGTTCCTGAGGAAGCGGAAAGGGGCAGCTAGCTCAGAGTTCTCCTGCCCAGCAGCCCTGCCCTGGGTGGCGCGGGAACCCAGGAGGACCACTAGGATGCTGAGGCTCCAGACACTTGGAGACACAGATTGGCAATGTGAGCACCCACACACAAGCACACAGTGGGGAACGGGAGCCGCAGATGTGCCAGCCTGCATCGTCGGGGAGCCTGCTCTCAGTCCTGTGCCTTCCGCCCCAGGCCCACGGTGCCCACGTGGAAACATGGCAAGGCCGGTAGGACCTGGGGGTGTTCTGTGCAGGCCTTGCTATTTGTCAGCTGGTTGCTAAGCCCGGGATTGGGGGTGGGGTGGGTGAGAGGGACAGAGGAAGGACTGGGTCTGAGAGTAGGACTCACTCTGTATCCCATGGGCCCTTTCTTCTTCCGTACACCCCCCCTTGATACCCCAGGGATCAGGGCTGGCTGGCTAGTTACTGATAGACTCAGTGCTTCAAGGCCACAGAGACCCCAGAAGACCCGAGATGGCAATCAGATATGCCTTGCGGAGCTGCCCAACACCGCACTTCACCTAACTCCAGTGAGCCAAGGGGCCATCAGCCACTCCCTGTGGCTCCGCTCTCCTGGCCCATGGAAAGGGGCAAGACCAAGACCCTCAGCTTCTTCTAGCTTCCCGGGACCCACCATAGACCCTGGTCACAAGCTCATGTTGACAGGCCCAATATGCTCTGACCACCCCTCCTCCCTCCCTGTCCCCACCACCCACTCTGCCTGCAAGGTAGGGGTCCTGGCAGCAGGTCCTGGCAGATACAGTGTAGTGGAGGAGGAGCGAGCTGAGCTAGTTGCCTTAGGGTTTGAGGCAGACCCCAAACTTCCACTCGCGTCAGGGAGAAGCCTGAGAAGCGAGCACCACCCTCTCGCCTGGTTGTAACGCTGACACATTCCCCCTCACACGCAGACAGGCCTATTTCAGGCTCTTGGAAGCCCAGATGCCTTTGGGAGCTGAGAAACTCCCCAAGACTGGCTGCTGAGGCTTCTCCCTGGCACCTCAAGCCGGCCAAGAAGGGGTGGAAGGAAACACAGGTTGGGGGAGAAGCCAGGATGACAGCAGAGCTCCTGCTCCTAGGAAGGTCCTCCCTTAGGACCACACACGGTGCTGCTGTGTGGAGGCTGGAGAATCACCTGTGCTCATCCTTGGGGACCAGCCAGCTCCTGATCCACAGGACAGGGAGCAAAGCAACGCTTGGATAGTACATGCTCAGTGATTGTTTCCTGGGATGCCCTCCTTGGGGAAGGACAATAGCTTCTAGGCTGTGGCAACTAGATGCTGTAAGAGACGCCTTGCAATGGTAATATAACAGGCTAAACAACCCCCCCCCAAAAAAAACCAAAACCAACAACAACAAGCCCACATCGTTTTTATTGCCTGAGATGCTTATTGTTTTGTGTAGGGTTGGGGCACCTTTGCGTGTCACAGCATTCATGTGGAAGGCAGGGGGCAACATTCTGGAGTCGTTTCTCTCCCTCCCCCTTGCTGAGGAAGTCTCTTCTTTCTGCCACTGTGCTGTCTCCTGGGGATCCCGTCTCACTGACTAGAAGTGATGGGGTTCCCTGTGTGCCGTGGCATCATGTCTTTTGGTTTGTATACATTCTGGGGCTCACACTCGGCTGCCAGCCTTGCACTCCTAGTGGTTTTACCCACGGGCTTGTCTCCCCCACCCCGAGGCGTCTTTCCTCGTTTGTCCCTCATTATAAAGCTTCCAGACAAGCTCCAAGGCTTCTCAGGCTCATTGTCACATTGGTCCACACCCACACACGCACCTCTGGAGACACCAGAGGCAAAGCTTCCCTCAAGCTTTCACAGACAGGAGGAAGAGAAGTATAAAGTGTCAAGGTCACACTTCGCATCCTTCTCCACCTGGACGGGGCCACTGTCAGAACCATCCTGCCTAAAGCGACTGTGGCCCGAGAAGGGCTGGCCAGCTGGATGTTCTGGGTCTATCTCCCTCACGTCAGACTCTCAGGCCTGAGCCACAAACTGTGAGCTGCCTCTCATGCCTCAGGGGGTGATGACACCCAACGACACAGGTCAGGACACTTTACACACTTCTTTAAGACTCATTAAATGAGCCGGGCGGTGGTGGCACACGCCTTTATTCCCAGCACTCAGGAGGCAGAGGCAGGCCGATTGCTGTGAGATTGAGGTCAGCCTGGCCTACAAAGTGAATGTGGGACAGCCAGGGCAAACACAGAGAAACCCTGTCTCAAAAAACCAAAAACAACAACAAAAAAGAATCATTAAATGAAACAGTTTCTCACTGACTCCCAACTTTGGGGGTGTAGGGTAGGCTGGGGTGATAGGTCAGAGCATTTGTGAGACCCTGTCTCCATTTATGGTTTGGGGGCTAGTCCATAAGACTAAACGGGTAGCAGAGAAAACCACCCAGCAGCATACAAGAGGCAGAGGCAAGTGGATCACTGTGAGTTCAAGGCCAGCCTGGTCTACAAAGTGAGTCCAGGATAGAACCAAGTCTATCACGAAGAGAAACCCTGTCTCGAAAAACCAAACAAATCACCCAGTGGCATTGATGGCCATGGAGGGACCAGCCACCCTGGGTGGCCAGACCTGGCCTGGTCTGATGTGGGAATGTATCGGCCCTCCCATCTCATGCAAAGGAAGGCTGGCTGACCTAAGTGCAGCTGTTGGGCTGGGACAGAGGATTTTGGGCAGACGCCATGTAGACATGGCACTGGAGAAATGGGTGGGGGACAGTTCATAAGAAGTCTGGAGCAGGCGACTTGGGTGTAAAACTAGGGAGCCAATGAATGTTTTTGAGTATGAGACTGATGTAATGAAAGACGGATCGGGGGAAATAAACCTAGATCCACTGGGGAAGGGAAAGGCCACTGCTAGGAAAACCCAAATTCTGCTTCATGGTATTTTTTAGGGTGGGGTGGGGTGGGGTAGGGGTGGTGTGGTGGTGCATGCCTTTAACCTCATCATTTGAGAGGCAGAGGCAGGGGATGATCTCACAGATACATAATTACAAACCGTGCCACAAAGGTAAAAATCAGTTGTTTAAATTAGATCAACCAGTCAGTATTTGCTGAGGGTCATCAAGGAGCAGGGAGAGAAGTGTTTCTCTTGTTTATCTCGTCACTGGTTGCTGAACAGAGATAGGCCACCCGGCCTTGCTCTGTCCACCTTCCTCTAAGAACGCTGCGTCGACTGAGCCCCGTGGGTTGCGGACACTGCACTGGTGCATGCAGTTTCTCTTTATACGCACAGCTCCCATGGGGTAGAAATGCCCATGCCCTTATTTTATAGATAAGGAATCTGAAGCTTAGAGAAGATGTATAGTAGATGCTCACCTAGGAAACGCCGGGCCCTGGATTCAAACCCCCGCACTGAGAGAAAGGCTAAATAAGAAGCAATGTTTGGGGGAAGGGCCGGCATGGTGCATACCTGTAACCCCAGCACGCAGGAGGCGGCAACAGTAGGAATATTGCAGGTTTCTAAGCCAGCCTGGTCTACACAGAAATCCAGGCCAGCCGGGGGGGACTTGGCAAGATCTTGTCTCAAAGAAGAATAGGAAGAGGAGCAGGGCACAGTGGCACATACTTGGGAGGCAGAGGCAGGATTGCTTGAGCTCAGGAGTTCAGGGCTATCCTGGGCAACGTAATGAGTCTTTAATTAAAAACTAAAACAACTGTCCCATGATTCTAGAAAGCTCTCTCCCTCAGTGGCCAGAGCAGGCCTCAGTGGGGTGCAGGCTCAGAAAGCACACAAGAAGCAAGGCAGACAGTGGCCTGGCACAAGAGGCTGCCAGCCGGAACAGGCCCAGCAGTTGGTCCCGGCAGGACCTGGCCAGAGGGAGAGCCTGTGACTGATGGACAGTCGCTCTGTATGAGAGTGAAAACTGTCACTGGTGTGGGAGCATGACCGCTTCTCCAACCCTGCTTCCATCCTGGCCACTCTAAGGGGACCTGGAGGCAACCCCCCTGCTTCAGTGCGCACTCCCCTTTCCTCCTACCAGGTTCTTTGTAAACTTCCCGTCGGCCAAGCAGTACTTCAGCCAGTTTAGACATATGGAGGACCCCTTGGAGATGGAGAGGAGTCCCCAGCTGCGGAAGCATGCCTGCCGGGTCATGGGGGCCCTCAACACTGTCGTGGAGAACTTGCACGACCCAGACAAGGTGTCCTCTGTACTCGCCCTGGTTGGCAAGGCCCACGCCCTCAAGCACAAGGTGGAGCCTGTCTACTTCAAGGTATGTCCTGTTTGTTCTCGTCCAGAGCCTGCGGGCCACTGAGCCATAGCTCCCTAACAGCCTGTGGCTCCCGGAGGGCAGAGGTGGCACCATGCTGCCAGCCAGTTGCCCTGGAGAGGCCGTGGCAGGAAGGGCAGCACAGCAGGAGGAGAGAAAGGTGGGAGTAATACAGTCCTCGTCTTGAGAGCTTGGTCTCCAGTAACCCACCCGGCCATTAGTTTGTGTCCATCACACAGGCCAGTGCGGGCTAGCAGGGACCCTGGGGACTGTGGGAGGCAGGGTGTCCAGGCGTTTACTCCTCCTTCCCTCATTTGCCCCCCCAGATTCTCTCTGGGGTCATTCTGGAGGTGATCGCCGAGGAGTTTGCCAATGACTTCCCTCCTGAGACGCAGAGAGCCTGGGCCAAGCTGCGTGGCCTCATCTACAGCCATGTGACCGCTGCCTACAAGGAAGTAGGCTGGGTACAGCAGGTTCCCAACACCACCACGTGAGGAGGGGGTGAGGGTGGGCTGGGCAGCTGTGTCCTGCTGTGTCCTCTCTTGCCCCCTGGATTCCCATCTCTCCTGGGACCAGGGACTGACTGCTGTGCTAGGAACTCTTCAGGCATGCGGACACCCGAGTCAGACACACTTAAGAACAGGCACACACGAAGGGCCTGTGAGACAGTGCCCTCCTCACTTGAGACCGGCTGCTGTCCTGCCCCTGCCCTTGGATGCACAGAGCTGTGGACTCCAAGTAGATTTGTCTAAGGCGCTGCTTCTTGTCCGGAGCAGAGGGGTGCTCCCAGCAGGCGGTGGCTCCTCAGGCTCAGAGCAGCATGGGCCAGCTCCACCCTTCCTCCCTGGTGTCAATATTGGTCCTCATCTCACAGTGACCAGCGAGTGCATCCATTCACCCCCTGTCCTCACAGAGCCGGAGCCAGGAGAGTCACGAGGACACATACACATGCCCAGGCCCGCAAGGGACCTACATGGATGTCACTCACACAGACAAAACTAGGGGATGTTTACTTCCAGCCCGACCAGAAGACAGCTCCCACTTGTAGGCTCCAGCAGGGTGGCCGGACTCAGTGATTCCTGATGAGGGCTGGGAGCACCAGCAAGGGCCGGGCCTCCGGACGTGGCAGCTGGGAACACTCAGACCGTCTCCACCCCCCCCAGACCCCCAGAGGCAGCTAACTCTGGGAGCTGAATGGAAGGGCAGAGGCAGGGCTGATGTAGGAAGGAGAGGAGCGGAGGCGGGAACAGGAACCAGGGGTCAGCCAGCGGCTTGGGACACGTGTTGTAGAGAGACATTCCCGACAGTTTCCCATGGAAAAGGCAACTTCTAGGCAGGCTCTTCCGAGGCCTCCTGCCACCTCCTGTTTACAGGGCCCCCCCCCCCAGCGCTGCAGAGGAGGTCCCTAAGGGCAGGGAGAGGCCAGGCCCAAGCCTGATGCCCCTTCCTGGGACTGACCAACCAGTCAAGTTGTGCCCCCACCCCACCCCCACCATCAGCAACTCCCCAGGAGAACAGAGCAGAGTTCTCAGAAATTGCTAGCTGCAGCCAGGTCAGCTCCAGATGTGTACAGCTGGGCCTCACCTGCCCCAGACCCTGGAGTTTTACCTGCCAGGAGAGGATATTGGCTTGCCTGGGAAACTGGGGTTACCTCCAACTACCATGGAAGGACTAGGGAGGAAACTGGGAGGGGCTCACCCTCCCCACCCCCCAAGTCTCCTCCCCAGGCAGGCTCCACAGCCTAAGATGAGTTTGTTTACAGCCACGATGCAAGACTTCCTGCTTTTGGAGAAAAGAGCTTTTTACAGGGCCTAAGGGGACTGAGGGAAGAGCTGGCCAGCTAGGCCAAGTGAATCAGAAACACATGGCTGGAATCCTCCCGCTCCTGCCCAAGCTGGACCCCAAGGACTTAGTGCTAGCCAAACCCCAAACATTATCAGTCTCCCTTTGGTCCTAGTGGACTAAACAGGGTTGGGTGATGAAGCGCCAGAGCCCCCCTCCGCCCCCACACTACCCCCTGGGGGCGGGGTGGGGGGGCCTAGCCACCTCTCCCTGAGCCTGAGCACCCACACTGGGCTTCCTAGCTGCCACCTTGTGGCATTGGCTCCTCATTCCTTGACAACCTCTATTGCCATCTCTAGTGTCCTGGGGGCTCCTTCGTGGGCCAGGGCCTGCAGGACCTAACCTCCTGCCAGGATTCCCGCCCCCACACCTTGCCTCACAGGGTGGGGTAGAGAGCCTCTCAGGGCCAACTTCTAGAAGGGTCCTGTCCAACTTCTGTTATCAGGGAAACATGGTGAAGCAGACAGCACTGTTTACTGAACTGTCTCTGCTTCAGGGTGTGTGACTCTGTGTGGGTGGAGGAGCGCTGGGGCAGGGGGATGTGGCAGCCAGTGAGCTAAAAGGAGTTTCACGGATGGAGACACTACTGTCTGGAAGCCAGGGAGATAGGGAGCGCTCGCTGCTATGCCAGGCCCCAGGCCGGGCAGCAGTCTTAGTTCCAAATGAATAGAATCAAGTTCACGTCTCTCTTGCGTCTTAAGAGCATGTAAATCACTTCTGTTCTCAGTGGGCAAGGCCAATCAGAAGCTGGCTGCGTTTTAGAGGCACAGATCCAGGCCCCTCTAGGGCTACCCGCCCAGCTCGCTTGAAGTAGCACAGTACAGTCAGAGGGACATTGCGCAGAAAGCACCCCATCTCACGAACCCCAGTGCCCTCTCCCAGCACACCAGGTGTCCCATCCACCTTCCCCCACTGACCTCTGTTACTTTCATCTCCTGTCTCCTCCACAGCCCACCGACCACACTGCCCTCTTCAGGGCCATAGGACCCCTCCCAGCTCCCCCCTCCCTGGCAGCACTTTGGGCAGAAGGCTGAGTTCTCGAAGACACACCTTGATCTTCCGTTTCTGGGTGCCAAGGAAGCTGAAGGGATCCCGGACTCTCGACTTCCCGGAAGGAGGCCTTCGCCATGGCTGCGGTTCCCCCAGGCTGCTGGGAGGCGGGGCTGGCTACCTGGATGCTGAACTTAGCGGTGGAGGGGGAGGCCCTTCTGCCTCGCAGCAGAGGGCAGCTCTTCTTAGCTTTTTCTACTTACTGTCAGAGAGAGAGAGAGAGAGAGAGAGAGAGAGAGAGAGAGAGAGAGAGAGGCCTGGCAAGGGCAAGCCTAACAGCCGCTTTGGAAAGGACCTAGCCCGCTTCATTCTGCCTACCAGCATGCAGGTCCTCCTTACCCTCTCTCGAATATCACGCACACATGTCTACCATATACACAGATATATTCTATATACGATCTATATATAAATATATATATACACACACACGTACATATCTATCGCGTGTACCTGCAGGCCCAGAAGCCTCGGTCTTGCCCAGCTGTGGGAGGCCATGAAGAGTCCCGGCCAGGCTTCTGCGAACCTCTAAGGGAGCAGAGAGAAACCTCACAACAGCCCAAGAGGATGGGGCTAGGTGGGAGGGTTGGAGTGACCCAGCTCAGTGCTCTGCATTCATACCCCACCCTAGCCGCCCCCCCCCAAAAAAAGAGAAAATCTGGCTTGCCAGGTGTAGTGGGAGGCAAAGGAAGGAGAATCGTTTGCAAGTCTGAGGTCAGGTGACCTACCCCTGGTCTCCATGGTGGTGGGTTTCAGGTTAGCCAGGGTTACACAGGGGGAACCCCGGCTCAGATGGAACATGAAGGTCTGGCTCCCCTCCCCTCCCCCAGGGTTTGTGGGGCTTGCCCTAGGAAGTGCAAGGACCAGGGTACAGCAAGAGTTCAGAAGGTCCCAGTGTATGTGTCCAGTGTGTGTGTGTGTGTGTGTGTGTGTGTGTGTGTATGTCTTATGTGTGTATGTGTCTGGTGTGTGTGTATATGTGTCCGGGGTGTGTGTGTGTGTGTGTGTGTGTGTGTGTGTGTATGTGTCCTGTGTGTGTGTCTGGTGTATGTGTGTGTTTGGGGGGTGGGGCAGCCTCAATAAGGAGCCCTAGAAGGTCAGTCCCACCTGCTGACTTCAGACAGTAGCTAGGCCACAGGAACAGAGGCCACACTCCCTCAGCGGGAGACCCAGGGCCTCTCTCTCCTGCCCTCCCCCGGGCCAGTGGCCTATCCTCTCTATCTAGTCTCCTTAACATTTGGGGGGGACCCCGTGTGTACTCCTTGGTCACATGTACTGTCCTAAAGGATGTCTTGCTGCTGCGGCTACTGTGCCTGCATCCCCTTCCTGTCCCATCCTCACGCAGCCTTCCTGTAACCGCCTGTCTTTTTGTAGTTTCTGATGTTTGTAACCAGACTCAGATGTGTCATTAAACAGGTCTGTTCTTCCTGTATCTGGCCTCTGCTCCATCTTCTAGCACTCCCCCACCCCCACCCCACGACCTGCCTTCACCTCTCTCTCCCCTCAGCAGTTCTAGTTAAGGATGGTTTCACTGAAAACAGTTCTATCCATCGAGGGTACCCCTTCCTTTGTGCTGGCCCTAGCTGCTCCTGGGGCACTGTCTGGGACGGGACTGAAGATTGCTCAGCAGGCTAAGAAAGAAGCCAGAAGCTGGGTTTTGTAGGCGCAAGGAATGGATTTGTCTTATTAGAAATTCAGAGAAACTGGACCTACCTGGTGATTTAGGGTGATCTCAGAACATTCAGGCATAGGGATGTGTGTGTGTGGCACTGGAGGGTCACAAGTTTAAAGCCAGCCAAGGCAATTTAGTAAGACCTGGTCTCAAAATTAAAAATAAAGAAAGCTGAGGCATACAGTTCAGTGAGCATTCACCAGTCTCTAGGTTTAATCGCTGGTACCACCATTGGGTGGGTGGGGTGGGGGTGGGGGGCAGTAGCTCCATGTGAAGGGAGCATTGTCAGAGCTGGGTTTGGTAACACACATCTGTCATCTCAGCACTCAGCAGGCTGAGGTAGGAGGCCAGTCTGGGTTGCATGATGAGCCCCTGCCTCAAAAAGTGGGGGTGGGGGTCTTGTCTAGATGTCCATACAGAAGGACCCTGTTTGTGTGCACTAATCACACAGGCAAAATTTAAACCTGGACCTTCCAGGCCTGCACACTGGACACTCCACGCTGAATGCGAATCCTGACACTCGGCTCTGCAGAAAGAGTGCCTGCTGGAACTGGCCTTCAAGCCTAAACTCTCAGCCCAGAACCTCTTCCCAAGCCCCAAGGAGCCAGGCCTGTCCATCCCCCATGGTAATGGCCACAACAGCAGCACCAAGTCCCCAAGGAGGGATCATGGAGGTCACCACAGGGGGCGGGGTACAGGAGGAACAGGAAACAGCTTCTGCCCCTTGGGAGGGCTTCAGGCTGTCTGGGAGGACTCAGCTGACACAGGAAAAGGGGAAAAGGCTTGTCTCCCAGGCCGAGTGCTTGAATGCAGGCAGTGCCTTCCTCCATTTTCTGGGCATGGCACAGCAGACCGCTCACTGGAAAGCCCAAGAATAAACAAATAGCACTCTTAGAAAGCAGGACAAGTACACGGGCCAAGAGCGAGGCACGAGCTGAAGGAGAAAGCGGGGTGCTGAGAGGGCAACCGTGGGCCAGGCCTTTCCAGAGATGGAGTGTGCCAGCCTGATGGCCTCCCAGCTCACACTGGGTGGGTGCTGCTGTGTGACTCTGAGCAAACCACTGGATCTTTCAGAGCCTCAACTTGAAAATAGGAAACCTGCTGTGGCGGTGCTCAGATCCCAGATTGGGGCTGAGGAAGGGAGGGTCGAGAGTTGGAGACCAGCCTGGACTCACACAGCAAGACACCATCTCTAAAAGAAAACCGTTAATTCCACTAAGCGGAAGTCTGTCTCGCAAGTCAGGGCAGAGGAGCATCGCATCGTGGGGAGCAAGAGAGGTGTGCAGGAAGAACAGGGTGGGCTGGCAGGGTGCTCAGAACCAGGAGAGGGGAGGACAACTGAGCTGCTGTGCAGGAGCCTGCGAGAGAAGTTGGGATGACAGGAAGCAGGGTGGGTGTAGGCAGGGAGCCCCTGAGCCTCCTGACAGGGAGGGGGAGGAGGAAAGGGGAGGGGGATTTTGGGGGATGGGGGGTGGAAATGGTGGGGGGAGGGGAGATGGGGGGATTGATCTTGGTCCAGCCAGAGCTGGTTGGTGGGGTACCAGGAGGGTCATGATGAGGCCTCATCCCTGAGAAGACAGCCTCCCCACAGTGCTCTGGAGAATGGTGTAGGTGGAAACTGGCACCATCCTGGAACTGGCCGCTGAGAAGGACTCTCCCAGCTGCCTACCTTCTAGAGAGGATGTGAGCCATCTCTCTCACACACACACACACACACACACACACACACACACACACACTACACTGGGGGATGCTGAAGGAACAGAGCAGGTTGCTGGTGACTCCAGGTTTTAGGCCAGGGGCAGGGGAAAAGCCTGGGTTTTTGTTCTGTGCCCCACATGCGGTCAGTCTTCTGGGTGAGAAACAGAGCAACTGGGTCAGCTCCCCCTGCTGAGCTCAGGCTGAGAGCCTTCCGGGTGTGTGCAAGTTGGGGGGGGGGGTGTTTGCGTGGAGACTGCGGCCTCGTTCCTGACAGAGGCCAGCAGTACAGCCTCACAGTGACCCCTGCCGGCGTCGTCCGGAACTTCGTCCAAGAGAGCAGTCATCTCTAACCCGGCAGCTTCCTGGCTGCACATTACAGCCAAGGGAACCCAGCCTTTCTGAAACCTGAGCCACAAGGAAGTTTACTAACCTAAACCGTAGGAAGTGTCTTCCGTAGTTACAAAGTGGAAAAAGTTAATGAATGAAGGTGTTGGCACCAGATAACCAGTGTCTATAACCCAAGAACTCTTGGGAAACCTGACCCTTCTCTAAATAAACAGACAAATATGGGAGCCCGGGGAGATGACTCAGTCACTCAGTCACTGAGAGCTTGCCTCACAGACTAAGCAATGTCAGTCCATTATCTGGAATTGGTGACAGTGGAGAGTCGGAGGGGGTGGGGATGGAGAGTGGGAGGGAGTGGGGTGGAGGTGGAGAGTGGGAGAGGGTGGGGGTGGAGAGTGGGAGAGGGTGGGGGTGGAGAGTGGGAGGGGTGGGGTAGGGTGAGGGTGGAGAGTGGGAGGGGTGGGGGTGGGGTGGAGAGTAGGAGGAGGTAGGGATGGGGAGTGGGAGGGGGTGGAGAGTGGGAGGGGTGGGGTGGGGTGGAGAGTGGGAGGGGTGGGGGTGGGAGGGATGAGGGTAGGAGTGGAGAGTGGGAGGGGTGGGGTGGGGTGGGGGTGGAGAGTGGGGGGGGTACCATCGTGGAAGCTCATGCTATAGTCCCAGCACTGAGGATGCTGACAAGAGGGGAAAGCTTTAAAAACAAAAGTTGTGGTCCACAACTTTAATCCCAGCACTTGAGGAGGCAGGGGCAGGTGGATCGCTGTGAGTTCCAGGCCAGCCTGGTCTATAAAGCGAGTCCAGGATAGTCAAGGCTACACAGAGAAACCCTGTCTTGAAATAAAACAAACAACAACAACAAAAACAATGCGAAGAAAGCAGGCTGACCAAGCCAGTAAGCAGCACCCCTCCATGGCCTCTGCATCAGCTCCTGCCTCCATGTTCCTGCCCTGACTTCCCTTTATGATGGATTGAAACAAACCCTTTCCTCCCCGAGCTGCATTTGGTCATGGTGCTTATCACAGCAATAGTAAGCAAACTAGGACAGTAGCCTCCCCTACGGGATGGCCAACATAATATGTTCTTCTCCATTGGTGTTTTCCCTGGCAGCAAGAGTGCATCTGCGGGGCCAGCCTCAGCGAAACACAGGCCCAGGGCGGGGAGAATAGGTGTCCTGCCGTAGGCTTGACCACAGTGCTCAGTGTGATGCACCCAGCTCAGATGGGCAGTTAAGGAAGACAGCAGCAGTGAGCTTAGGCCCTACCTGCCTGCCTTCAGCCTCACACCCTTCAAGCAGGCCCAGAAGTGAAGCCTAGAGCAACACCTGTGGCCACCATGAACTAAGGGGGGTTCCCAGCAACCTGGGCCACATGCTGGCCTCTCTGCCGGGGCCTCCATTTAATTGTCCAGCATCGTCCGTGTTTGCCCGTTCTCAGGGAAAGGTCAGTCTAAGAGGTCGCTCTTCCTCCATACGCTAACCTCAGGACATCCACTCGGCCCCATGTCTAGATAAAGTGCATTTTCAGGAAGAGTGGAGGGGTAGGGGTAGGGGGGAGAAAGGCCTTGCTTGAGTGCTTGCTTTCCTAGTGGAGACAATAGCCAAGCCAAGTCAGGAACACCAGTTACAAAACAGTCAGCCCATTGTCCCCAAGCAGTGCCCAAGGAAGCCAAAAGAGGGTGCCAGTCTGACCCGGACACCTGAGGAACTGGAGTTACAGAGCCTGGTGGCCCCATGTGAGTGCTAGGAGCCCGACTGTGGTTCTTTGCAAGAACAGCAAGTGCTCTTAACCACTGAACCACTTCTCCAGTCCCAAGCCCAGGGCCTTCTGTGGGCTGGAACACAGGCCCATGGTCTCCTCAGCCATGGAGACCCCAACCTGACCCATCCTACTGGAGTGACCATTCTTCACAGTTTGACTGTCTCCAGCCTCAGCTCTCTCCCCACCACAGGGCAGCAATCCCTGACCCATCTCCTCACGTTCTGCTCTCCTTTCTAGAACCTTCCTTGACAGCCGTTCTGTGAAAGTATCTTCTTTGGGTGTCACAAGAAGAAGCCCAACAGAATACTGTGGTGGCCATACCTTGGGATGCTTGAGAGGACAAGCTCACCACTTAAGACCCTTGGTCCTGGGCTGGAGAGATGGCTCAGAGGTTAGGAGCATCGTCTGTTCTCCCAAAGGTCCTGAGTTCAGTTCCCAGTAACCACATGGTGGTTCACAATCCTCTATGATGGGATCTGATGCCCTCTTCAATTTAAAACAACAACAACAACAACAAAACAAAAAAAAAAAAAAAAAAACAAAAACAGCCTTGGTCCTAATGCATCATTTTTGACACTTGGGGAGCTTGCTGCTGGAAGGTCATGTGACTAGGCTTCCAAACACATGGGAGCGAAGGTCAATGCTTAGATAAGAGGGTAGCAATGGGGATGGCAAGAGATAGAGATAGCACATCCAAGAGTGATTTTCTTTCTCTTTCTTTCTTTCTAGATGGTTCTCCCTGTGTAGCCCAGGCTGGCCTTGAACTTACCATCCTTCTCCCTCAAACCCTGAGATGATAAGATCACACAGAACACCATGACACGTGACAAAGGCAAGTAGAGGTGACTGCAGAGTCACTATTTTCCAAGGGGAACAGTCAGCAGGAGTTCTGTTGTGTTTTAGGCACATGGTGGCCAGAGGCAGCTGAGCCCTCCAACCACAAGCACGCCAGAGCTGCCAAAGCTGGGCGACAGGGTCAATGAGGACAGTGTGGGGAACAGGCCTCAGCTGGGGGGGGGGGGGGAGGAGAAGGAGGATCAGAGAGAGGGCAGAAGCCCTGAAGCTGCAGCAGGTGGCCAGCTGTGTCAGCGCTTCGAGTCCGCTGCTTTGAGGACAGATGGCAAAGTGGGGCCTGAGGGCCTGGCAAGGCTGCTTTGGAGGAGAGGGAAGCCTGCCTGAAAGGCTGGAGAGACAGTACACAGCAGAGAGGAGCCCAGGAGGACAAAGGGTCAGGAGACAGTCTGCAGCAGTGCTGACGCAGAGACGGGCAGAGAGTGGGCAGGTGATAGAAACAAACAACAGGGACCCTGTGCATTTGACCACTGGTAAGATTTACCAAGGACTGGACTCTTGTAAATCACCATCTGAGAGACTGGGAAGCCCAAGTTCAAGGACCAGCACACTTGGGGTGTCCAGGGTGTCCAGTGACACGCTCCTTCCCTGTGTGCTCCTGTGGCCTAAGGGAAAGGTCTGACTGAGTCTCTTTGTTTGGTTGAATTTTTTAGGCCTTAAACTGTGTACCACCATCCCTGCCTTTAGGGTCTTTTTTTTTTTTTGGTTTTTTGAGACAGGGTTTCTCTGTGTAGTCTTGGCCATCCTGGACTCACTTTGTAGACCAGGCTGGCCTCGAACTCACAGCGATCTGCCTGCCTCTGCCTCCCGAGTGCTGGGATTAAAGGTGTGCGCCATCACGCCTGGCTCTTTTTTTTTTTGAGAATTATTTATTTATTACATATACAGTGTTCTGCCTGCATGTACACCAGAAGAGGGGACCAGATCTCATGATAGATGGTTATGAGCCACCATGTGGTTGCTGGGAATTGAACTCGGGACCTCTGGAAGAACAGATGGTGCTCTTAACCACTGAGCCATCTCTCCAGCCCCCCCCCCTTTTTTTTAAATATAAGGGCCCAATCTACCCAGCATGATGGCTCACACCCATAATCCCTGCAATTTAGGAGGCTTGGGTGAGGGGATTGTCATAGGTTCAAGGCCAGCCTAGGCTACATAGTGAGCTCCAGGACAGTCTGGGATATACAGAAAAACCTTATCTTTTTAAAAAATATTTTTAAAAATGTGCATGACTGTTTTGCCTGCCCTTGTGCCATGTGTGTGCCTGGTATCCTCAAAGGTCAGTGGAGAGTGCTGAACATGGGTGTTGGGAGCTGAACCCAGGTCCTCTACAAGAGCAGCCAGTGTTCTAGCTGCTGAGCCGTCTCTCCAGGCCCATAATGTAGAGAGTATATCTTGTGCAATGTATGATGCATCGCCTGCCAATTAAAAAACATATAGAAGATAGGCGTGGTGGCACACGTCTTTAGTCCCAGCACTCGGGAGGCAGAGGCAGGCAAATCGATGTGAGTTCGAGGCCAGCCTGGTCTACAAGGCGACTCCAGGACAGCCAAGGATACACAGAGAAACAAACAAACAAACAAAAACCTTATAGAAAGCCTATAGGAAAGGGTAGAACAGAAGGTGAGATTCTTAACCTCAGGGCCACTTCTCCAGCCCTCAAACACTTGGGAGGTAGAGGCAAGTAGATCTTTGGAGTTCGAGGCCAGCCTGAACTACATGATGAGTTCAGGAAAAATCTCATAAAAAATTTTTTTTCTTAGTGCCTTTTCTTCTATCACTTTCTGTTTGTTTGTTGGTTGGTTGGTTGTTGGTTGGTTTATTGAGTGAGGGTATCATATAGCCTATGCTAGTCTCAAACTCACTCTATAGTCAAGGTTGACTTTGAATTTTGGCGCCCCCTGGCTTCATGCCGAGTTTGGGGATTGCCGGCATGGGCCACCACATCCAGTTATTCAGTATTGGGTAGAAATAGAAACATTGAATCGAAAGTTCATGCATACTAGGCAGGCGGGCAGGAGGCAGGTGGGCATTCTATCAACTGAGTCATACCCGGTCCCTAGGTGATGAGATTTATAAAAAATAAAATGTCGGTTGGCGAGATAGCTTAGTGAGTGCAAGAGCTTGCCACCAAGCCTGATGGTCTGGGTTCTGCTTATGGAGCCTCATTCCCTCATTAATAAATGTGAGAAGATAAATAAAAATATTGAATTAATGTCAAAAAATGTAGTGTTATCTTTATTTTTCATAATTTTATTATAGCTTTGTTTTTTGAGACAAGGTTTCTCTGTGTAGCCCTGGCTCTCCTGAACTCACTCTGTGGTCTTGAACTCACAGAGATCCTCCTGCCTCTGCTTCCAGAGTGCTGAAATTAAAGAAGTGTGCTACCACAGCCCAGCTTTATAAGTTTTTTAAATTATATATTTATGTATACATAAGTATACAGTATTGTGCCTTCATGTACACCTGCAGGCCAGAAGAGAGCATCGGATCACATTATAGATGGTTATGAGCCACCATGTGGTTGCTGGGAATTGAACTCAGGACCTTTGGAAGACCGGGTGGTGCTCTTAACCACTGAGCTATCTCTCCAGGCCCCCCAGCTTTATAATTTTAAAATATTTTAACGATGAAGGTTAAAGGACAATTTTGGGGAGTTCTTTTTCTGTCTTTTTCTACCCTGTAGGTCCCAGGGATTGAACTCAGGTCATCAGGCTTGCCCGCAAGCTGCAGAGTGCACACAAACAGAGCTGGTGCCAAGAATCAGTGCAGTTGCACAGCTTGCATTTCACAGCTTGCACTTGGACCTTGGCCTGGATTGTTCGCGCCAGAGCAACCAAATGCTGTACAAAAGCCGCTCAACTGGTTTACTTCATTCCAGGTTCTCTAACACTCCAGGAAGCCAGCAGCCACTCTGAACGTCAACAGCCATCTACACACACACACACACACGCACACAGACACACACACACAAGCATGCACACACACGCACAAAGATACACACCGCCAGGGGTCCCCACAATATAGTACGCATGAATGATCTCTGACATTAAAGTAGGGATTGAAGGTGTAGTCCAGTTGCCTGCTTAGCATAACCGTGGCCCTGAGTCCTATCCCTAGCACCTCGTGGACAGAATATGGCAATGAGAAAACCAGTCTTTTCCATTACATAGCACCAGCTTGCTCTGGGGGTTTGTGATAGCTCTTCTCTGACGACAAAATGAGCCAATTCAAGTCAAATTAAAGTATAAAGGCAGGTTTATTGGGAGCAGCTCTCAGGTGGGGTCACCAGTCCCAAGGAACCAGGCCAGGGAAGCCACCATGCAGAGGGAGACAGAAAAGGGGGGGGGCAGAGAGAGAGGAGAGAGGAGAGATCCAAAATGTCTGGATTATAATAAAGTGAAGAGCCTCTGGTGGAGAGGAAGTCCAGCCCCTGGGCTGGAAAGCTCAGGTAGGGACTGAGGGGTGCTGGGAGGCCAGGTCTGCATCTGGGTGTTAACTAGGAACCTCAGCCACTGAATCCCAACAGTTCGAATGAGAAATATCCCATAGTCTCAAGCATTTGACTATGTGGTCCCTACCTGGTGGCACTGTTTTGGTAGATTTAGGAGGCGTGGCCTTGCTGGAGGAAGTCATTGGGGGTGCACTTTGAAGGTTCAAAGCCTCGTGCCATTCCAGGCTAGTCTTCTTCTTCCTCCTCCTCCTCCTCCTCTTCCTTCTCCTCTTATTCTTCTTCTTTTTAGACATATTTATTTATTATGTATACAGTGCTCTGCCTGCATGACAGGGCCTTAGATCACATTAAAGATGGTTGTGAGCCACCATGTGGTTGCTGGGAATTGAACTCAGGACCTCTGGAAGAGCAGCTAGTCAGTGTTCTTCACTTCTGAGCCATCTCTTCACCCTCTTTTATTAATTAATTAATTAATTTATTTATTTATTATTTTTTGGTTTTTCGAGACAGGGCTTCTCTGTGTAGCCTTGGCTGTCCTGGACTCGCTTTGTAGACCAGGCTAGCCTTGAACTCCCAGGTGTGCACTACCATGCATGGCCACTATGCTTCTTAGTTGTGGTGCATGTCTTTGAGCCTAGCGCTTGGGATGCAGAGACAGGAAGATCTTGTGTCATGAGTTCAAAGCCAACTTGGTCTACACAGTGAATTCCTAGGACAGCCAGAGCTACACAGAGAAACCTTGTCTCAAACAAAACAACAACAAAAGGGAGGATTGATATTCTATGAACCTCTCCCACCTCGTGAAACTGCTGTGTACATGTCTGAGTGCCCAACCTCCGTGTCAAGCAATCCTAGGACTCAGCGTTGTCACACCCTTCTCCTTGTGCAGACTATTAATCAGCCAAGTGTCAGATTGTGAGGCCAAGTGCCTGCCAGTGGGGTGACACAGTCACTACCCTGAGTTAGGCAGGACCACTGGGAGTTGAGGGCCAACCTGGGCTACACTATAAACTTGAGGTCAATGCTTGCAATATAAAATTTTGTCTATAAATAAATAAATTAATTAGCTAATTAGTTAATTGGACTGGAGAGCTGGCTCAACAGGTAAGAACACTCACTTCTTGTTGAGGACCAGAGTTCAGCTCCCTGTACCCAAAGCAGATGGCTTGCAGTCAACCTCCTATAGCTCCTGATCAAGGAATCTGACGCCTTTTGGCCTCTGCAGTCATAGGCACATCCCCACACACAAGTGCATGGTAAAAAATAAAAAATAAATAGGTCGCTAGAGAGGTAGCTTAATGGTTAAAAGTGTGTACTGCCCTTGCAGAGGACCAGGGTTCAACTCTCTCCATGAGATGCTTTATAACCTGTCACTCCAGCTGCACAGAGATCTGAGGCCCTCTTACGTATGTTTTGTATGTAGACACTGTGCTCAGGTATACAAACTCACCCACCCACACATGTAATGAAAAATTTTAAAGTAAATTTTATTTATTTATTTTTGGATTTTTGAGACAAGGTTTCTCTGTGTAGCCTTGGCTGTCCTGGACTGGCTTTGTAGACCAGGCTGGCCTGGAACTCACAGCGATCGACCTGCCTCTGCCTCCCAAGTGCTGGGATTAAAGGCGTGCACCACCACTCCTGGCTTAGCTTGATGCTTTTATGTAGTTGAATCTGATGATCTTTAGCTGATGGTTTCTGGGTAAAGTATCTTTTTAGGGAGGCTCAGCACCCCAATACCAGGTAATTTGTCTAATATTACAAGTTAACAGTGGAGAGAGTCTTTGCACCAATAATGCTGTTCCCTCAAGCTGTGACAGAGATTGCTGCCTCCAAGAAGTGGGAAGGAGGGACTCCAAGCAGTGTGTGTGTGAGTGTGTGTGTGTGAGTGTGTGTGTGTGTGAGTGTGTGTATGTGTGAGTGTGTGTGTGTGTGTGTGTGTGTGTGTGTGTGTGTGTGTAACAATGTAAGCAGCTGGGAAATTAGCTGTAGGTGACAAGGGATCTGAAATGACAAGGTCCATTCATTTCCAAAGGCCATTTAGACTGACAGTGCCTTGGCGGAGAGAGGATGGGTGGAGGAGGGGTAGGGACAGCATTAACCAGGAGCTTGCTGCTGGGAGGGAGGCAAGGACAGAACTCAAAGTCACCTTCAAGGAGGGAGCCCTCCAGAAGGGAGAGATGAAAAGCTTCTCAGAATCCCCAAGAGTCTGACCACATCAGCTTCCTGCCTGATTCCCCACCCCCATCCCCACCCCTGTAGCGGCTCCACTCGTGGACTCTGATGCCCCCGTCCCAGGCACAGTGCTCTTTCTTTCAAGGAAACTTTCAGAGATTTACCTGGGGTTTGACATCTCACTGAACAAGCCTCTCAGGAGTTAGCCTTGCCTTTCTTTACACCTTTAACCTTGAGGTGGCAGTGTGAGGTTTTCTATCGGGGATGAGGGGTGGGGGGACGGGGGTTGGGGCTGGGGCGGGGACATGTGGATTCCTCCCTGCAGTACTGTATATGGCCACTAGGTGGCGGTTCTGCACTATTAATACTAGCGGCTGTTGCCCAATAATCTTGGGCCCTTCCTTCCACTACACCCTGATTTTGAGAGGGGAGGCCGACCCAGAGTGTACTTGGGCCTGTGTCAGCCACACTCTGAGGAGAAGGGGCATCCTTATCATCCTTTCTGTATCCTGCTGTCCTGGAGTCCTTCCTAACTCCCTCTCCCCTTGTAGCAGCCCCTTCCATGGGTCTCCACACAAACCAGTGTGCCCTGAGCTCTGCCAGGATGACCTTCTGAAGCACAAATGTTGTTCACCATGATGGCTGGAAACAACATGGCCTCCGACTCAGGGCCCCGCCCTCCGACTCTGTGCTGTTCCATCCTGGACTTCTCCAAACCTAAGCAGGTACCACATTAAAAAAAAAATTTTTTTTAAAGCCAGTCACAATAGTGCACATTTGTGTGTTTTTTTGTTTTTTTTTTTTCACATATGTGTTTTTATTGTTGTTGTTGGTTACTTGGTTGGTGGGTTTTTCGAGACAGGGTCTCTCTGTGTAGCCTTGGCTGTCCTGGACTTGCTTTGTAGACCAGGCTGGCCTCGAACTCACAGCGATCCGCCTGCCTCTGCCTCCTGAGTGCTGGGATTAAAGGCGTTCACAACCATTCCCGGCTGATAGTGTACATTTGTAATCCCAGCAGTGGGAAAGTGGGCACAAGTGTTTCTCTGGGGTGCACTGGCCAGCCAGCCTAGCCTAATTGATGAGTCCCAGGCTAGTGAGAGTCGATATCTCAAAATAAGGTGGACAAAGCCTGAGAAACAACACCTGATTGTCCTTACACACACACACACACACACTCACACACACACACAATCTCAGCTTACAGTGATAAAAGTCAAAAGTTAATGGTTTCCATCAAATTGATTTCAGGATTCTTTTATCCCGAACTTTTCAGAGTTGTAAGGCAAGTCGAGAGGGGCCTCAGCATGCGCAGGACACAGGTCTCTCTTAGGGGTTGATCGGGTGCTGTGCATACAAACGCAAACATCAAACAGCAAATCCCAACAAAAATACACTTTAGCCAGGTGTGGTGGTTGTCTGTCACCCCTTACTTGGAAGGCTAAGGTAGAAGGAGCAAGAATTCAAGGCCAGGGACGTAGAGAGAGGGCTCAGCAGTTAAGAGCAGCGGCTGCTCTTGCAGAGGACCCTGGGTTGGATTCCCAGCACCCACATGACAGCTCACAACTGTCTGTAACCCCGGTTCCAGGGGATCCAATGCTTTCTTCTGCCTCTGCAGGCACCAGGCACATATGGAATGCATAGGCATAGATGCAATCAAAACACTCACACATCTAACATAAAAATAGTAAAAAATTTAAAAAGTCTGTTGATGATGACACATGCCTTTAATTCCAACACTCAGGAGGCAGAGGCAGGCAGAGTTTGAGGGCAGCCTGCTCTACAGAGTGAGTTCCTGGACAACCAGGACTACACAGAGAAACCTTGTCTCTCAAACAAAACAAGAAAAAAAAATTGGGGCCAGGTGTGGTGGTGCACACCTTTAATCCCAGCACTCGGGAGACAGAGGCATGTGGATCAATGTGAGTTCGAGGCCAGCCTGGTCTACAAAGTGAGTCTAGGACAGCCAAGGCTACACAGAGAAACCCTGTTCCAAAAAAACCAGGCCAGCCAGGGATACATAATGAGACATTGTCTCCAGACAAGATAAAGAGCCAATAAACTTAAGGCAGGTCTGCTCTACAGAGCAAGATACTGTCTCACATTTTTTTCTGATAGGTTTTTTTTTTTCAAGTTGTAAATTGTAGTGTATGCATCTTGCTCTTTGTTTTTCCACTCAGTGCATCTTGGGATAATTCCTTATCAACACACAGGATTGCCTCATCGATTTTAACAGCTGCAATGTGACTTTACCACATATTACACGCAGCCTGATTCCCACTCTCCCGTGCCGGGCAGGACGAGTGCTTTGCCAAGTCTGTGGTCCCTCTGTACCTCCATTCTCTGACGTCACCGAAGCAACACCGTGCATAACCTGGTCCTTGGCCATCCAGCGACAGGTAAGGACACAGCCTAGCCATCCATCAGTGAGGACACAGCCCAGCCAAGCCCTGGAGCAGTATCCGCTAGACCGAAGGTCAGATTGTGCCTCATGGTCCCAGCAGCCGCACCCTTGCCTCCCTCTGCCCGATGTTCCTCTCCCCTCCCCCTGTGGCCCCCCCTCCCGCCCATGGGACAGACAGTGTGGTGCTCACATCACAGATGCCAGACAAGCCTAGCCACCCACCTCCACCCCTGACCCCCAATGCTGCTTCTTTTTCTGCCACCTGCATGGACCCCCAGGATGTGCCGAGTGCCCAGTAAATGCTCTCTGCATTTGCTTTGAAGAAGCAACCCTCAGGTTCAGGGGTTATTACCTGCCTTTGCTGAAGCCGTGCCTCTCCATGGCTGGGAGTGGGGAGGAGAAGTTTGTCAGCCTGGCTGATACAGAGTAATGCAAGCTCCAAGGGCTCTCGTGTCCTCCTCCAAGAATGTGGTGCACGTAAACTCAGGCAACACCCACATACACATGTATTTTGTTTTCTTTTTACATGTATGAGTGCTTTGGCTGCACATATGTATAGATCGTGTGCTTGCTTGTGGGAGTAAGGTAAGGGCATTAGATCTCCTGGAACTAGAGTTATAGGTGTCTGCAAGACCCTACTTGGGTGTTAGGAACTGACCCTGGGTCCCTGCAAGAGCAGCAAGGGCGTGTGACCCCTGAAGTATTTCTCCTGATCCATTTTTTTAAAAATGGATAGATAAATAAATAAATAAAACAGATTGTCTGGCAAGAGTGGTCTGGTCACAGGATGAGGGGGTCCAGCTTCCTTCACCCCTGATCTGTGTACTCTCCAGATGTGACAGGACCCAGCCAGGAGGAAACTCAGGGAGCAGGAAGTGAGACCAGTGGTGACATCCAGAGCCCTGAGCTGCTCCCAAGGTGGCGTGGAGTGGATCTGGGCACAGGGCACTCTGAGGCACTGGGCAAGGATGAGTGGGTCAGGACCAACATGGCAGCACAAAGAGAGGCCAGCCAGAACCCAAAGTCAGGAAGCCTCTTTCTCTTTCTATCCATCTTCCTCCTCCTCCTCCTCTTCCTCTTCCTCCATTTCCTCTTCTTCCTCTTCCTCCTTCTCCTCTTCCTCCTCCTCCTTTTCCTCCTCCTTGTCTTCTTCTTCATTGTTGTTTTGGGTTTGGGGGTGTTTTGTTTTCTTTGGTTGTTTGGTTTCTTTGTATGTATTTTAAAGGGGTGTTTGAGACCAGGCTGGCCTTAAACTCCCAGAAATCTGCTTGCCTCTGCCTCCCTGGTGCTACATGCCCTCTACCATGACAGACTTCCCTTTCTATTACTTTACTCTCCGCCGAACCCAAGCTTGTGACAAACACCAAAGTGGTAGGCTGGGGGACTGGGGGTGGGGGGGGGGGGCGGGGAGGGGAAGGGTGGTTATGAGCAACGCAAAAGGCCAGCGTTCTGGCTTCACCTCTGAAACCAGCACCACCACAGTAACCCTCCCTGGTGTGAGTCGCGTCAAACCCGGCTTCTCTGACTGGGCCAGGCCTCCAGAGAGAAATCCTGAGGCCATTGGCTCTGGGGCTGAGGACAGGAACTCCAGACCTGGGGTGCAGGGGGGTGGGGGGGGAGGAAGGGCATGGGGGCGGGAGTACATGTTCAGGTCTTCCCTATGCCATTTCCTTCTGTCACAAGTTTCCTCATCACATTCCAAGCGGGTGGCTAAGCCGGGCCCCTGGCGGAAGAGACGCCTCCTGCCCTTCTCCCGCCTGGAGCCCTTCTTTAGGAGCTGGCCAGGCCCTGTGCATGCTCCCAGGCAGGACTTAGGAGTGCTGTTGGATTGGGTGTCATAAATTTTGACCTTAGCACAGGGCCAGGGGTGTGAAAATCAACAGCGGTACCCTACCCGGAAGTGGGTAAGAGCATCACCAGATGCGACTACCCAGGGCAGAGTTAAGGGAGGGGCTTCTGGGTCCAGGAGGGAACTGAGGAAGCCCCGCCCAGCTCCTACGGGGCCAGTGTGGCTGTGGGGCAAGCAAAGGCCTTTGGCTCAGAATTGAGGGAGGCCGTGCCCTCATCAATACTAATAATAGCAAAGGTAAGAGCAGCTGCTAGTTAGAACCACGTGCCTCCTGTTACTGCCCCCACAAAGAGAGGGGGAAGCTGAGGCCCAGGAGGCTTGGGGGTTTGTCCAAGGCCACAGAGGTAGTCAATGGCAGGGCAGGATTTGAACCCCCAGCTCCTGAGGATACCCTGTTAGTTTGAATCGCATTATTTCTTGTTACAGCCAGTAATGGAAGTCAGATGGCCCCAGCAGGTGTTGCTACTTGGTCAGTTACAACTAGGCTAGAGAGCCTAAGGCCTGGCTCTGGGCCACCCGCTGTCTAGGAAGCTGAAGGCTACTCCAAGATGCGGAGGGCCTTCCTCTGCGTTTGCTGCAGCCTCCTGACTGAACCAGCGCTCAGCCCAAGCAGGGTGCCAGCCTGAGGCACCAAGCACACTATCCTTCGGCATGCCTCAGTCCCCTTTAGTCCTGGGGTGCTTAAGGGAACAAGACCCAGCTTCCAACAAGACCCGGTGTGGCCTACAAGGCATGCCAGGCCTGAGGAGAGGTCATTAGTGGAGAAAGGAGAGATAGCTGGTAGAGAAGACCAACACTCCCTAGAGGAGGAAGGTGCAGCTGGAAAGGATATAAGCTGAAGCTCCTAAGGTCAAAGGAGCCAGAGGTTGCATGAGGAAGAGAAGGGGAGACTGGATGGGTTTTGTTTGGTTGTTTCGGGGGGGTGCATGTGTTGCTGGGGATCGAACCTAAGATGCTTATGCTAGGCAAGGGCTTACATATAGTCTTAAGTGGAGGAGCAGCCAGAACGTGATAGAACCAAGGAGGCATTCGACCTAGAAGCAGCGGGCAGACCACGCCCCCCGAAGCACCGCCCACACACACCAAGAAGCCCCGCCTCGCGTAGGCCACGCCCAGGCCCAGGCCCTGCCCCTGCGCCCTCGCGCAGGTAGGGAAGAGGCGGAGCTCCGGCGCCGACCTCCGTGGAGCCACCGCCCCGCCGCTGCCCGCTCCGCTGGCTCGCTGCAGCTTCCCGGGACTTGGGGCCTCCGAGAGGTGAGCGCGGGGCGTTGGGCGCGGCGGAGCACTGGTCCGCTAGGCCGCGGGTGTCTGCGGAGTCACAGGGCGGCCGCGGGGAGTGTAGGGGGCTGCGCGTCCCGACGAGCGCCCTGGAGGCCGAGGCTGGACTCAGGCTGTGCCCACGGGACCGCTGGATCCCCACCAGCAGATTCATGGCCTCTGCCCGGGCCAGGACGCCTAAGGGGTTCCCCGGGACACGGTCACCAGATGTCTGGGCGCGTAGTTTGTGCAGAAGTTTAAAAGCTCAGGGAAGAAGTGAAGGCACTGCCCAGTGTTGGACCGTGCGGCCCCGCCTTCCACCCAGAAATCCCTTTTAGACCTTCTTAAGACTCTACTCCCCTTTCTCCCGGGTGAACTCCCCAGAGCCCCAAGGCTGTAGTTTGTACGTGGAGCCTCCACGAGGTGGAAACAGGTGTGGGGGCGGGGTGGGGATAGGCTTACCACGCTGGAGTGGACCGGAGCTCAGAAATTGTATTCAGGAGTCCTGGCTTACACACCCGAGCGGTTTGGGTACTTGGGCTCCCTGCTGGTGTTTCTGCGATGGGTTAAAGGGCAGGAAGCTGTAGGGTTTGTAGGGCCCCAGCCTCTATCCCCACACCCCAGGGCAGAAGGGAACCCAGGTCGGTGCCTTGACCCAGCTCCAGGAAACACTAAAACTGAGCGGGAAATCTGTAGGGCTGGGACTTAAAGATCGAAGGTGAGGTGTATCTGAGTTATTGCCCTGCAAGTGCAGTAGCTGTTGTTTCTCAACCGGCTAGGTTGGGGGTTCTAGTGTGTGTGTGTGTGTGTGTGTGTGTGTGTGTGTGTGTGTGTGTGTGTGAGAGTGTGAGACATCTGCTGGTGAAATACTGTCTCCAGCATCTGTGTTGTGCTCTGGTGACTGTAGGTCAGGGAGAAGATAATGAACCGGTTTTGAGCAGTGGTTCTCAGTTTAGGGACACTTTTTGCCTTGTTAAAGATATTTGGCAACTCCTGGAGACATTGGCTGTCACTCTTGAGGAAGGGAGTCCGTGTCTGTTACTAGCATGTTGTGGAGGAGCTGGCAACAGGAGCCTTCTCCCAGCGGCACAGGCCTGTGGCACTTCACCCAGGGTGGCTTCACACAGGGCAAACTCAGGGTGAGCCGGAGTAACCCTTGAGCTCTCCTATCCCTGGAGTGGAGGAAGGGCAGGTCCAAGCTCTGTTCCCACAGAGTTCCCCAAAGCTGGACAAGCTGAGGCCTCGTGGATGGGGGGGGGGTGCGCGGAACATGCCATGTGACCAACTGGAATTTTCCTTCTGAACACAGAACTAACTCTTCTAGCTATTTACACCGGGAAAATAACACCCAGGGAATAACGGATCTCCTAACTCCCCGTGACTCCCCTCTCTTTCTTCCAACGGGATGGATTGCCCCTGCGGTGGTGGGAGTCCTGCTCAGGGTGGGCTCAGGCCCTAGTGTAGTACTTGCTGAGTGCCGCTGAGGGATGAAGGCGGTTAAAGAGGCTTTCACCTACAGAGCCACCGAGGGGTGACCAAAACCAAGACCGTTGAGTTGAGCTCCTGGGCTGCGCTCCCAGCTTTTTGGGAATGGAGGTGTGTGTGTTGCTGGCTGGGTAGGGTAGGGCAGGGCCAGAAGGGGTAGCCAGGGCCTCTCTTCCAGCAACTAATATTTCCCTGTCCCCTTGTCCTGCCTGGTTTGGGACCTCCTGCTTGGGAGCCCTGGTGGAGTGAGAAGGGAGGGAGGGGGTGCTCATCTCAGGTTGGTTGCTTGATTTGGGTCTTTTTACCATCAAAGCCCGATGTGCAGCTTTGAAATCCCAGCATTGGCAGGAGACTTTTGAAAAGAGCAGGGATAGATCATAGCAGATGTGAGCAGGAGGACCCCTGGGATCTCAGTCCTGCGCTGGGGTCACTGGTCTTTTTCCTGTGACCTGAACTCTGGACAGCTGCTGTGCCTGTTTTGCCTGCATGTACGTCTGGACAGCATGTATGTGCTGATGCTATCTGAAGCCAGAAGAAGGTATCGGATCCCCTGTAACCAGAGTCATGGATGGTTGTAAGTGGCCGTGTAGGTGCTTGGAATCAAATCTGGGTCTTCTGGAGGAGCAGCTGGCGCTATGAACGGCTGAGCCATTGTCGCCAGCGACATTACTTGTGTAAACTGTCTCACACAGGCACCAGATGACAACAGGAAGATGTCAGGGGGCCACAAGTGTGCATGCTTGTGTTCAGGTGACTTGATGCTGTCTTCTGGGGAGCTGTGTGTTCTTCAAGCAGCTCGCCCCACCCCACCCCAGTATGTCCCTTGGGACTCATGGGATCCTGCCTAGGTATTGCCCCATTGCCTGGGGGGATTTCCAAAGTGACCTCACCAACTGCACTGTTGGGAGCAGCTCCTCGTTTCCTCTCCAGGGCAGACAGGCGGGGTGGAGGAGTGGGGTGGGGTGGGGGGAGGAGTGATAGGACTCAGCACTCTCCAAGTGCTGGCTGACCTCAGCGGCCAGCATGGCCCCAGGACAGGGACGCTGCCAGGCCAGGCAGCTTTTGGCACACAGGCAACATGACAAGAGGAGCCAGCCACGCCTGCTCCGTTGTTAGGAAGAACGAGAACGAAGGCTTTTCCGGGATTGTCCGAAGAATCCCTGGTCTCCCCAGGCAGCAGACAAGCATGAGGAAAAGCTGCTTTCTCATCCTCAGTGAGCTATAAGGAGTTGCTGGGGACCACCAGATTTATTTGGAGACCTAGATGCAAGCATTTGGGGTTCAAAGGCTGATGGAAACTCCACTGTCCTGTTCTCCCCCTCCAGCCTTCCCACCCCACCCCCCACCCCCGCTCCACACACACATAGTGGTTTGAACCTAGTGAGTTCTGGTAAGGTATGAAGTGGTAAACACCATGGTTGTCCGGAATGGCAGGTGATTCCAAGTACAAGGGCTAGGAGGCAAAATCCCGGGGCCAGCAGACTAGGGTCTACGGGAGTGCTCAGCAGGGTGGGAGTCACTTAGGTAGACTTGCCTCCATTTCTCCAGCTGTACAGTGGAGGCTTATGAGGTGAGGAGTCTCATGGTAGCCTATGGACATGTTCAACCTGGTTGTGGCCGTGGTGGGGGGCACCAAAATGAGCCATCATCACAGTCCTGAGATTTATATTTGGAGCAAGGCTGCTGTACATGGCACAGGCTCGGGTCATGGGAGAAACCCTGCCTTCTGGCCGCTGGGCTGTCAGGTGAGAAAGCATGTGAGCTCAGCAAAGAGCCATGTCTGGGGTAGAGAACCCCTGGGGGTCTGCAGAACCCTGTTCCTCTCCCTCAGTGGTGGCTACTGAAGCCATATCTACAGTATCCCAGCTGGTGCAGGGGAGCTGCCTGCTCCTGTGCATCCCTGAAGGGTGGGGAACCTGCTGTGCGATTCTGGATAGACACAGGACTGAAAACTAAGGGCTCAGCTGAGCCCTTAAGGGTTTTATCAGCCAGGCTGCATAATGACAGCGGCCTCACCCTGCCTCAGTTAATGAGATAGTGCTTATGAAAGCACTTAGATAAGCTGAGAAGTGCTACCCAAGCAGTAGGGGTTGCCACTCACAGTGGGTGGCGTGGGAGGGTTCCTGAGCCAGAGGCCTTTGCACCCAGACCACTTAAGAGGGACGGTCCTTCTGCCACTTGGCTTCTCATGCTCCAAGAGTGGTAGGGTTAAGGACTGGGGCTGGGGGGTGGGGGGAGAGGTCAGCTCAGCAGTTGAGAGCACCAGCTGCTCTTGCAGAAGACTTGGATTGAATTCCCAGCAACCACATGGTGGCTCGCAAACATCTGTAATTCTGTTTCCGGGATACCCAACACCCTCCCCTGGCATCCATAGGCACTGTGTGTACATGGCATACAGACATACATGCAGAAGAAATGATAATAAAAGTTACTCTTTAAAATATAAAAACTCTAGCCCAGCGTGGTGGCTCACGCCTTTAATCCCAGCATTTGGGAGGCAGAGGCAGGTGGATTGCTGTGAGTTCGAGGCCAGCCTGGTCTACAAACCGAGTCCAGGATGGCCAAGGCTACATAGAGAAACCCTGTCTCGAAAAACCAAAATAAAAAATAAAAAATAAATGAATATAAAAACTCAGGACCCAAACAGGCTGCGGCCCCACCACTTCCTGACTGTGGGAGCTAGACTAGTGATTTAACATGGTTGAGCCTAGAGTTTATTTTATTTTTTCCTCTCCACCTGTCAGGAAGAGTCCTGTCATGTGGCTCTCGGCTCCTAGGCCGAACGGGCCGTGGTGGTGAAGCTCAGCCAAGGGGAAAAAGCTGTTATCTCAGCTGTGCGTCAGGCATTACGCTTGCAGGGCCTGCCATCCTTGGAGTTAGTGTCAACCCATCTCATAGCAGAGGAAACTAACCAGGTAGCCTCCCCCCCCCCCCCCCCCCCCCCCCCCCCGTGAGCCCTGACTCTGACTCCCAGCATGCCTCATTCTTCAACATAAGAGTCCTACACTGTCCCAAAGTGAGATGGGAAGTGGTGGCAGGTGGCAGTGGAGGGTCACCTGCTTTGAGCACAGCTTGGATGGCCCTGTGTCCAAGTGCCCTACACCCTTAGCACCCGCTGTGACTGGGGCCAGCCTCTTCCTGGGGAAGTAGGGTGCCCCAGGGCAGAGTTCTGGGAAATCGAGTTTATTAGCTTCTTAATGATGGTTTACAAGCCAAAAAGTGTTTGGCTGCCATATTCCTTCCCTGCTCAGGGGTGCCCAGCCTGCACAAGGAGATCTGGGCAGGATGCCAAGCGCCCTGTCCCGAGTGTGTTGGGGACAACATAGGGCAACCTGCGATCCCCTGGTGATTTTGAGTGCTCAAACCTGGCCTGGTCACTGCCAGTTTCTGGCTGAATGACACTGGGCAGGTGTCAGTAGGGCAGGGTGAGACTTTGTCCCTCGGTGGAGCATGCTCTCAGATAGGTGATAGAGACACCCAAGTCTCAGACTTCAGGGAGCACATACAAACAGAGCTTAAGTGAGAAGTGTCAAGCAGCTTACTCAAGACCACACAGCAGAGCTGGGCCCGTGGCCCTGCCTCCCCTAGTCAGGCAGTTGCTATATCTGTAGCCACACTCCAAAATGGCAGATGGAAACTGGGTGGGCGATTGGCTTGCAAGTATCAGACAAAAACCCCAGCCGTGTGCGTGTGCCACACTTGAGTGTCAAGGAACCCCTGAGAAGTAAAAGGTGCCACTTTACTCAACCTTTCCCGCTGTGCTACACCGCATCCTGCCCTGACCGCTGGCCAAGTACCCTTCTGCTTTTGCCGGCATTCCTATGACGGGCAGATCTTCCGTCATAGGCATCGATGAGGTGCCGTGGTGTCAGTGTTGAGTGCTTCCTCTGTGGGAGCCCTCCTTTGTCCTGACACCCACAGAAGTCTTCACAGGAGACTTGACAAGGGTCCTGGGACCCAGCCACCCATTCACTCTCTTGTACTGCACCCTAAAGCAGGGGTCAGCATCCCAGCTTGCAGCCACGTGATCTGCTGCTGCTTGCCTGGGGTAAGAGAGGGCTCTGTCCTGGGTTCTGCTCCAGGTACCTGCATCTCTACTCTGTTCCTGGAAGGGACCTGCCTCCATCACTAGCTTCTATAGTCAGAGAAGTTTTGAGCTGAGGACTCCTGTCTGCATACCCAGTATGTTAGCTCAGTGTGTGTGTTGCTGTGACAGAATCCAAGGCCTTGTGTATGCCAAGCTAGCTTTCTACCACTGAGCTACTTTCACTCATGCACAGTTGATGCATCTTGAGCTCTTGGGATACCGAACCTGCCCTCCACCCCACCCCCACCTCAGCCTGCTCCTGGGACCAGAAGCCCCCAGCGAGAGGAGAAAGGCATTCACAGCTCTGCCAGTGTGGCTGGCTAGTGGTCCAGAGAAAGCCCAGATAGATGGTGCAGAGTGGAATATAGGGCCCAACCTCAGTAAGGGTGGGTGCCACACCCACACACAGGCACGCTCACACTCTGCTCTTGACAGCTCCCTGGAACCTAGTATCCGCTTCCCGTGTCTGTGGTGGGCTGTGGCACCCAAGCTGCTTGAAGTGGGTCAGAGGGAGCCCAGAGCTTGGGGTCTTAATGGGGGTGGGGAGGTGGGGGGCTAGGGGTACTGGGGAAACCCCAAAGAAGCCAACAGGTTGCAAAATCCTTGAACCTGCTCCTGCAGGTCTGGGCTTGTAAAATGAGTTTGGCACAAGTCCTGGGAAGTGAAGGAGAGAAGTTGGGGCTCTGTGAGTGAGGTCTGCTACTTGTAAGATCTGGGCAGGGTGTGAACCCACAAGCCATTTTTCTCTTTTTGTGGGCGGCCACGAGGCGCAGGCCAGTGGAGTGTGCTGACTTGGTGTTAGCACCTGCTGCTCTGTGCATCTGGGGAGGGGCACCCAGTCCTCTTTTCCCTCCTTTCTTTCTCTCTGTGGTCCTTGCGGCCTCCCACCAGACTGTACATCCTGCTGCTGGGTCCCCCCACCCCCATTCTGTACCTTGGGGTCCTGTCCCCCTACCTGGTGTTACTGCCCTTGGCTCCGTCATTGCTGCCTCTTCCCAGGGGCAGAAGATGCTCAGCAGTGAGTCTCTGGCTCACCAATCTGGAAACTTTTCAGATAACAGCTGTCTTTCCTGAGCCCCTCTGGGCTGGAGAAGTTTCAGGGGTGAGTAAGAGAAGCCTTTTTTTTTCCTTTTTAACAGAGGATTGCAACAGTTGAGGGTTCCACTTCCTCTTTGCAGCTTTCTAAAAACTCAGGGGTTCCCAGCAGGGCCACGGGAGGGAAGATGCTGTTTTGGTTTCTGTGTCAGGGAAGCTGGCAAGAGAAGTCTCTTCCTTGCCCTAAGCCCACGCTGTCATCATCCTGTGACTCAGCAGGGACCTGGCATGTGGTCCGGCTGCCACCAACCCCCTCTCCTCTGCCCACTTGCCACCTGTTCCCGGACCTGAGCTGGATGTGGCTTCTGGGCTAGGTGTGGTTTTCTTAAGTCCTCTGTTGAGGTGGCTTGTAACTCTCCCCTTTGGTCATGTCCAGTGTTAAAAGGCCTTTCCCCTTTCCCTGGAGGGGAGAAAGCTGCTTACTTCTTGTCTGGAGGTGCCTCCTCTGTCCCCATTTCTCACCATATGTGTGTCCTTGGCTTTTACATCAGGCTCTGCTTGTTTGGGAATACAGTGGTCAGGCCACCTTAGTGCGCTGCTACCTAAAGAGCTTAAGGGGGTAGGGGATTACTAAAGGATGCTGGGGCTCCGGAAGCCTGCTAGTGGAGTACAGATTTCTCTCGGTACAGGTGGATCCCCCTCCTAGAGCACAGCGAGAGGAGAGTAGCTCCAAGTAGGAATTTAGGCATATGCCACCTGCTTAGGCAGGGAGGGGCACCCTGCCTAGTGTGGTTGGGGGAGTACCCCCTGGGGTGACCTTATGTACCATGCTTCCATGCCTAGGTTGGACCTGCCCCGTCTGGGAGTGGCCAGGCCCCACCCTTTGTGGGGAAACCGGATTCTCTGGGCATTCAGGGAAGTTTCTGTGTCAGTGTTTCTGTGTGCCTAATCTGGGCCACCACTGGGTGGGTGGTGTTATCTCTCAGCAGAGCACGCTGACCCTAGTAGGAGCTGTCTACCAAGGACACCCGTCGGGGAATCTCAGCATTGCACTGCATCCTCCCTCTGTCCACCCTGTCCCCACCCCTTTCTGGACAACACCTCAAAGGAAGAGAACCCACCCCCAGCCCTGGCAGTTTAATCCAGGCCCATTTCTGGGCTCCCGGCTGAAGGCTCTCGTGGAAAAGACTTCTCCCTAGAAGTTAGACCAGGCTCCAACTTGAGCAGGTGGCAGAGGCCATAGCCTAGTTTGGGTCCCTCCCATCCCTCCAACCCCCACCCTTGGGCCAGCTGGGCAGCAAGCCTGGGGTCTTGGAGAGCTCAGCGGATATGACTGTGGGCAAGAGGAAGCCGGCTCCCAGGATGTCACAATTTCCTTTGCAGTGAGCAAGCACTTCTGGGGGCGGGAGATAAGTGGCGGGTAGGGCGGCTCCTGCAGGGTTTTTTTGTTTTGTTTTGTTTTTGTTTTGTTGGTCTAGCTTGTGTGGCCTGTTATGGACATAGGTCACACAGGAGTCTAGAGCGAATCTGATTGTTCCCACTACTGTGCCAGGGAGCTGCCAATACACTGGGTCCTGAGGAGGGTTGGGCTTTGGACCCACCTCTACACACACAGGTTGGGGCAGAGGTGTCAGGAGAGGTTCTGGGAGAAGATAGCCGAGAAAATCTTCATTATCTAGGCTGCCTGTGGTCAGCAGGTCTGACCCATCACCTTGTCCAACTGCCTGTGGACAGAAAGGGAAACTGAGGCATGGGGAGGCAGCTACTTATGAACTGTCATTCAAAGCTTGATGCTGTGTCTTTGCAGGTGGTGGTAGAGACTTTCCTAGCATGTGACTCTTCACCACCCCTGCTGTCAAACATACTTTCTAGGGGACCCCAGGATTGTCCCAGAGATTGGTAACTTTCCCTGTCCTGTGGCCACAAGGCATATCTACCTTTTCCGGGTAGAGGTTGGCACAGGTAGCAACTTGAGGGGTGGGGTAGGAGGGCTCCTGGGTGTATATGGGGGCGGTATCCCCAGCTGGAATGGCTTGGGCTTCCGAGAGCAGCTCTTCAGAAGAAAAGAATATTTATGGTGGACGAGGGAGCTAGGCCACTCACTAGTCCGCATCCTCAGCTAGCACCCAGCAGCCTCCATCCACACCCTGCAGTGGGACTGAGCACGGGGAGTAACTTCCAGGGCCAGCTGCAGGATCTGAGAGACGGCCTCTGCCCAGCATCCATGCAGACCAACCTTATCCCATCCTCAGCAGATGGATGCATCTAGTTAGTACTGCATTGGGACTGATTGTGTGTGAGAATAGAGTGGGGGTGAGGGTGTGTGTGAGAGAATAGAGTTGGGGGGGGGACTCCTGTAGTCAGACAAAGCTGTGGGGAGCAGGGTCGTGACAAGGTGGGCTTCCTGGAGGTGACACTCCTTAGAGACACAGTAAACACAGTGGTTGTGCCTGGGGTACCAGCAGGGCGGCCAGTGTGGAGGATGTAGCAGAGGGGTGTTAGCAGCCTGGAGCTCTGCACCTCTTGCCCCCAAACACTCTGCCCAACCGCATGATCACCCTGACTCTGAGCAACAGCAAGAAATCTGAGATGAAGAATGGTTCGTTTTTCTGGGTTAAGTCTCCTCGAAAGGCTTCTGTGGTCCATGGTCTGTGCTGCCGCCGGAGGCCATGTTGGTGTCTGTGGTCCACGCAGCGTGTTGATGTCGGTGATCTGTGCTGCCTCCAGAAAACATGTGGGTGTCCAGTCCGCTGCCAGCTGCTACGAGCTGCTTCTGCGATGGTTGCTTCTGTGATGGTATTGATGACTGCGGATTCATAACTGAAAATGAGAGACAAAGACTTCTGTTCCAACCTCTCCCCACTCCTGCCAAAAAGAAGAAACAGCCCAGATTTGGAGCTATTGAAGAGAGTCCTTAAAGACTGTGATAAAGAGAGCCAGGTGCGGTGGCGCACGCCTATAATCCCAGCACTCCGGAGGCAGAGGCAGGCGGATCTCTGTGAGTTCAAGGCCAGCCTGGCCTACAAAATGAGTCCAGGACAGCCAAGGCTACACAGAGAGACCCTGTCTCCAAAAACAAAAAAACAAGCAAACAAAAAAATTGCTGAAGTGTACCTCTTCACAGTTGATGGCTTCTGGCGGGGGGGGGGGTGGGGGTGGGGAAGGACTGAGTTCTCTTTAAGGAGCTGGCCACTGGGCTTTGACAATGCTACAATGACTATATATGGTATATGGGCCACACAAATTGGACTTGGGCGACTTGGGGGGAGGCACAAGGAGAGGAGGGTGTGATCAGAGTGCATTGTTGAAAATTTCAACTAACTAACAAAAATGTTATGTTGGGGGGAGAAAGAAGCAGCAGCAGGTGACCATGTAGATGAGGTGGAGGCTGGCACGCGCTTACACCACCTCAGATGGTGGGAGGTGGGCGCTTGGATGAGGTGCAGAGGGATAGGTCTGTGTCTTAGGCTTAGTATGACACTCCCTGATAGATTTGCCCTGTTGCTGTGAGGAACCACCGTGACCAAGGCAGCTCACAGAAGGAAGCATTAACTGGGGGCTTGAGTGTACCGTGTTGGAGGGCTAGTCCATGACCATCATGGCTCCACTGCAGGCAAGCATGTGCTGGAACAGTAGCTGAAAGCTTTACATCCTGATCCGAAGGCAGCAGCCTGTGGGGGCAGGGGTTATGGGACACGCACAGACAACATGGCTGGGCTTGATGTGTGCTTTTGAAACCTCTGAGCTCACTTTCAGCAGCACACCTGCTTTGACAAGGCCACACCTACTCCTCCTCCTCCCCAAACTGAGCCTGTGGGGCAGTTTTCATTCAAACTACCACAGTCTGGCTGGCTGGAGAGGGGCAACCCGGCAATGCTGCCATCCATGCAGGGCCTTTGTAGTGCTGTTAGCTAAAGAGTCAGACAGTGCTCTGAGGCTGCAGTCTCACTGAGTCAGACCCTTCTCTGCTGGTTAGCCTCCTGTGCGCTCGCTCTCGTGCGTGTGCGCGCGCTCTCTCTCTCTCTCTCTCTCTCTCTCTCTCTCTCTCTCTCTCTCTCTCTCTCTCTCTCCCCACCTCTCCCCCCCACCTCTCCCTCCCCCCCCATGCCTGCCCCTCCCACTTGGTGCCAGTTTCCCAGGGTAATGCCAGCCTGGTGCCCTCTCCCTGCACCCTGGTTCCAGGCCAAGTTGAGGAGCTTCTATGTAGAGGTCCCCAGTGAGGCTGTTGTCCTGGAGTTATCCCCAAGCAGTGTCCTCATGTGACTACCACTGCTCCTCAGAGTCTGACAATCCAACAACCCTCCCCCACCCCCCACCCCGTGTCTTCTATCTGTGATCTCAGAGGGCTGTGGGACAGGATTCTTGCGGTGATGGTGCCAAAGCTGAGGTCCTTGGTCCCACTTAAAAGAAGCAATAATGAAGCCGGGCGTGGTGGCACACGCCTTTAACCTCAGCACTCGGGCAGGCAGAACTTTGTGAGTTCAAGGCCAGCCTGGTCTACAAAATGAGTCCAGGACAGCCAGGACTACACAGAGAAACCCTGTCTCGAAAAACCAAAAGGAGGAGGAAGAAGAAAGAAGAGGAAGAAAAAGAAGAGGAGGAAGCAGCAGTAATGACTTGGCCCAGCTCTGCCATCCCTCGCCTAATGTTCCACATCTGTGATATGGGGAGTTTTACAGGCCTCAATGCAGCACATGCAAAACATAGAAAGGCCAGCAGGTGGCGTCAGAGAGGGGCCCACACCAGCCCCTGCTTCCAGTTCACCCACGCTAGGCAGCCTGGATACCCAGGCCTCTGGCAATCATGCTTTGAGCATCACTAGAATGCTAGGCCATGGCTCCTCCATGGTGATTCCCTTGGCCCCACAGTAAGAATCTCCCAGCCCCAATGTATCATGGCTTTAGAAAGGGAGGGTGCCAGACTCCCAAGGAGGCCTCACACCTACTGTCATATGACTTGAATCTGAGCTGTACCCCTTCCCTACTGTGTGAGCTTGAGCAAGTTCCTCCACCCCTGTGAGCCTTGTTGGTATGGTAATGTCTCTTGGAAGGATTTAAGGGGCAGTGCATGTGTAGGGCTGGGCCAGGCCTGGCACATGTGGCACTAACCTTGCCCAGATACTGTCACACTTCCCGGTTGCTCTTGGGGCTCACACCAAGGAGAGCTGACTGTTCCCCTGCCGTGTTTATAATATATGCCTGCACAGGGCTTTCCAAAACGCAGACCCCAGCCTTTCAAGTGGTTAAGGTTACATTGTGTAGATTTTAAGTCAATAAATTATTAAGGAAAAAAAAAAGAAATACAAACTAAAAAAAAAAAAATGGTAGAACAGGTCCCTGCCACTTGAGCGCTGCCCTGGTGTCAGGCTGACTAATGGAAAATAAATCTGTTCTTGTTTTTTTGTTTTTGTAATGCTGGAGGTTGAAGCCAAGGCCTCCTGCATATAGGGCAAGGCACCATACATCTGAGCTATAGCCTCGCCCCTTTCTTTTCTTTCTCTGTGTATGTGCATACCTGTGTGTCAGTGGGGTGTACCTATGAGGGTGTGTCCATCATGGCACGTGTGAAGGTCAGAACACAACCTCAGATGTCGGTCCTCACCGCCTGCCTTGTTTGGGACAGGGTCTCCTTGTTGTCTGCTGTACGTGTACACCAGTCTAGCTGGCCCTCGGATTTCTGAAGGTCCTCTGTGTCTGCCTTCTGTCTCGCTGCAGGTGTGCTGTGATTACAGGTGCCTCTGTTGTTGGAGCAACATGGCTTCTTGACATTAGCATGGCAAGCACTGAATCTATTAAGTCATTCCTAGCTCCACCTGCAGCCCTCTCTCTCTCTCTCTCTGTGTGTGTGTGTGTGTGTGTGTCATTCCTCAGGGATCATACACCTTTTTTGTTTTTAGCGAAGGTCTCTCAGGGCCTTGGAACTTGGCCAAGCAGGCTAGACTGGCCGGCCAGCAAGCCCCGTGAATCTCCGTCTGCCTGCGTCAATCCAGGACTGGGATTACAAATCCACGCCATCGTGCCCAACTCGTTTGTCGTTGTTGTGTTGAATGTGGGTATTGAGCATCAAGCTCAGGTCTCCATGCTTGTATGGAAAGCACTTTAGGACTCAGTCCCACCTCCTCGTCCCCAGACAGTAAATCTTAGTCAGAAGACAAGTGCTTGCCATTGGGGCTGGAGAAATGGCTCAGTGATTCAATTCCTAGCACCCACGTGGCCGCACATAACCATCTGTTCCAGGGGATCCAACGCCCTTTTCTGGCCTCTGGCCACCAGGCATGCATGTGGTGCACAGGCATACATGCAGACAAAACACCCACACACGCTTTTTAAAGTGATCGCCACACAAGCCTGATGGCCTGGGTTTTATCCCTGGCACCCACAACTAAAGAAGAGATTAAATTAAATGTTTTAAAGCCAACAACTCCTGATCTTGTGAATTGAATATTTCTATTAAAGTAATGATGAGCTGGAACTAGCGGCACACATCTGTGATTCTAGCACTTAGAAGGTAGAGCAGGAAGATCAGGTGTTCAAGGTCACCCTCAGCTACACAGCAAGTTCAAGGCCAGCCTGGGCTGCGTGTGAGACCTCATCTCTAAAGATTAAGATGCTTTTTTGTTTGTTTGTGGTTTTTTTGTTTGTTTGTTTGTTTTTTGAGACAAGGTCTCTCTATGTAGCCTTGGCTGTCCTGGACTCACTTTGTAGACCAGGCTGGCCTCGAACTCACAGCAATCCACCTGCCTCTGCCTCCCGAGTGCTGGGATTACAGGTGTGTGCCACCACGCCCGGTTTAAGATGCTTTTCAAAGCCGGGCGTGGTGGCACACGCCTTTAATCCCAGCACTCGGGAGGCAGAGGCAGGCGGATCACTGTGAGTTCGAGGCCAGCCTGGACTACAAAGCGAGTCCAGGGCAGCCAAGGCTACACAGAGAGACCCTGTCTCGAAAAACCAAAAAAAAAAAAAAAAAAAAAAAAAAAGATGCTTTTCAAAAGTAATATTAAAAACAGAGTATGGGCAGAACTCCATACCTGGTTCCAGTCAAGCCCTGGACCAAAAGAACCTTGTCTGTGAGTGGTAACAGGTTAATACCCCAAGTTCACTAGCCACCTGACTTTGCCTGACTCAGCACAGTGAGGGCCCTCACTCTGGGTCTCCTGCCCCTGCTGTGGGAGACTAAGGTTGGGAAAATGGGAAGATGTGGAGGTTGGACTGGCCTCTCTAACCTGCCCTTCTGTTCTCACAGGTTGGCCTGCCTGACTCACAGGCATCTGTCTGCCTGGACCCCAGGAGACCCATAGAGGGAGGAAAGGAGTGGAGCATGGTATAGACAGGCTCCAGCAAGCGCAGGAAGCCCAGTCCCAGCCCTTCTGAAGGTAGGAAGCTGCTGGTGAGTGAGTGGCCTCAAGCACTGCCGGGTTCTGTTCTGGCACTGAGAGAGCCGCTCTGAGGAAGTGGCATCCAGGCTGAAGCTGGAAGGTCCTCTCTGCCATGCAATGGTCAGGGGTCAGAGTGACCAGTGCGGACAGAGAACCAGCATCTGTGGGGCACCTGCTGGGGTAGACCCCAGGGCCGTGCACACTCTAGAGTGATGCCCTGACCTCTGAACCCTGTCTCAGCTTGTGTTTGCTGTTCTTTTTTGTTTGTTTGTTTTGTGAGACAGGGTTTCTCTGTATAACAGCCAGCTCTGGCTGTCTGGAACTCACTCTGTAGTCCAAGCTGGCCTCGAACTCATGGAGATCCATCTGCCTCTGCCTCCCAAGTGCTGGGATTAAAGGCGTGCACCACCACCACCCAGCTGTGTTCGCTGTTCTTGAGTCAGGGCTCTGCTCTGTAGCCCTGAATAGCCTTGAACTCACAGCAATCCTCCTGTCTCAGCCTCCCAAATGCTAGGATTATAGACATCATGCCCAGCTTTTTTTGTAGTTTTTTGTTTGTTTGTTTGTTTGTTTGTTTTGCTTTACTTTGCTTTGCTTTGTTTTTCAAGACAGGGTTTCTCTGTGTAGTTGTGGCTGTCCTGGAACTCACTCTGTAGACCAGGCTGGCCTTGAACTCAGAGATCTGCCTGCCTCTGCCTCCCAAACTCTGGGATTAAAGGTGTGCACCACCACATCTCTTAATTAATTAATCTTTTTATTTTATGTATATGGGTGTGTACTGGCATCTGTGTTTTGTGTGCACCACGTGTGTGCCTGGTGCCTGCAGAGGCCAGAAAAGGGTGTTGGAGTCCCCTGGCGTTACAGACAGTTTTGGGTTCAGGGAATCAAATTCTAGTCCTCTGGAAGAGCAGACAGTGCTTTTAACCACTGAGCCATCTCTCCAGTGCTACCCGAGCTTCTTTAAGACCACCTCAGTTTCCCCACAAGCCTCAGTGCCCTGTGTATTGTCTCTTTCAGTGGCTGGTACCATGTCCTCAGTTGGGATTAAAGACAAGTATCACCACCCCCTAGCTTTTTTAATGTGTGTGTGTGTGTGTGTGTGTGTGTGTGTGTATTCCATGTGTGTGCCAGTGCCTGTTGAAATCTGCAGAAGGTGTCGGATCACCTCGTGTGGGGGCCAGGGACTGAACTCAGGTCCTCTGGAAGAACAGCAGATGTTTTTAACCACTGAGCCATATATCTGCTCTCTCTCCCTTGCCTTCTCTCTCCCTCTCCCACACCTCTGTTTCTCTATCTCTTTCCTTCTCCTCCTCCTCTTTTTCCTCTTCTCTCTCTGGTCTCAGGACTTTATTTCCTCTCCAGTCCTCAGAATTAAACTCTCTGCAGCTGGCAAAGAGCCAGCTCAGAGTCCGTCCGCACGAGGCAGACAGTTTGCCACTGTGGACAATCTGAATCAGCCCCATAAAACCCCACACCTGGGATTAAACCAAAAACATGTTTACAGAACATAACTGAGGTTTTAAAGACACCAAAACTTGCGCTACATGATCCCTTCCACCACGTGGGTTTTAGACATCGGACTTAGGTTCCCAGGCTTGGAGGCAAGCTCCTCCCTCTGAGCCTTCTCACCAGCCGTGGCCTCCGACTCCCAATCCTCCTGCCTCTGGCTCCCAAGTGCTGGCATTACAGATGCTGCCCAGCACAGGTAGTCTTTCCTGAGTGACGTCATCACTTAGTGCCCTCAAGGTCTCAGCCTGGATCAGCACCTCAGTCCTGGTTGTGTTGAGTAGGCATCAGGATGAGGACCTGGCGTGGATCTGCGCCAGGGGAATACTTTGTGGGTCTTTCATAGGGAGAGTGTGCTGTTCTCTTAGTTACACAGGTAAAAACCTGAGTGACAGTGGCTCAACTCTCTCTCCCGTGGAGGCAAGTGCAGATCACTTATGGGTCAAGCCGGAGGTGCCCACCTCTAGCGGGGGATGGGGGGGTGGGAGGAGGGGGAGGGAACCAGAATGGCACAGTCAGGACAGAGCTGGGGGAGGTAGGTGCGTGGGGCCTGGAGGCCACATCGGGGAGCTTGGTCTTGAACAGTTAGGAGCACTTGTTTTTAAAGAGGGCTGGGTGTGATTCCCAGCATCCATGAGGTGGCTCAAGACTATCCATGACCCATTGCCCTCTTCTGGCTTCCATAGGCACCGGGTATATATATACATTGTGCACTCGATGCATAGTTCCCAGGTGTACACACAGTATACATGCGCGCATGCAGACAGGGCACTCACACATATCCAACAAATACATGTTTTTAAAAAAAAGTTAAATGGAAAAGCTACTGAGGGCCTCCTGCTGAGCTTCCCAGAGCTGCAGGGAGAGAAACAGACAGCAGGTGCCTCGGAGACTTGGAAGGGAATGGGGTTCAGTGACCCAAGCAGGGAAAAGCTCCCTACCAGGGTGAACAGCCGCCTCCTCTCTCTGGGACCATCTGTCCAGATCCCCGGAAATCCTCGATACCCTTGCCCCTTCACCCAGCCTTCTGCCTCCAGAAGTTTGTCTTTACCACAAACACACAGTACATCCTCTGTAACCGCCCACCAGGAACTGAGTCTTGGTGTATTCCATTTAGTGAGGGCTTTTCTGCCATCCAAGGGGGCAAAGATGTCGGTCTGTGTGTCCTTAAGGGAAAGATGTCCACACCAGACCAGAGAACCTTGGCGGCTTTAAAACCCTGTGCTGAGCCGGGTGTGGTGGCACACGCCTTTAATCCCAGCACTCGGGAGGCAGAGGCAGGCGGATCGCTGTGAGTTCAAGGCCAGCCTGGTCTACAAAGTGAGTCCAGGATAGCCAAGGCTACACAGAGAAACCCTGCCTCGAAAACCCAAAAAAAAAAAAACAAACCCTGTGCTGTTTCCGAGAGCAGAGAGGCTTCCCTGAGAGACAGCCCCACACTCAGCTTCTGCTTTGCTGTGCTCACACACTGTGCTCAGTGACGTTAAGTCATCTTTCTTGCTTAAATGCTTTGCCACCATCACTGTCATGGCTTATTTGGGAGAGTGCTTGCCTAGCACGCTCAAAGCCTTGCATGAGCCCCAGGACCACATATCCCAGACATGGCGGCACATGCTTATGGGAGGGGAAACAGGAAAATCAGGAGTTCAAGGTCCCCCTTAGATACACAGCAAGTTCAAGGCCAGCCTGAGATGAAGCCCTCTCTTAAATAGGAAAGAAGAAAACGAGAAATACTAGCCTAGGGGCAGTTTCCGTTATCTCTCTCTCTCTCTCTGTTTCTCTCCTTTCCTCTCCTCTCTTGTTTTTCTAACAGATGTAGCCCAGGCTGGCCTAGTCCCAACTACCCTCAAACTCACAATCTTCTCTCCTCTCCTCTGTCTTCCCAGCACTGGGATCACAGGCGTGTACTAACTATGCCTAGGCCTATTACGTTACTTGGCTGGCCTTGAACTCCTGGGCCCAAATGACCCTCCTCCTCTGTCCCTCAGCCTCCCAAGCAGGTGTGCAACCTTGGGGGATGGGGACATGCATGGTGGGTTTCTCTTCCTTCTAGGAATTAGGCTCAGCAACCACTTCCTGTGCATAACGCAAGGCCTGTTTCCCCAGGAGATGCAGTTGCCCTTCAGAGGTGACTCCTGCTCACGGCTCCTACCCAGCATCCCTGCAAGCACACCTTCTTGGCAGTACTGAGCCTGGCAGTCTGGAGCATTCTTGTCCCTTGAGCCTTCCCCTAGAGACCAAGGAAGAGCCCTCTGTCCATGCCTACGCTTTGGCCCTTTTTGGCTTCTTCCCCCCCCCCCCCCCCCCGAGACAGGGTTTCTCTGTGTAGCCTTGGCTGTCCTGGACTCGCTTTGTAGACCAGGCTGGCCTCCAATTCACAGCAATCCACCTGCTTCTGCCTCCCAAGTGCTGGGATTAAAGGCATGTGCCACCACACCTGGCTTTTTTTTTTTAAGATTTTATTTATTTATTTTATGTATGAGTGCTCTATCTGCATGTACACCTACATGCCAGAAGTGTGCATCAGATCACATTATAGATGGTTGTGAGCCACCATGTGGTTGCTGGGAATCGAACTCAGGATCTCTGGAAGAACAGACAGTGCTCTTAACCACTGAGCCATCTTTCCAGCCTGCCTGACCTTATTCTTCTGCATCTTTCATGGTTTGGTTTTCACCCGAAGCAGAGAGATTGTTAAGGACTAAGACAGGCGTCAGGATCTTCCTCATCCTAGCTAGTCTGATGTGCAAATGCAAGTCAGAAATAGACCCCACGGTCCTCCACCCAGCCCAGGTGTGCGGTCCAGCTGCACCTCTCCAGAGCTTGGTCTGAGGCCACCTGGGGCAGGTTGGCACTGGCCCTGGGCTGCCTTCCCTAGTGTTAAGATCCCCAGCCCCTCAGGCCCTGCCGCCTCTCTACTTGCCTGCGCTGTCCTCCCTCTCTCCCCTTCTAGCATCGCGCCCACCATGGCCTCAGCTGACAAGAATGGCAGCAACCTCCCATCTGTGTCTGGCAGCCGCCTGCAGAGCCGGAAGCCACCCAACCTGTCCATCACTATCCCACCACCAGAGGCCCAGGCTGCCGGAGAGCAGGGTAGCATGCTGCCTGAGGTGAGAGGCTGAAGGCCTGCTGCCCTGCCACAGGCAACAGATGTGCACCCCCCCCCCCAGCACCTTCTGGGTGTTTGCGCTTCCTAGACACACCCTTCCGTCACCGTCACTGTCTGCTTGCTGTCCTGCAGCCTGAGCACAGGCCTGAAGTACTGCAGGGGCCAAGGCTTTGAACTCTGAAACCTGGAAGCTCTGTTGCCTGGTGGCCAGGGGACAGAGAACACTGTTCTTGAGAAAAGGCCTTGTTGGCAAGCCTAGGCTCTGGCTGTTCACATTTTCCCTCCCCGGCCCTGATTGGCCTCTCCTGAGGGGATGTGGGCTGTCTGTGGTGGCCTGAGAGGGCACAGGGTCCCACAGTGCCATCAGCCCACTCCTGTAGCGCCTGACTAGTGGGGGGATGGGTCAGTGTTTCTATCCATCGGGACTCCTGTCCCATAAAGAACTCATTGAGAACAGGCCCCAAATAGCGTAGGCTTTGCACACAGCCTGAGACATAAAGGGGAGCTATGTTGGGACCGCCCACTCACCCTGACAGCACTGTAGAACATGTGAAAAGAGGCATTTTGTTTGTTGACACAGGGTCTCATGTAGCCCAGGTTAGCCTCGAACTTGCTATGTAGCAAACAATTGCCTTGAACCTCTGATCTTTCTTACTCCCTGAGTGCTGGGGTTGCATGTGTTTACCAGCGCATCTGGTGTGTAGTGCTGGGACTCGAACCCAGGGCTTTATGCATGCCAGGGCTAGCACTCTACCAACTTGAGCTACAGCCCCAGACCTTGCTAGAAGATGTGTATTTCTAAGTTCAGAATGAAGGGCTTGTGGGGGGCGGGTACAGCTCAGTGAGTGGTCTAGTGTTAAAGCAGCCTAGCATGCTAAAGGGTCAGGCTCTGCCCCCAATGCTGCAGGAAAAAGGAGTGAGCAAGGCACAAAAGCAGCTACACAGTCAGCTCATGTCCTCCTTGCCCCCCCCCCCCCCACAGAGGCCCAAGAATCCAGCCTACCTGAAGAGTGTCAGCCTCCAGGAGCCCCAGGGACGATGGCAGGATGGCACGGAGAAGCGCCCTGGCTTCCGCCGCCAGGCCTCTCTGTCTCAAAGCATCCGCAAGTGAGCACCTGCGCCCTGCCCGGGCACCCCAGAGCCTGCACACTGTGGGCATCTGCTCTTTTACGGGGCCTGAGCCCTGTGCCCCCGTTCCAGAAGGTGTTGACAGTCAGTGAGTGACAGCCCCTTATGGAGGTGGAGTGCCAGAGTCTAATGTGATGGCGTAGATGCAGGACCTGGTTATGCAAGAAGGTTGTGCAGAAGGGTTCTCCAGACCTTCCTAGCTCTACCTCTTGTGGTGTAGACTTCACTCTAAGCCTGGTCACTAAGGGGGGCTCAGGGACGGCTGATTTCCCCAAGGCCCTGAAGGAATGTGGCACAGTACCCGGGACAGTGGTTACCTTGTACACACACAAGAGCACACTCGCCATCACCCTCAAGTCAGCTCTCCCCACACACGTACCGCCATCCCCTAAACCACTTCTCCTAAACACATGCACCATTGCCTCCCATTACGTCATACACACACCCTCAACCCACACAGTACTTTCCCCATACATACACACCCATACCACACTTGTCACCTTCCCAGCACACACATGTACATCTTTAAACTCCATGCCACCTCCTTAAACACATGCACCTTCCCCCCTCACCTCCTCTGTGCACACCTGCACCTTCCCCCCTCACCTCCTCTGTGCGCACCTGCACCTTCCCCCCTCCCCTCCTCTGTGCCCCACCTCCTCTGTGCATACCTGCACCCCCCCCACCTCCTCTGTGCGCACCTGCACCTTCCCCCCCTCACCTCCTCTGTGTGCACCTGCACCTTCCCCCCCACCTCCTCTGTGCATACCTGCACCTCCCCCCCACCTCCTCTGTGCGCACCTGCACCTTCCTCCCCTCACCTCCTCTGTGTGCACCTGCACCTTCCCCCCTCACCTCCTCTGTGCGCACCTGCACCTTCCCCCCCTCACCTCCTCTTGTGCATACCTGCACCTTCCCCGTCACCTCCTCTGTGTGCACCTGCACCTTCCCCCCCACCTCCTCTGTGCGCACCTGCACCTTCCCCCCCTCACCTCCTCCGTGTGCATACCTGCACCTTCCCCCCTCACCTCCTCTGTGCACACCTGCACCTTCCCCCCCACCTCCTCTGTGCGCACCTGCACCTTCCCCCCACCTCCTCTGTGCATACCTGCCCCTCCCCCCCACCTCCTCTGTGCATACCTGCACCTTCCCCCCCTCACCTCCTCCGTGTGCACCTGCACCTTCCCCCCTCACCTCCTCTGTGCACACCTGCACCTTCCCCCCTCGCCTCCTCTGTGTACACCTGCACCTTCCCCCCTCACCTCCTCTGTGCATACCTGCACCTTCCCCCTCGCCTCCTCTGTGTGCACCTGTACCTTCCCCCCTCACCTCCTCTGTGCATACCTGCACCTCCCCCCCCCACCTTCTCTGTGTGCACCTGCACCTTCCCCCCACCTCCTCTGTGCACACCTGCACCTTCCCCCCCCCACCTCCTCTGTGCATACCTGCACCTTCCCCCCCCGCCTCCTCTGTGCGCACCTGCACCTTCCCCCCTCGCCTCCTCTGTGCGCACCTGCACCTTCCCCCCCCGCCTCCTCTGTGCGCACCTGCACCTTCCCCCCTCGCCTCCTCTGTGCGCACCTGCACCTTCCCCCCTCACCTCCTCTGTGCACACCTGCACCTTTCCCCCACCCGACTCCTCTGTGCGCACCTGCACCTTCCCCCCTCACCTCCTCTGTGTGCATGTGCAGTCCATCATCCCCCCATCTCCCGTGTGCATGCATGTGCACCACAACAAGTGTGTGCGCAGGTTTCCACCCACACTCTGTCTGTTCTACAGGGGCACGGCCCAGTGGTTTGGGGTCAGCGGCGACTGGGAGGGCAAGCGACAAAACTGGCAGCGGCGCAGCCTACACCACTGCAGCGTGCACTATGGCCGGCTCAAGGCCTCGTGCCAGAGAGAACTGGAGCTGCCCAGCCAGGAGGTGCCGTCCTTCCAGGGCACGGAGTCTCCAAAACCTTGCAAGATGCCCAAGGTGGGCTCCCTGGAGGTGGGATACTAAGCAGCTCTTGGGGACCTGGGCAGCTTTGCTTTACCCACTGTCTCTTGCAGATTGTGGATCCACTGGCCCGAGGTCGGGCTTTCCGCCACCCAGATGAGGTGGACCGGCCTCACGCTCCCCACCCACCTCTGACTCCAGGGGTCCTGTCCCTCACATCCTTCACCAGCATCCGCTCTGGCTACTCCCACCTGCCCCGCCGCAAAAGGATATCTGTTGCCCATATGAGCTTTCAGGCGGCTGCTGCCCTCCTCAAGGTGAGGCCCTGCATTGAAGGAGGTATTGTCACCAGCCATCCTCGGTAGCCACTCAGCTCATCCACACGTCTACCCTCTGAGACAGAGCTGCTACCCTCTGAGACAGAGCTGCGAGTGTGTGCGTACCCTAAAGCCCAGAGATACCTCTGTTCCTCAGGCCCCGGTTCCCCTGTGAGGTTCTCACCAGCCCTGTATTTTAGGGAGCCACTTTCTACATTTATGAAGGCAATGACAAGACTAAAGGGATCAGATCGTCAAGGGCCTAGTGTGCTGGGCCAAGAGGCTGCAGGGAGGGGACATGTCCCCAGGCCTGAGTATGATGGGATGCCATATGGATATCTTGAGTATTGGAGCGCCACCTGCTGGTAGCAGGCTAGAGATCCTGAGGGAAGAGCCAGAAAGAGGCTGTGTGGGGCCAGCTGGGAGCAGAGTATTCAGCCTGTGCACTCACCAGTGGCTCTGTGCCTTTGCCAGCCTGCACTCTGTGCCCCTTCGGTCCTGGGGTCGTGGGTCCTCCTTGATTCTTTTGTCGCGTGCTCAGGGGCGCTCAGTGCTTGATGCCACTGGGCAGCGGTGCCGGAATGTCAAGCGCAGCTTCGCCTACCCCAGCTTCCTAGAGGAGGATGCTGTCGATGGAGCAGACACCTTTGACTCCTCCTTTTTTAGTAAGGCAAGCATGGGGCGTGGACTCTCTGGGCAGGGGATGGGGAGGCCTGGGTGCTGGGATCCCCCAAAAGTCCAAAGACAGGATGGGGTGTGTCCTCTGTCAGCCACTGAGCTATGCTCTCACAGAGGGGGATGTGGGGTTGGGGGCGAGGTGAGCCCACTGGGAAAGTCACTTCAGGGATGATAAGCCTTTGGCTTTCCTTCCATACTAAAGAGAATATACAGCGTTGTCTGGCCCTTGATTGGAGTGCTAGGGTGTCTGGGTACTTGGGATAGTGACCCTTGACCCTGCCTTTGGGGCCCTCTACTCAGGAAGAAATGAGTTCCATGCCTGATGACGTGTTTTGAGTCTCCCCCGCTCTCCGCCAACTACTTCCGAGGTGCCCCTCGCTCTGCCTCCCCAGTCTCTCCAGATGGAGTGCAAATCCCTCTGTGAGTACAGGGTGGGGACTCCCCAGTGCCCAGCCGTCCTCTGCCAGGATCCGGTCCCTGCTGAACCCCGGCAAGGTCTTCAGGCTGAGAGCTTTTGTCACCACCAGAAAAGAATACAGCAGCCGAGCCCCAGTTGCCGGGACCCAACGCGGCAAGCGCATTGCCTCCAAAGTAAAGCACTTTGCGTTTGACCGGAAGAAAACGGCACTACGGCCTGGGCGTGGTGGGCAGCTGGCTGAACCGCAGCTATCGACGCAGCATCAGCAGCACCGTACAGCGGCAGCTGGAGAGCTTTGATAGTCACCGGTGAGCCCCCAGGAGCTAGCCTGAGCAGAGCTTCCAAGCCTCTCAGGGTCTCTACCCCAAGCATGGTCCCTCTCCTTCCATAAGCGTTTCTAGAGCACCCCCTGCAGGTCAGGGATGCAATGACAAGCTCCCGGCATGTCTGTGCTCAGGGAGTAACATGTAACCTGGCAGGGCCCCCCGCTGCAGTCTTACTCTCAACATGGCTCCCAGACAGCAGTCGGACAACAAATGTTGAAGAAACACAACCATACGCAGGCTCTAGGACACAACCCTTACAGGAGGGCATTATGCATGGGGCTGGGGCTAGCAAGGTGGCTTAATGACACTGGTGACCTAAGTTTAATCCTTGGAACCCATATAAAGGTGGAAGGAAAGAACCAACTCCACAAAATTGTCCTCCGACCCCCCCCCCCCCACCTCATAGTGAATCATGCATATACACACTGATAATGGCATTTAAACATTTACTTTCAAGCCCACCATGGTGGCACCTGCTTTTAATTCCAGTATTCAGGAGGCAGAGGCAGACAGAGCTCTGTGAGTTCAAAACCAGCCTGGTCTAAATAGTGAGCTCTAGCTAATGCTCCATAGAGAGACCTTGTCTCAAGATGAATTTGAAACAGAACAAGAGGAGCTGGGGCCTGGAGCGAGGGATTCTGGGGGAAGCTGGGCACAGAGATGTTAAGGGAAACGGAATGTGAGATCGTCATAGCGTGAGTGACAGTGTGACTCCAAGTTATACTAACTGAGAAATGGCAGGTGTGGCGAGTGAGCGGCTCGCGTGGAAAGTTGTTGTTAGGGTGAGTTGGCAGCATGATCGAGCAAGGTGGGCAGAGCCTCCCAGGTGATGCAAAGTGTGCACAGAGGCCCTGGGGCTTCAGGGAGCGTGTGTTGTTTCAGGAAGTGCAAAGCAGAGGAGAAGGGAATTTGAGGTGAGCGTGCCAAGGCTTGCCAGCTAGCAGCAGGGGTGTTCTTGGTCTTCCCCCTGCAGGGTTGTAATGAGACAGACAGACAGACTCGGGGGTGCATTTTCAAAGTTTCTGTGGGGAAGGCTGAGCTGGGCGATCAAAGAGCTTAGGGAAGACTGCTGTGGCCAGGGGAAGGGCTGGCCGGGCGTGAGCTCTTGCTAGGCTGACCAGAGGCCTCTGCCTACAGGCCCTACTTTACCTACTGGCTGACCTTTGTCCACGTCATCATCACCTTGCTGGTGATCTGCACCTACGGCATTGCACCTGTGGGCTTTGCCCAGCACGTCACCACCCAGCTGGTGAGTGGGGCTCCTGGGGGTTGGGGGAGCAGCCCTCACCCGAGAGACTTCAGCACAGTCGGCACCAGCTACTTTCTACACAACAGCCTGGTTCAAGCTGGAGGTGCCCGAGGCTCGCATACACTGAGTCTTTCCTAGAGGTTGCCCAATTCTGGAGCTACCACCCAGGCCCTCTCTCCTCTCACCCCCCAGGGCTCTGGTTCCTCCAGTGCCTCAACCTACCTCCTTCCCAGGTGCTGAAGAACAGGGGTGTGTACGAGAGTGTGAAATATACCCAGCAGGAGAACTTCTGGATTGGCCCCAGCTCCGTAAGGCTCAGGATGCCCGGGAGCCCTGTATCCTGTTGCTCCCCACGGGCGATGGGTGGATGGGGGAGGCTCCACCATAGATGCAGGGTGCCCCTGACCCCTCTGAGTCTAGAGTGCTGCTTACCAGCCCCTTCCCCGACTCCAGATTGACCTGATCCACCTGGGAGCAAAGTTCTCACCCTGCATCCGGAAAGACCGGCAAATCGAGCAGCTGGTACGGAGGGAGCGCGACATCGAGCGCAGCTCCGGCTGCTGCGTGCAAAACGACCGATCAGGCTGCATCCAGACCCAGAAGAAGGACTGCTCGGTGAGTCCAGCCCCTGGGCCCTGCCAGCGCCTCCACAGCCCTGGCACATGGCTCCTTCCCTCCCCAGCCCGACAGTGAGTCCAGCCTCCTGGACCCTGCCAGTGCCACCGCAGCCCTGGCACATGGCTCCTTCCCTCCCCAGCCTGACAGGCAAGCCCACAGCCCGTGTCTGGAAAGTTGGACAGGTGCTTCCCAGCAAGTGCCTGAGCCCTGGGGAAACCAGAATGGCCCTTGCCCTGGAGGGCTCCCCACCCACGCCGCCGGCTGTCTGAATGGTGTTGCCCTGGCAGGACCTGACCTCCTCTCCACCCTCTAGGAGACTCTGGCCACTTTCGTGAAGTGGCAGAATGAAACTGGGTCCTCCGATAAATCTGACCTGAGCCAGAAGCAGCCATCGGCGGTTGTGTGCCACCAGGACCCCAGGTACAGCCGAGAGCCACCCGTGGGTCCAGAGTGGCGCCCAGCTGCTGGCACTGCATTCTAGGATGCTGGCGGGTGGGTGTGGCGGGCTGGGGTGTCCCAGCTCTGCATTTTGCCCAGTCTAACCATTGCTTCCAGGACCTGTGAGGAGCCCGCCTCCAGTGGAGCCCACATCTGGCCTGATGACATTACCAAGTGGCCGGTGAGTGTGGGACTCATGCAGAAGGCTGTGGCATGAGGGTAGGGACGCCTAGCTTCCTGTCACTGAGGCCCATTGCTCTCGGTGCCCTCTCGTAGATCTGCACGGAGCAGGCCCAGAGCAACCACACTGGTTTATTGCACATAGACTGTAAGATCAAAGGCCGCCCCTGTTGCATCGGCACCAAGGGCAGGTGAGCCAACATCCCCAAGCCCCTGATGGACCTCTGTAACGGTCTTCTGTTCCCTGATCTCAGGGGAGGGGGGAGGCAGGGATGGAGGGGGCAGTGACATAGAAAGGGAGCTTGTTTCATCCTGCCTGCCATGGTCTGGTGCTAGCCTCTAGCCTAAGAGGGCAGGTGCCCTTTCGGAGGCTGATGGCCCTGTCTGCTTCCTGTCTACAGCTGTGAGATCACCACTCGGGAGTATTGTGAGTTCATGCATGGCTATTTCCACGAGGAGGCAACGCTCTGCTCCCAGGTAGGTGAAGGCAGTCTGGGTAGTGGAAGCTGCAAGGACCCTAAGGATCACCAGCTCCTTCCCATTTGGAAGCCTCGGACTTGGCCCGCCTCCCAGGACAGCACTAACCACCCGTGCCCCTCACCCAGGTGCACTGTTTGGACAAGGTGTGCGGGCTACTGCCTTTCCTCAACCCCGAGATCCCCGACCAGTTCTACCGGATCTGGCTATCTCTATTCCTGCACGCTGGGTAAGAGCTGCCTTGCTGCCCCGTGCCCAGACTCCTGTGTCTTCCCACGCAGATGCTGGAGAAAGGGCTTCTGCACCGAGCACAGCTGGCTCGGCCTGCAGGTGCTGACTGCACCTGTGGTGTGCCCTGCTGGTGGCCATGGGCACACAGGGAAGGGTGATGATGCTCGTGTCTCTACCCCCCAGCATAGTGCACTGCCTTGTGTCTGTAGTCTTCCAAATGACCATCCTGAGGGACCTAGAGAAGCTGGCTGGATGGCACCGCATCTCCATCATCTTCATCCTTAGTGGCATCACAGGCAACCTGGCCAGCGCCATCTTCCTCCCCTATCGGGCAGAGGTAGGGACTTGGGAGGCGACAGCATAGAGGGCGGGATGAGCCCTTCCTTTGAGGCCTAAGGCATTGTGGCATGTGGGGAGGACCAACACTGCTGCTTCTTGCCCTAGTCCCACCCCAGGATGCATAGCAAGGGCATGGAGCCCCTGTTGTGTCAAATTTACCTACAGATGGGCAGCTAAGCCGGGACTTACTGATTGGTCCCTTAAATCTTTTTTGTTTGTTGTTTGTTTGTTGATTTTTTTTTTTTTTCGAGACAGGGTTTCTCTGTGTAGCCTTGGCTGCCCTGGACTCACTTTGTAGACCAGGCTGGCCTTGAACTCACAATGATCCGCCTGCCTCTGCCTCCCAAAGTGAGGTCCCTTAATTCTTGGCAGGAGGGGACAGGGACACTCTTGAGTTAGCGCAGCTCCCTGTTCCTTGATCAGTGAAACCCTGCGTACAGCTGCTCTGCTCTTCGAGAGCAGAGGTCTTTTGATCCATTGCCCTTGAGTCTGTTGTTCCTTCTGGTCTGTGCGCTCTCCCGCTGCCTGCACTCTCCTAGGAGTGGGTTGGCTTATGCTAAGCACAGGGGTACCACACCCAGGTTAGCTGCAAGGATGGACAGAGCAAGCCCAGCAGCTCGTGCCGCATCCTGAGTGGGAGATGTGCCCCACTGCTGGTACCTAGTACCCAGGGTCAACGTGCCACATCTCTCCTCCCCGACCCCAGGTGGGCCCAGCTGGGTCGCAGTTCGGCCTCCTCGCCTGCCTCTTTGTGGAACTTTTCCAGAGCTGGCAGCTGCTGGAGCGACCATGGAAGGCCTTCTTCAACCTCTCAGCCATTGTGCTTTTCCTCTTCATCTGTGGCCTCCTGCCCTGGATAGACAATATCGCGCACATCTTCGGCTTCCTCAGTGGTATGCTGCTAGCCTTCGCCTTCCTCCCTTACATCACCTTTGGCACCAGTGACAAGTACCGCAAGCGGGCGCTCATCCTGGTGTCACTTGTGGTCTTCGTTGGGCTCTTTGCCTCCCTGGTGCTGTGGCTGTACATCTACCCCATCAACTGGCCCTGGATCGAGTACCTCACCTGCTTTCCCTTCACCAGCCGGTTCTGTGAGAAGTATGAGCTGGACCAGGTGCTACACTAAGCAGACACTGTGTCTGCCCTGGGCCGTGTGTCTGTAGAGACTCGCAGGCGGATGGGGCCCTGAGCCCAGCGGCTCACTCCACAGACGTGGCTGACTCCGTATGAGACAGGTAGTGAGGGCAGGTTCCCCAGGGAGGTGAGCCCTCCCTTTCTCAGGCCTGAATGCTCCCGACCCAAGTTGGAGGGACATCCGAGACACCTACTTCTCTGAGGCTTGGGTCCCAGGTCCTGCCTGCCTCTCTTGCCCTATAGGGATGGTAACTTTTCTTCTCAGGGCTCAGGGCTTTGCCCTCTGCAGGTGCCATCGTCCCATTGTCACTGTGATGTGACCTCGCCAGACACACAGCTGCTCCCTCAGTTGTCCCCAGGGTTGAGGTCCCCACCATGCTGCTATGACCCCTCTTCCTGTTCCTTCTCTCCTTCCTGTCCTACAAGTCCTTCCTGCATTTGTCCGTGGACTCACGAGCCTGCTCCTAAGGCTCCTGGACATAGCATTGCGGGAAAGGCTCTGGCCATTGTCTGGGGCAATGACAAGCAAGGAGAGATGGCTATACAGGGATGCTAAGGGTTTTTGTCACATGGAGAAGCCAGATCTCTTATAAACCCTCCAGCTCAGCCCTAGCTCCAGCATGTGTGTCTGCTGATACCAGGATGTCCCTTCCACCTCTGTCTCACTCCCCCATGGCCCTGGGCAGAGCCATCTTGAGGGCTAGATCCCAGGGGTGCTTGAGGCTCAGTCGGGCCTGGTGTTTTGTTTCCTTTTCCAATTTATGTTATGGTTCTATTTTTTTTTTTTTTTTAAGTAACGCTAACTTTGTATGGATGATGTCTCACGTTTATTAAATGGCATTCTTTATCAAAATACTTTTAGCCTCAGACCTTGAGGGGAATGAGAGCTATAACTTGGGGCTAGAGAGATGGATCACTTCCTGTCCCTATGGAGGATCTGGGTTCAGTCCCTAACACCCAAGTCAGGTGGCCATAACTACCATATCGCCAGGGGATCCAAAGCTCTCCTCTGCCCTTCGTGAGCACCCTCTCACACAGACACACACGCGTACACATAAATAAAAACAAGTATTTAAAGAACACTCAAGCCAGATGTGGTGGCACATGCCTTTAATCCCAGCACTCGGTAGGCAGAAGCAAGCGGATCTCTGAGTTCGAGGCCAGCCTGGTCTACAGATCAAACTCCAAGACAACCAGAACTATTCCAAGAAACCTTGTCTAAAAACAAAACAAAACACCACGTGGGGACTGGAGAGATTAAAAGCCTGCTCTTTCAGAGGACCTGGGTTCATTTCCTAGCGCTCATGTGACGGCTCACAGCCACCTGTACTTACAGTTCCAGCAGACCGAGCTCCATCTGGCCTCCACAGGCGCGCTGCATGTATGTCTGGTACACACATATGGCCTCAAAATTAAGAGACCAGCTGCCTGCCTCTGCCTCCCAAGTGCTGGGACTGTAGGTGTGCGCCACCCCCATGAGGCTGAGGCAGACCAGAAAACTTGGGATTTCTCTGGTGTTTAGTTGAACCAAACACCAGACAAGATGACAACGAAGCCCCCACGAACCCCAAGAGGACCGTGTGACACATAGAACCCTAAGACCTCTGCCCAGCTGCTCTGCCTTCATTCCAGGGAGTCGGAGGCTGACCGCTGCAGGGATGGCCTGCTCCTTCGGCAGGTAGTCCTGCATGGGGGAGGTCGAGGACGGGGGGTGTCTGTCTGCTGCCATCCACTCAAGACCTGGCACACACCCATGAGCCGCAGCCACTGGCACATAGCTGCTTTATTAGTGGGCAGAGGTGCCAGTACTGAGGCTGGTGGGAGGACCAGGAGAGGCAGGTGGGCAGGTACATTGGTGCTTAAGGGCAGCAGGGTGTGGCCCTGCAGCATTCCTCTACCCAAGGTTGCCACCGTTCACAGTTCCCCGCCTCCTGCCTGCCCCTGGTTCCCAGAGCTAGGAGCCAAGAACGGGCATCAGCCTGGCAAGAGCCAGGGTCCCCAAGAGTCAGAGCAGTGCCCTGGGACACAGAAATGGAGGAGGCACAGGAGGAAGTGTGGAGACAAACCTTCCTGTCCTCCCATTTCTCCATCCTCGTCTTGGCTTTGTGCACAGTTCAGAATCTAAGAGGTCCTCTGGGGACAGACAGCAGCGTGGGCTAGAGTGAAGTCACCTCCTGTCGTCTTTATTGCCCCTTAACCTCTCTACTCTGGTTGGGAACTGCTGTCTCCCTTCATGCTAGCCAACTCTACTTGGATGGGCCCTAGGCTGAGAAGGGTGTGACATGGGAGTTGGACAGAAGCCCCCAGCCTGCCACCCCCACCTCTCCATGGCCAAGTGGCAGCTTGGGTCAGCAGCCACTGTTCCTCCGCAGGAAGGCGTGGCTCCGTAAGGAACACTGTAGCTCGGTGAAGGTGAGGGAGCCCACGGTGACGGCGCATGGGCCCACAGCCTGGAAGCCAAGTTTCTCATAGAAGGGCACCAGTGCGTCCTCGCACATGAGCACAGCCCGACGCACAGCTGGCTGACCGCCCAGGTGGTGAAGGTATCGCCACAGCAGGACAGGGCCTTTGCCCTGCTGCCGGAAGGTGCGGTGCACTGCCAAGACGTGCAGGTGGGCTGTGTGGCCTCCAGGCCTGTGCTGTGTCAGCGACTCCTTGGGGGACAGATAACCAGGTTACTTCTGCTGATACCTGCTCCCCCAAACCCAACCCAGACTGGAAGGGAGGGGGGGGTCCTGAGTACCAGGAGTGGCTGCCAGGGCTCCCTTCTCACCCAGACTGGACCCCTGCTGCGGGCCATATCTACAGTCCTACAGACAAAGCCTCAGAGCTCTTTAGAGACTCTGAAGCCGTGATTCTCAACCTGTGGGTTGCCGCCCTTGGCGCGTAGAATGACTGTTTCACGGAAGTAGCAGTGAAAGCGATTTTTAAGGTTAGGGGGATCATCATAACAAGGCTGCATTGAGGGTCTCGGTGTTCGGAAGGTTGAGAACTGCTGCTCTAAAAGGTTGAGCAGAGGGCTCTTGGGAGGGGTCTCTGCTTCTGAGGGAGACTTCCACCTCTGAGGAGTTCAGCCCACCCTCACCTGGGTAAGTCTCTCCTTGTCCCAAAGTGAGCCGATGATGAAGGCCACAAGGCGGCCCTCCTCGAACCAGCCCAACGACAGCTCTGGACACAGGGTTAGGAAGTGCCGGATCTCATCCAAGTACAGGGGACAGGTACCCGAGACAGAGATAAAGGCTGCGGCAGAGGGCAAGAGTGAATGACCATTTGCTATCTCACCTGCCCATTTTATACAGAAGTGGTCATCCAGATGATATCCTCCCCCGCGGCCCCCCCATCTAGGAAAACATGTGACTCCAGGCTGTTGCTTCCTACTCGGGCACCCCCTTCTCTCTCTCTCTCTCTCTCTCTCTCTCTCTCTCTCTCTCTCTCTCTCTCTCTCTCTCTCTCTCTCTCTCTCTCTCTCTCTCTGTGTGTGTGTGTGTGTGTGTGTGTGTGTGTGTGAGATATCTCAAATTCAACTTCCAAGGGGCTGGAGAGATGGCTCAGTGGTTAAAAGCACTGTCTGCTCTTCCAGAGGTTCTGAGTTCAATTCCCAGCAACCACATGGTGGCTCACAACCATCTGGAATGGAATTTGATTACCTCTTCTGGTGTGCGTGAAAGCAGAGCACTCATATGCGTAAAATAAATAAATAAATCTTTTAAAAACCTTTAACTCACAAAGGCAGGAGCCTCGGGAAGATGACGGCCAGCTCAGAGCACCCTCCCAAGTGCCACTCACCTTCTCGCTCGATCTCAAACACACTGATGGCATCCTCCGGGTTGAGGCAGCGGAACTCACTGGCAGGGAGCGTGTGGCGCCGCTGGCAGCCTAGGAACTCTGGGGTCCCATGTGACAGGTGCAGGGCCTCAGGTTTCAAGGAGTGGACGCTCAACATGGGCATCTGGCCGCTAAACCCTCCCTGGGGTTCCCCAACTTCAGAAGTGGTCTCTTCGCACCTGTCACAGAAGAGGGGGGAGTCCAGCCTTCATGTCCAAGAAGTGCAAGTCAGGCACCTCTTTTTGAGGGGGTGGGGGGCGGAGTGGGGAGCCAGTCCCCAGGTGCCTGGATCTCAAGGCAAATTCCAGGAACTTGCAATGTTAGTGTCACCGCCCCGCTTTCCCTCAAGAACTAGAGATCCCTTAGAGCTCCAGACTTAGTACTGCCCTCCAGGTGTCTGAGCCTTGATAGACTGGATAGCACAGCACTGTTGCCATGGGGACATGAACCTCCAGCCTCATCTACTGAGTCTGTGGAGTGGGCAGGCACCCAGCCCCCCCCAGTCACATAGCTACCACCAGTCAGGTACCTATTGCTAGTCACCCATAGGGAGACGTTTTGTCTTCTGAGTGATAGTCTGACTAGGAGGTCATTTTAGTTTTGTTGTTGGTGTTGTTGAAGGAAACGTGTCTGTGTGTGGGCAGAGGCCAGAAGTGTTGGGTCTCCTGGAACTGGAGCTACAGGTGCCTGTGAGCTGCCTAGTGTGGGTACTGGGAACTGAACTCAGGTCCGAAGGGAGAGCAATATACGATGTTAATCTCTGAACCATCAGTCCTCCCCCAGGCTTTAGCCCAGGAGGAAAAGCTCTTTAATTAATGTGAGCCTGAGCCCTGCATTTTCCCAGATGAGGTCAGACTAGGTCATGCTCAGGAGATGGGGGATAAGACAGTTAAAGAGCCTAAGACAGGAGAGTCTGAGGGGGCGGGGGGAGCTCAGGAGGACACTCAGGAGAGCATGCCTGTCCGACAGCTTGGGTTCATAGTACCTGCCCATGTGATGCCCTTTCTTATGACACCCCACAAAGCAGTGGTTCTTAGAGGGTGCCTTCCATCCGCCTGCCTTCAAAAGAGCTGGAGAGTTCAGGTGAGAGGGCTCAGCAGGTAAAGGAATTTGCCCACCAAGCCTGAGACCCTACGTGTGACCTCAGGGACCCACATGACAGAAGGAGACCTGACTCCAAAGTTGGCCTCTGACTTCCACATGCACTCACCCACCCACACACATAAATGCTTTGGTTTTTTTGTTTTGGTTTGGTTTTTTTGAGACAGGGTTTCTCTGTGTATCCCTGGCTGTCCTGGGCTCGCGTTATAGACCAGGCTAGCCTTGAATTCACAGTGATCCGCCTGCCTCTGCCTCCCGAGTGCTGGGATTAAAGGCGTGCGCCACCACGCCCGGCTAAATTCTTTTTTTTTAATATTTATTTATTATTATGTATACAGTGCTCTGCCTACATGTACACCTGCAAGCCAGAAGGCATCAGATCACATTACAGATGGTTGTGAGCCACCATGTGGTTGCTGGGAATTGAACTCAGGACGTTTGGAAGAGCAGTCAGGGCTCTTAACCTCTGAGCCATCTCTTCAGTGCCCTAAATTCTTAAAGTAGAATGAAAATGTTTTTAAAGCCAGACGGTGGTGGCGCATGCCTTTAATCCCAGCACTCGGGAGGCAGAAGCAAGCGGATCACTGTGAGTTCAAGGCCAGCCTGGTCTACAAAGCGAGTCCAGGACGGTCAAAGCTACACAGAGAAACACTGTCTCGAAAAAGAAAAAAAAGAAAAAAAGAAAAGAAAAAAAAAAAGAAAAGCGTGCGGACCTAAGCACAGTCCTGAAAACATGAAAAACCCAGGTGCAGGGGCCCATAGTCCAGCATCTGTGAGCCTAGGGCAGGAGAGACAAGGATGGGCAAATCCCTGGGGCTCCCTGCTCTTTAGCCAGCCCAGCCTACTTGGTGAGCATCAGACCAGTAAAAGACCTTATTCCAAAAGATGAAGTAGACAGTTCCTTCAGTTTCTGAGGAATGACACCCAAAGCTAACCTCTGGCCTACACACACACACACACACACACACACACACACACACACACACACACACCAGCACCCACTTACCGGAACTGTAAGAAGGAGTCCAGGTATCCCCACCACAGATCCTGGTGCAGGGTCCAGGAGAACCTGAGACTCCGTCTGCCAGGCCGCTGTAGTATATATCCTCCTGGCAGCATGTGATGGGAGCAGAGATTTCTAATCCCCTCTGGCCCTGCCTCCCGTGTTACACCAGGCAGTATAATGCCAGCAGGACTTGGCAGTCAGGTCCTGGCCCTGTCCTGCTGAGGGCAGGCGTCAGCAGTGACACTGAAAATACCACAGAGGACGCAGAAAGAATTACAAGTAGCCATCTCAGGCCCTAAGCTACAGGAGTCTAACTGTAATCCCTGCTCTGTCCCCAGCTGGCAGGGGGACCAGTCACCCATGCTCTGATGCCTGGGGAAAAGACTTTAGAAATCCTAGCAAGCTGCAGCTGAACAGTGCTAATTCTGTACAAACATCTACGTGTATGTTATGTTTAACTTTTTTTTTTTTTTTTTTTTTTTTTTTGGTTTTTCGAGACAGGGTTTCTCTGTGTAGCCTTGGCCATCCTGGACTCACTTTGTAGACCAGGCTGGCCTCGAACTCACAGCGATCCGCCTGCTTCTGCCTCCCGAGTGCTGGGATTAAAGGCGTGCACCACCACGCCCGGCCATATGTTTAACATTTTCTTAATCTCCAAAGATCTCTACTACCATCTCAGCTCCTACCATCCCACCTCTGGGACCTTCAGCACCAACAATCTCTGTCTCTCACACAACTTTGTTTCCTTCCTTAGCTCTTTTCTGGCCAGCACCTGCCCTGTCCTCTAACCATATGCTGCCCTGCTCCACCAGGGCAGTGTAGCTCTTTGTACCTAGCCCACTCAAGGAACTGAGCCAGGAGGTGCATTCCCGGAAGCCACCAGCAGAGGGCATACCTGCATGTACCAGTGATCCTCTCAGAAGGACCACAGTTCCAACCTCCGCCCTTGGGGAAACCAGGGCCAGTACAGACACACCACCACACACACATTTTGCTATCTTTCTGTTGTCTGATGCTCTGGGGGGGCTCCCATTTGTTGCCTCAACTGCCTGCACTCTGTAGGAGACTGTCAACAGACTCCTCATGCGTGATCAGAAAGCCTTCCTTACGCTTAGCCAGGTGGGGAAACACAGTCAGGACCTCAGCTAAAACACCCACACTGACACGCAGGGTTCCCCAAGACCACTGTGTCTTTCCTTAGTTGCTTGCTCCATTGCACCCCCTGGTGTCCACTCGCAACCATCTGTTGCTGCCCACAGTTCCACAGTGAGCCCGCATCCCTTTTCACTGACCACCCTCGTGGACGGGTGCTTTCTGGAAAGCACCTCTAAACACAGTGACTCTCTGAGAATAGGAAAGGGCAAAATATTAGACATTGTTAAACCGGGGAATTCCACCATGCACCAGGCAAGAGAGGGAAGGTGAGGGGAAGGGAGGGGATGGCTAGGGTCTCTGCTGACCCATAGGAAGAAAACACACCACTGAGCTGGGGACATGGCTTAGCTGGTAGGATGCTTACCTAGCCCAGCACTGTATATATACCAGGTACCGTAACACAGTCTTGTGATCCCAGCACAGGAGTTCAAGGCCACCCTCAGCTACATAGTGAGTTTAAGGTGTAAGGGCAGTCTTAGTTATACCAGATGCTGTCAGATGTCAGAGATGGGGGTAGGGGAGAAAAAGACAGACAGACAGAGATTCTGAGATTCTCAGATTGATGGGCACAATAATCAAAGATCAGAACGCCCTGAAATGACACATCAAGCCCTCATTATCAACAGGAAGGGTGTTCATTTCTAGTCCCAGCCATGTGGAATGAGAAGACGTTGAGAGCCTTCAGAATACCCAGTTGACTCCCAACTCTGGAGGTCATTGGCCTGACCTTAGCTTTTGTATAGAACTGCCACTCTTTTTTTTTTTTTTAATTTGGGTTTCAAAAATGTATGCGTATGAGTGCATTGCCTGCATGTATGTAAGTGCCACACACGCATGATGCCTGGTGCCCTCAGAGACCAGGAGAAAGTGTCATATCCCTTGGGATTAGAGTTGCAGTCAGTTGTGGACCTCACTGAGGGTGCTGTGAACTGAACCCAGGCCCTCTGTGCTTTTGTTTGTTTGTTTTTCAAGACAGGGTTTCTCTGTGTATTCTTGGCTGTCCTGGACTTGCTTTATAGACCAGACTGGCCTTGAACTCGCAGAGATCCGCCTGCCTCTGCCTCTCAGCTGCTGGGATTAAAGGCGTGCACCACCACCACTTGAGGCTCTAGCTTGCTTTCTTACACAACCCAAGGACCACTGGTCCAGGGGTGGCCCCGCCCACAGAGAACCAGACCATCCCACAGCAATCAGCACTCAGAAAGTGCCTGAAGACATGCTCACTTGCAACCTGGTGGAGGCAGTTCCTCAACTGAGCTTTCCTCTTTCCAGATGTGCCTAGGTTTGTATCGCATTGACAAAAAGAAGCCAGTGCAAGAGGCCCTTGCTCCTTGGGGGCATGTTTGCTGTATACCATTACTGTTCATCCAAAAGCTCACCTGGGTTTCCTGTCTTGACAGGGGAGTGAGGGAGCCGGGGAGGACTCCATGCCACACCAGGATCAGAGGAGATGGTATGCTAAGCTGCAGAAGGCTCTGAAGGCCTTGGTCTCCAAACACCTTTAAAGTGCCCTAGGCCCTGTGCTTCCTGTCACCTATCTATTCTCCTCATTCCAGCCAGTGGTCCTCACTCCTGGCTTCAGGTTGGAATCACCTGAGATTTGTGTGGCGGGAGTGCTGAAGAGATGGCTCAGCTTGTAAGAGAACTGGCTGCTCTTCCAGAGGAACTGGGTTCTAGTCCCACAACCATCTATAAGTCTAATTCAAGGGGATCCCTCACCCACTTTTTTCCCTCTGTGGCCGCACAGACCACACATGCAGACAAAACACCCAAACACACAAAATAAAAACAAATAATTCCTTACAATTCTAGCCAGTTGTTAGTGGCACATGCCTTTTATCCCAGCACGTGGGAGGCAGAGGCTTATGGGTCTCTGTGAGTTTGAGGCCAGCCTGGTCTATAGAGTGAGTTTCAAGACAGCCAGGGCAACACAGAGAAACCCTGTCTGGAAATTTAAAAAATCCAACACCTGGGTTACCACCCTCTAGAGACTCTTGTCTTCGCATTCTAGAACAGGATGTTAGATGCTGAGGAAGTCCCCTGCCACCAACAGCTCACCCTGAGCTGACAACCACTGTTCGTCCTGCCTTCTTCACAGCCTCTGGGCCTGTTTATCTTCCTTGTGGGGAGTCATTGTCTCAGCCCCTACTGGCCAGAGCTGAGCAGGAGGAAATAAGGAGCCCACCTCCCAGAATCCCTAGAGAAAAGCAGAATGTCAGAGATGGGACGGTTTCACAAGGCTCTGTACCCTGCTTTCCCCGGGGATGCTGTCCCTTCCTAGTCATGGCCTGTTTCTGTCTGCTCTGCCTGCATGTGGCTGATTAAGGCAGAGGCTCGCCCAGGCTCAGGGGATGGAGGGAAGGCTCAGGTGAGGTCTTTGTTCTTGATGCCTCCTCGCTCCTCCTGCTTTAACCAGTGCTCAGGCGACATGGATGTCATTAGTGTGGCCCCTCAGGAGCACACAAACTGAGAGGTTGGTCTTTCGCGGTGGCAGTGGGGGGGGGGGGGGGGGCGGGGTGTGGACCCTTGAAGGGGTGTGTCCTTGTGGAAAGCAATTGAACCCACTGCTTTCAAAAAGCGTTAGTGTGATTCCCGTGGGACCCTGGTTGTTTCTATCGAGAGGGTTGTTATGAAGAATGTGTCTGCTAATCTCCTTCTGGCCTGCTAGCTTGACATACGATATCTTTTCACACACATGCTCCCGCCATTATGGGATGTCATATGTCACAAGGCCTTTCCTGAAACTGAGCACACAGGGCTCTGAGATCCTAGGCTTTCATTCCCCCAAAACTGTATTGCATTGTAAAGTACCCAGATGGAGGCATTTCACTATAGCAGTGGAAAATGGACTTACACACCTCCCAGCATGCCCAGCCAACTCCTCCAGTGGCTAAATCCAGTGGACTCTACCCAGTTCTCAGGGTGCGAAGCACTATAGGGTAGGGCTATAAAGTGACTCCTCTAACAAGGATGCCTTTGAGAGGGCCTGGGGACTGCCAGCTTAGCTGAGGCTCTCTGTTTCCAGGGCACTCCAGAAAGCAGGACCTTGGGCAACGCTGACCACGTCTCTCTCTTGCAACTCCATTGTCTCTGGGTTCTTCCTCCTCACTCCCTGTCTGTAATTCCAGCCTTCCTTCCTTCCTTCCTTCCTTCCTTCCTTCCTTCCTTCCTCTGCCCTTCCCCTCCCCCCCCCCCCCCCCCCCCCCCACCCCTGCACCCATGCTGGGAATTGAAACCAAGGCCTCAAGCATGCTAGTCAAGCAAGTATTCTACCACCGTGTCACATTCCCCAGCCCAGATTCTCTCCTGTCTGTCTGTTAAAAGTTGATGGCCCAGAGCACAGGGCCAGAAGACTACCCACACAGCCCTGTAATTCCATTCTATATGCATCCAGATGCGTAGAAGTAACGACTAATGACGAGGGTGAATGCTAACATGGCTGTGGATAACAGTGTGTTCCTATGTGAGGATTATAAATGGGCCACTCTGGTTGGGGGGTGTGGTCCTGAAAGAGATCTTGGGGAGGGAGAGAGGGCGAACTTGAGTGTTTTCTGCTCAATTTTGCTCTCCCCTGAAAATTGCCACACATAATAAAGCCTTTAGGAACGTTAGTGTCCCCTTGCAGGGATGTGTGGATAAACAGATTGAGCATATGATGGGCTGCTTCCCAGCCATGAAGAGGACTGCAGATGTAAGTTTCAACTCAGATGAACCTTGAAATATGCTAAGTGGGGGGGGGGTATGCTAGCTATGCTGACAGCTGTGCTTTGGGAGTGTGCACTGATCAGGAAGGAGCCATTAATAGGAAGAACAGTAAGGTCTTGAGGTGGAGACAACGAGGCCATGTTCCAGAACCCAAGGGACACAACAGACAATAGCATCAAATGCCACCAAGAATGGGAAACAGAGATCTCGGGTCCCACTAACAAAGTCGCTCCTGATGCCCTCTGCCCTGCTGTGTGTGTTTGTGTGTATATGTGTATGTGTATATGTGTGTGTTTGTGTGTGTGTGTGTGTTTGTGCGCGCAGTAGACTCACACTGTAGCCCAGGCTGGCCTAGATCCTAGTCTCACACTGTAGCCCAGGCTGGCCTAGATCCTAGTCTCACACTGTAGCCCAGGCACGGCTTAGACTTCCTGTGAGCATCCTGCTTCATCCTCCTGAGTGCTGAGATTGCAGGCATGAGCCACCACAATGGTCTAGGCTCAGATGATCCTAAACAGAGTACTGGGAGGCGACTCGGTGGTTAAAAGTGCTTGCTGCCCAAGCGTGAAGACTGAGGTAAATGCTATGTGTGCAGAGCAGTCCACCTGTGATTCTAACCGTAGAAGACAGAGACCCCAGTTACCAAGCTGGCTAGCAAACTAGTCACGCTAGCAAACTAGTCACACTAGCAAGCTCCGGGTTTGACTGAGAGACCCTGGCTCGATGAGTAATATAGAAAACTAACACCAGCGCTTGCTTGGCCACACACATGCAAACGCATTTGTGCCCTCTTTCTTGCTAGGTTAGATTGTACGGAGGGGTAGAAGAAGTTTCCAGGATTAGGCAGGCTTAGGTCAGCAGAAAGAGGTAGTAAGCCTCCCAGACAACAATTGAGCCAAGAGAATAAAGTTACTTTTACAGGAGCCTTTTATTTTATTTTTCAGCAAGAGTTTAGGACAGCCAAGGCTACACAGAGAAACCCTGTCTCAAAAAACCAATCAAACAAACAAACAAACAAAAAACCCAGAGATCTTCTAGGTCTATGTGATCAGGCTGGAATATAAACACGCCTTTAATCCAGGAGATAGAGGCAAACAGATCTGAGTTCAAGGCCAGCTTGGTTTAAAGCAAGTATGAGGTAAAGAAAAGCTTAGGTCCAGCCGTGGTGGTACATGCCTTTAATCCCAAAATGAAAGTAAAGTTAGTTTGTAGAAGGAAGCACCCATGTTTGAAAGTGATGTCTAATTGAGTGGCAGAAAAGGTGATGAATCAAAGAAGATCTGACAAAGTAGGACACGCCCAACTCTCACGAGAAGGAGAAGAAAGGGAAGCTGCTGAAGAGGATTACAGCTGGGTGTGTGCTACCCTGACTGTTTTATTCAGTGATGGTGGGACCTAGGGCTTCCTGCTCGTGAGGCAAACATTCTGCCATCTAAGCTTCATCTCCAGCTCTTCCTAGCATTAACTTTGTTTGCTTATGCTTTGTTTGTTTGTTTGAGACAGCATCTCTCTTTGTAGTCCAAGTTGTCCTAGAAACCACTATGTAGACCAGGTTGGCCTCAAACTCAAAGAGATCCTCCTGTCTCTGCCTCCTCCTGGGTGCTTGGGATTAGAGGTGTGAGTCACCAGGAGACTCGCTTTGTAGACCAAGCTGGCCTTAAACTCACAGCGATCGGCCTGCCTCCACCTCCCGAGTGCTGGGATAAAGGCGTGTACCACCACGCCCAGCCCATACCGTTAACTTCTTATGGTGGTACTACACTGATGGAAAGACCCTGACTTGAGAATCAGCTTTGCCTCTAAATCATATCCCAGTTTTCCTTCAGCTTTTTGCCCCAGGGATGTGTGTATGTTTTTCTTCCAAATTTTGGGTCCATGGCCAAACTGCCTAAGTCCAAAATCACACCAATGCTACTTAAGTATTTGGTCCAGTGTTACAGTATTTTGTATATGTTTGGCCTACAGAGCAAATAACTGACACAGAGAGACTAAAAGGTACTTTAAAGCTGCCAGCACTTTGCCAGGCAGAGTCTGAACTGATTCTAATCTACTTGTAAACTAAACAAACTACTCTAAACCTTATAACATACATATATTCCAAACACTTGCCACTATGACCCCTGGGCCGGTCCACATCCAGTTCCCACTGTCGTCCGTCCACCAACCGTCAAACTTTTCTCCTCCCTTCCAGGAAGTCCCACCTTCCACTTCCTGTCCTTCTGCCCAGCTGATTGGCTAAACAGCACTTTATTGATGGTTGATACATTCACTTAGCATTCTTCCACAGTCCAAGACTTTTTTGTTTTGTTTTGTTTTGTTTTTTGTTTGTTTGTTTGTTGAGACAGGGTTTCTCTGTGTAGCCTTGGCTGTCTTGGGCTCACCTTGTAGACCAGGCTGGCCTTGAACTCACAGTGCTCTGTCTGCCTCTGCCTCTTGAGTGCTGGGATTAAAGGTGTGTGCCACCACATGCAGCTGGCCCAGGGCATCTTATGTACCTGGCTCCGTGCAGGTTCTTTTTTAATTTTTGTAAATTAATTTATTTTGATTTGATTTTTAGACCAGGCTGGAGTCAAACTCATAGAAATCTGCCTTGGCTTCAGCTCCCGAGTGCTGGGGTTGAAGGTGTATTTCACCATGGTAGGTGTAAATTTAATTGTACTGTGTGTGTATGGGTGTTTTGCCTGCATGCATCTCTGTGCGCACTGCATGTCTGCAGTGCTGGAAGAGGCCAGAAGACAACATCGGATCCCCTGGAAGTGAAGTTGTGAACCCCCAACTGGGAATTGAACCTGGGTCCTCTGGGAGAGCAGCCAGTGCTCCTAATTGCTGAGCCATCTCTTCAGGCCCTGTGCATGTTAATTTTCCCCTAAGTGTAGTTCTATATCCCCAGTATTCTGAAAATTACCCAAAGTGCAGGGTTCTGCCTTTTTTCCCTTTTGAGGAACCTAAGTACAACAATAGCAGACCACCTGACTAATTGTTCCTGATGGTCTCCAGGAGAAATGTGTGGAAAATGCTTTTGACTGGGAATGGTTGGGGGCAGATCTTGAGCACTCTTAATTTCTTTTAAACAACCCATTAGAAGTACTTTGTCTGAGAACGTGTCTAAAACGTTAGGACCTTACCAGGGTGACACACCAAATTAATAGAATTACTATTTATATTTTACGGTGGTAAAAAGGAGCTGACCATAGGGTAGATGAACAACACTTCAGCCAGTCTGTAGTTTAGTCTAGGCAGGGGGTTTACAGTAATGACTAAATGTTATTGAGAGAGCTATGTGCCAGGCTCTGTTCTACATCATTCAACCTCAGCCCTGTATTGATGCAGACATTGCTAATTTACATACAAAAAAACTGAGGTGAAAAGAAGTTAACCCAAACTGGTTTACTCTCTCAGTTGTCCTCTGACTTTTACAGAAGTGCTGTGGCATGCATAGGCCTTTACTACACCAAGATATCTCTCTCTCTCTCTCTCTCTCTCTCTCTCTCTCTCTCTCTCTCTCTCTCTCTCTCTCTCTCTCTCTCTCTCTCTCTCTCTCTCTCACACACACACACACACACACACACACACACACACCAAATAAAGAACAAATGTGATAATTTTAATTTAAAAAAAGGGGGGGCTGGCAAGAAGGCTCCCAGGGTAAGAACACTTGCAGTCTGATGATCTGAGTGTGACACCCCACACACACACATTCCCCCCTCCCCCAGCCCTTCCCAAACAGAATGGAAGGAGGAGAAAGCGGCCCCTGCAGGTTGTGCTTTGACTTCCAAATGTGTGTCTTGTCTGCCTCACTGCCCTTCTCCAAAGTAACTGTTTCCGAAAGAGAAGTTCAGTTGCTTGTCTTTATAGATCAGTAATAGACAGCCAAGATCTGGAATCACAGCTCCTACTTTTTGTTTCATTGTTTGTTTGTTTTGTACATTTAAATTTTTATTTATTTATTGCCCACTGCCCCCCAGACAGGGTTTCTCTGTGTAGCCCTACCTGTCCTGGACTCACTTTGTAGACCAGGATGGCCTAGAACTCACTCTGCTTCCCGAGTGCTGGGATTAAAAGTATGTGCCACCATGCCTGGCTCCCAATCCCTTTTAATTTTTAAGTTCAGAATTAATCCTGAGTTCTAGGATTAAAGGCCTGTGCCACCACGCCCGGCTTTGTTTTGTTTTTGTTTTCTTCAAAACAGGATATGTAGCCTTGACTGTCCAGGAGCTTACTATGTAAACCAGGCTAGCTTTGAACTCACAGAGATCCACCTGGTTCCTACTTTTATTTTTATTTATTTATTCATTTTTGTTTTTTGTTTTTTTGAGACAGGGTTTCTCTGTGTAGCCTTGACTGTCCTGGACTCACTTTGTAGACCAGGCTGGCCTCCAACTCACAGCCTCTGCCTCCCGAGCGCTTGGATTAAAGGCGTGCGCCACCACTGCCCGGCTTGGTTCCTACTTTTATTCACTCTCTAGGCCCCCTTGTGTTGTGCATAGGAAATCTCACTGAGCTCTGGATTCACCAAAAGGGCTTTAAAGTCAAACCACCGGTACTTCTGACTTGCTGACCTATTTCATCTTTCTCCGTACTCCCATCACAACCTCTAGACCAATTCCTAAGGGGTCATGACCTATCAAGTTCTGCTTGGGACTCTACATCCTCTATACCTATTTATTACAGCCTTGCTTACAAGCCGCCTTAGAGTTGCTCTTTCAGCTATTTAATGAGTATTTGTTTTATGTGTCCAATTAGATTGTCCTCTAGGCACATGTTAAAGGCTGACAACACCTTTTAAAGAAAATTATTGTGATATGATGAGTGTGGGCCTAAGTGTGCTTCAGTGACACGTGGGCACCTTAGAGGACAAAGACGGTGTTACTCTGCAGGGCTACAACTTGCCTGGGATGTCAAGGGAGTTTGTTAAACTTGACTAGGAGTGACCTTTAATCACAGTACTTACTCAGGAAGCAGAATCCAAAAAAAGGTCTCTGGGTTTGAGCCTAGTCTGATTTACATTGTGAGTTTACAACAGATAGGTGGATCTCTAGGAGTCCAGGCCAGCCAGGACTATACAGGTAAGACCCCTGTCTTAAAACACAAAATATATTATAGGAAAATGAGGGGGGAAAATCAGTTTTCCTCGTGCAGTAGGAAAAGCATTTGCCACATAAGCCTGATGGCCTGAGTTCAATCTTCAGAACCCATATGAAGGTGGAGAGAACCAACTCCACTAAATTGTACTCTGACGGCCATCATATACACACATATCATAATTAATATTTTTAATTAAATCGATTATTATGATTACTATTATTATTAATTTTTTTGTTTTTTCGAGACAGGGTTTCTCTGTGTAGCCTTGGCTGTCCTGGACTCACCTTGTAGACCAGGCTGGCCTCGAACTCACAGCGATCCGCCTGCCTCTGCATCCCGAGTGGAGTGCTGGGATTAAAGGCGTGCACCACCACGCCCAGCTTATTTTTGTATTTTTTCCTAGTCAGGCTTTCTCTGTGTTAGCCTTGGCTGTCCTGGAGTTGCTTTGTAGACCAGGCTGGCCTTCCCAGGTACTGGGATTAAAGGCGTGCACTACCACGCCCCGTGTTAATTTAATTTTAAACTTTATTTATCTTGGTTTTTCGAGGCAGGTTTTTCTCTGTGTAGCCCTGGCTGTCCTGGGACTGATTCTGCAGAGTCAGACCAGGCTGCCTCAAGCTCAGAGATCCTCCTGCCTCTGCTTCCTGAGTGCTGGGATTAAAGGCGTGCGCCGCCATGAAACCCCATGGTTTTTTTAAAAAGTTGTAGTCAGCATTGCGTGCAGTCCCCGCCCCTCTACCCTTCCTCCTCTTTCCCGAGGCCCTGCCACGCCCCGAGGCAGTTCTTCCGCCCCCGCCCCAAGCATCTTCAGCGTCCCCTAGCGACCGGGCGGCGGCTCCTAGCAACAGCATCCCGGCGCCCTAACGACGGCAGCACGCAGGTTACGTCAGCGCGTTTGGCCACGCCCCCGCGCCGCCGGCCCCGCCTCCCCGTGCCTAGGCTGCCTCCGCCGCTACCGCCGCCGCTGTCGCCGCCGCCGCCCCGAGACTCGCGCAGAGCAGTTATGGCGGATCCCGCAGCGCCCGCTCCCGCTCCCGCTCCCGCCCAGGCCCCGGCCGCCGCCGCCCCGACCCCGGCCGCAGCCCCCGCCGCCGCCCCGCCGCCCGCTCCCGCCACGGACTCGGCCTCAGGGCCGTCCTCCGACTCCGGCCCCGAAGCGGGCTCGCAGCGCCTGCTGTTCTCTCACGACCTGGTGTCCGGCCGTTACCGCGGCTCCGTGCACTTCGGGCTGGTGCGCCTCATCCACGGCGAGGACTCGGACTCGGAGGGCGAGGAGGACGGCCGCGGCAGCTCGGGCTGCTCCGAGGCCGGGGGCGCGGGCCACGAGGAGGGCCGGGCCAGCCCGCTGCGGCGCGGCTACGTGCGCGTCCAGTGGTACCCGGAGGGCGTCAAGCAGCATGTGAAGGAGACGAAGGTGAGGCGGGCCGGGGCGGCCGGGAGGGCTGGCAGGGGGCACGCTGCCTCAGCGCCCGGTGCACCGTCATCGCACCGGCCTGGGCGCGCACGCCGGCAGGGCTCCCTCCCGGCTCGTGGCGAGGGGAGGGGCCTTGCGAGCGATGCTCGGCCTCGGGGTGACGGACGGGCACGGACGCCCGTGGGGACCTCCTCAGCGTCTGAGGCGGCTTCGGCGTTACCCCAGTGCGGCGTCTCGCCGACACCCCCACCCCGAAAGGAGGTCCGTGCTGCATTGTGCATCCAGAAGGGAAAGGCCGTGCCGGGGAGGGCTTGGCTGTGGGCATCGCAAAACAAAGATAGAGGTGAAAACCCAAGAAGTTGAGCTGATGCCGACGGCCCGACGTCCTTTTTTTTTTTTTTTTTTTAAACCTCGCTGCATCCTTTGAATTGCTGCGGAGAACTTTGTGAGGAAAAGGATGAGCAGTTCAGAGCCATGATATTAATAGTACTGAAGGAGTTGATGGCAGCTGTGACTGGGTGTCTTGGGCTCCTGGGGTGGGGTGTCCTATGCGACGGTGGGTAGAGGAGAGGGACCAATGGGAAAAGCTGTCAGGTTTTTCTTAACCTGGGGCTGTTGAGCAAACACCACACTCTCCCGCAGTGTTGGAATGAGGCTTTTGAATGGAGCATTCTACAAAAGAGGACTGTCCTAAACCTAAACCAAGGTTGCTTTGCAGGTTTGTTTTCCCGAGTGTGCATTTTCTATCAGTGAATCTTTCTCACACACATACCTTTATCTCCCAGCTCTTCTCCTCCTGCCCCTCCCCATCCGGGAGACATTTCTAAGTATGAATCAGGCCCTGCCTTGTTTTAGGCCCCTGGAAAGCCTGCTGGGGGGGGGGGGGCGGTATTCATTAATTCGTTAATTTTTGCATTGTTGAGGCATCCCAGGGACTTGATGCAAGACTAGCTCTGGAGCTACAACTCTGAATTTTGAGAGTAAATCTTGCCACGTTGTCTAGACTGCCTGAAAATTGTGATATTCCCACCTCAGCCTCAGCATATGGAGGACTAAAGAGCCACACCCATCACAGGAGGCTCTTTCGAAGTCAATTTAGGGTCCCCATTTGGTGACTCACGCCTTTAATCCCAGCTCTAGGGAGGCTGAGGCAGAAGGGTCTCAGAATGCAGCCAACCCGATCTACATAGTGGACAAGCAGAGAGCTACCCTGTCTCCAAAACAAAACAAAGTTAATCTCAGTTTCTCACACTGGGAGAAAAAGACAGCAGAGGAATATGGCTTCGGGCCATACCAAGAAGGAGATACTGCAGATAGAGGATGGCAGGGGCCCAGTGCTGAGGACAGGCTGCGATCTAGTTCTTTGGGCAGGAGTGATTGCTGATACCAGCATCTATTTTTCATTACTCAGTGTGTACCTACAGTCTCAGCTTCTGAAAAATGGAAATCAGGCAATAGCCTTCAACCTTAAGGAAACTGAGTTCATTTGCAAAAGTATCTGGAAATCCACTCCATTTTGCCGCAGAGCCTACAGCTTCATCTAATGCTTATTTGAAATTATCAGTGTTTGGAAAAAGGGTTATTGTTTTCATTCTGTGTCTGCGTTGTGTTGCCAGCAGTTTTCTGTAAGGTTCAGGAAATGTGTTCCCTCACCAGCTTCTCCAGCGGGTTGAGTCCCAGTCTGGCTGAGGGAACTGGGCCTCTTTGCCATTTTTGTCAGTTGTTCCTGTTCATCTTGACATTGGTGGCTAACTTTGTTTACGGCTATGTTCCCTCCGCCTCCCCCACAACATGTAACAACATTTGACCAAAATTTGACCCAAAAAACTTATTTTGGCATTACATAGAAGAATAACTTGAGAAAGGCCTGTTTGGGTAGGTTTTGACAGTTCCCTCCTGTAACTTGGTTTGAGTGCCTTGGAGCCATCTTGTCCCTGGTAGCACTTCTTCTGTTGCAATTTTTGTAGCTTCCAGCAAAGAGATTCCAAGGAATGGTGCCACTGAAGGTGACAGGACCCAGTTCTGTTGCTAAGGACTAGATAGTTCATGTTTTGGTGAGGTTGTACATTTACAAGCAGCAGTTGTTTGTCAACTTGAGCTGTGGGTACATGGCAGAGGTGGGTCCTGGGACCTTGCAGCACTTTGTTTAGGGAGTTTGCCCTCCCCTCCCCCACCTCATTTAGGGAAAGGTTTGAGGGCTGGTGTCTGCTTCCTGCTCATCATGGGGGGGTCTCTCCCTCCTTTCCTCCCTCCCTCCCTCACCCTCTCTCTCTCTCTCTCTCCTTCCCTCCCTCTCTACCTCTCTCTCTCTTTTGCAGACCAGGCTGGTCTCAATTCCTGATCTCCCTGACCTTGCCTCCCGAGTGCTGGAATTAAAGACATACATACACCATCATACCCAGCTATAGCGACTGTTTTTAGAAACCTTTTTGTTGTTGTTGTTGTTGAGACTGGGTAGGGTCTGGGACCAAAGGCATGTGCTACCACAGGCAGCATCAGCCAGCGTCTTAGTTTGTTTCTATAGCTGTGATAAGACACCATGACCAAAAGCAACTTGGGAAGAAATTTTATATTTTATTTTATTTGCTTGGGTTTTTGTTTGTTTGTTTTGTTTTGTTTGTTGTTTTTGGTTTTTCGAGACAGGATCTCTCTCTGTAGCCTTGGCTGTACTGGACTTGCTCTGTAGACCAAACTCACAGAGGTCTGCCTGCCTTTGCTTCCCAAGTGCTGGGATTAAAGGCGTGCACCACCACCTGGCTGGGAAGGAATTAATTTAGAAAGATTTATTTCAATTTACAGCTTGTAATTCATCATCCAGTAACTCTTAGAGTTCTGCCTCTTGTGTTCTGGGATTAAAGGTGTGTACCACCACTGCCTGGCTTTTTTTTTTTTTTTTTTTTTTTTTTTAAGGTGATGGTACGTACATGCCGTTAATCTCAGCAGGCTGATCTCTGTATTTGAGTTTAACCTGGCCTACAGAGTGAGTTCCACAGTGGTTCTGGAAAAAGTTGACAGTAGAATAGCTTTAACTGTGTATTTGATGGAGCATTCCTCACATTCTGGAGTGTTTCTGTAGTTTACATGTTCAGTCAGAGAATATGAATGAGGGCTTAATACTCGTGTCCCTCCCTGGATTTCACTGTCACCCAGGCTGCCTGAGACTCTTTAGTGTAGCTATGCTGACCTGAAACACCTGCCTCCGCATCCCAAATAGCTGGGATTTCAATGTGTACTGCCATGTTTAGCTTAATACCTCCCTCTCTTTAAAAAGACTGGTTTTTATTTTTAATTGTGCCTCTGTGTGGGGGCAGGGTGTGGGGGGGGGTAGGAGTGTGTGCGTGTGAGTACATTTGAGTGCAAAAGCTGGCAGAGGGTGTGGGAGCTGGAGTTGCAGGCTCCCTGACGTGGTGCCGGGAACTGAAGGTGGGGTCCTCTTAACTGCTGAGCCATTTCGCCAGCCCTAATACCTGTCTCTAAATGTAAGTTTTTAGTGAACATATTTATAAAGAAAGATGAAGAGATGGGCAGCAAGCCCTACTCCCTTCTTGTGTCTTCCATGAAAATGAGCATCAGAAATCAAGTTGCTTCTTCCACAAAGAATGGAATTTGTGGTTGTGTTCCTGAAGCTCCCTGCAGCTAAGATTAAGCTTCCTTAGAACTTGAAGATTGGCTAGGCATTGTGGCACACACTTTCCATCCTAGCACTCTTTACCATCTCTGAGTTCAAGGCCAGCTTGGTCTGTATAGTGAGTTCTAGGACAACCAGAGAGAGGCTTTTCCAGGTTTTCTTCTCCCCAGTTTCCCTACCTCAACCTATGGCCCATTCCTTGGCTCAGAACTTCTCACCTAGCTGAGTGTTCTGTTCTGTATTGAGGCTTCCTTTTCCCAGCACTGTTCTGAAATAAAGCCAATGGCCAACAGCCCCTTTAGCTGCCCTGAGCCCTGGCTAGATAGGGTGGCCTTCCTCACTGCCACCTGTCATGCTGGGTCAGAGAGCAGTACTGCTGACTGTCAGTCAGTTCAGGATTCCTTCTGGTGCTTGCTGCTTGCTTGGGATTTTTTGTTTTTCCCCTTCCTTCCTTCCTTCCTTCCTTCCTTCCTTCCTTCCTTCTTTTCCCTCCCTCCCTCCCTTCCTCCTTCCCTCCCTCCCTCCCTTCCTTAATAGGGTCTCATGTCACCCATGCTGCCCTCAAGCTCACCTTGTAGAGGAGGAAACTCTGTACTTTTGGGGGGCAGTGCATTGGTGTTTTGCCTGCATGTATGTCTGTGTGAAGGTGTCAGATCCCTTGGAACAGGAGTTACAGACAGTTGTGTGAACTGCTATGTGGATGCTGGGAATTGAACCTGGGTCCTCTGATAGAGCCGCCAGTTCTCTTAACCACTGAGCCACCTCTTCAGCCCCAACACTAACTACTTCTGATCCTTCTGTCTCCACCTGCCAGGTGCTGGGAGTGCAGGCAGGTGTATGCCAGCACACCCCACTGCTGCTTCCCCACCTCTTGTGTGTTGTCTTTTAAGTTGCCAGAACACTTAGTGTCTCCCAGATTTGAGACACAGTGTCTCTGAATTCAAGCTGCTTGCGATTTACACTGCTTTTGTGAGGCTGTGTGTGGGGTGTGAGAAGCGCCCTGATGACAGGTCCCTCTGGAATTGGCTTTGCAGTTTATTTTTGGTTACTCAGGCCAGCATTTCCACAGGGAAAGCTATTTAGGTGTAGCATCATAGCCCAAGAAGTTTGTCTCACTTGTCCGGGTGCGGGGGCCCATTAAAAGCGATTGTTTTTAGTGATGTAACAGGAAGAAGTTATATAAGGTTAAAGCAAGGTGCAACACTAAGTGCTTCTAAATTGCATTTTATTCAGATAGAATCACAGCTTTGAGACTCGTAACAGCTGTCCTGTGATTTTGTACCTTGATTTTTCTCTTTTAACTAACTCCTTGGCCTTGAGGCCACAATTGTGGCTCTGTGTGGTAATTGCCTGACTCAAGGGCACTTTGACCAGATGAGGGATGTGTGTTTGTGTTGCAGTTGGAAGTCAGACCCTTTGGGTGCACCTCTGACTAGCACCTGCTCTGATTGACCTTGGCTGAGTCGTTGCCTCATCACTCTCCACTGCAAGGTGATATATGTCTCTGTAGCTCTGGAAATGAGCCTGTACTGGTGGAGTGGTCAGATTATAGTCCTGCTTGTGCTTGGGTGGCCACTTGGTTTTAATACTTGCAATATCTCTTCTCGGTCACAGGATGGTACCACAACCAAGAGGCACCCTGGAAAGCTAGTTTTGGTGGCATGGGAACTGCTGTGTCGTGTGGTGGGAATGATGGTGGCATATGTGACTTGAGGAGCTTTTCCTAGCAGTGTGCAGGAATGTCTGATAGGGTTGGCTTTGGGGGCGCTTTCTAGCGGTGCCCATGAAATCTCATGACTTGGTGGGTTTATAAGAAATTTAGTAATGTGCAATTAAAGCAGCACCTGCCAGCCTCCAAGAGCAGGTAGAACACAGCTGACTCTGGTTCTCCAGATCTGGAGGGCAGCAGCAGCAGCAGCAGCAGTCACTGTGCAGCTCTGGTTAGCCTTAACCTCAGTGTGTGAGCGTGCAGACCAGACAATGCTGGTGATTAAAGGTGTGCTGCATCACACTTGGCTGGACGAGCTCTTTTGAAATTCCCAAAAGACAGGTGATAGGATGAACCCCAAGGATTAGAATGATGTTTTCCTCTTAGGATCACAGCCCAAAATTCCCATTTGTTGTATGCCAGACACTCGATGCTGTACTAATGGCAACTATCTGATGGAGAAGCTGTTACTGACACTGTGATTCAGAGGAGAAAAGTGAGAGGAGCCAGGCTAAGGGGCTGCCCAGCATCACACTGCTGAAGTGGAGCAACCTGAAAACTATAAAGACTCAGGATTCATCTCCTTTCTGTACATTCAGGAACCACAAACTGGAGTTGGCACAGCCATGCAGTGGCTGAGTATGGAAAGCCTGAGTGGGATAGGGAGTGGCCCCCAGTGACGGAGCCAGTCCACAGGCTGTTCTGCGCACTGCGCCTTCCCTGGCACCTCAGCCATCCTCAGAACTGTCAGCAGGACATTGTATTTCTGGGTCCCTCGATTCCCTAGAGTGTTGAATGATACAGTACCAGCCTAACTCAGCACCGACCAAGTGCCACCTCCTGGAGCGAGCAGGGGGACTGCTGTGTCTCCTGAAAACTATCAACAATGGAGCTTCACTGCCATCTCTCTGCTGTCTCTACTTTAACCTGCTGCTGAGACTGCTGACTCATCAATCGGGGCCAAGAAGGATTCCTTGGAGAGACTGAGCTCTGCCTGAGCTTCTTTTTTCCCTTGGCCCTGTGTTCTGCCTTCTGCTTCAGGACGTGGAAGGTGTTTTTGTGCCTTCCCTGCTTCACTGATGTCCTTGCTTTTTTTCTTTTGCGTTTTTCTGTTTGATCATAAAGAGCTTTGTCTTTATCTTACACATCATTGGGCCTCATGGAAACCCCGGGACCTTTAAGAAGAAGTGCAGTTATCATGTGTAATGTCAATGACCATGGACACGTGATCCTGTCAGCTGCCCCTGGTGGTCCCCTCAGAGTGGGAGTCAGGGCAATTGCTGTGGGTTTCTCCCAGGACAGCATTATCTGAGCTCCTGTTTGGTCCATAGTCACCCTTGCCCTGTGACTAGCCTGTTTCTTGGGACCACTAATTGAACCTGACAATCTACAGTGAGGAAATAGCTTAGGGCACTGGTACTGACCTTACTCAATAGGAATTTGGTACTTGTGACTGTAGCTCCTTCCTCAGGCTCTACCTTCTAGTGTGTGTGTGGGGGGGGGGGGGTGCAGGGAGAGAAGCAGTGAAGAATTGAGTGCTGTAGCCCTGGCATCTCCTCTGGCAGTGCCCATTCAGAACTCATCTCTGTACTTGACATCTCTGCCAGCTCAGGGGTCTGGTAGGAACCACCTGATTTGTGGTTATAGACAGGGAGAGCCAAGTGCTTACTGGAATTTTTTGTAGCTCAGAATAAAATTGAATCACATTAATGGCTGTCCGAATTTATCTGTTCCAAGGTTATTTGCCCTTCAACTCAGGGTGATTGTTGAATGAAGGCTTCCTTGGTCACATGTGTCCAGGTTGCCCAGAGTCCTAAACAAAAGTGTGTGGTGTACTTCCAGGGGAGGATAATTTAGAGCAGGTTTCCATGGTTTAATGAGCCTCCTACCTTTGACCTTCCGTCTGGCCTCTCACATACAGTGCACAAACATACCACCCCATACAAGCACCCCATCAGCAGTAAATACGAAGTGGCTACCCTTTAGGGGTTAAATCTGGTTGATTGTGTATATAATTGGGGCATTTTCAGTTTGTTTGCCTGTTTCAAAAGACTGCAGCAGCAGTAGTGTTTACTACTCTCCAGCTGGTCAAGGCACTGAGAGACTTGCTGTGTCACCGCTGGTTCAACCTGATAACAGCCACATCTGGGGAAGAGTCTGACGCGATGGCAATTTAAAGTTGTTGGTTTTTTAAAATTCAGATACTGAGTCATGCTGAGGGGTTGGGGAGAGCCATTCAGCCCTACCCAACCAGCCCTACCCTGACAGAGATTTCCTGCAGGCTCCCTCAAAGAAAGCGTCCTCTATTTGCATACTGCAGTAAGACCGCCAGTCTTTCCGCCTTTCTCATTTCTCAGCCTTTTGTGAGCGCTGCGCCTGGGATGTGCAGAGTTGCTGAGGCAGCTTTGCTGGCCTTCTCACCCGGTGCCTTTGCTGGCCACTGAAGGCCAGGTGGGAGGTTCACAGGCACACAACTGTGTGTCTCCTAGAGCATCGGGCTTGGCATGTGTGTATTTGTCTGCTTAATGTCCGAAGGGACTCTGAGGGCCCTGAAGGTTGATGACATCATCTTCTACCAGGGAAGAAAACCTCTCTCCCTGCTTCTGGGGCATCCCAGGCCTATCCTGGTGGAATTGGTTGTCTGCCTTCCATTTCCTCATGACTGACCTCTCACCTTTGGCCTTCCATCTGGCCTGTCACGCTGGATGTGATGGCTCCCTCTAGATCATAGGTGACTAGGGAATTCTTGGTCATCACATTGGCTGCCTGTCATGGTCATTGTCCTCCTTTGGGCCTGTTGATATTATTTAATGTAGTCAACTCAGCTCCCTTATTTTTAACATTTATTTTGTGTTTATATGTGTGTGGGCACTTGTGTGCCATGAAACACACTTGGAGGTCAGAGGACAATTTGGGAGAGTTGGTTCTCGTCTACCTTGTAAGTCCCAGGGATCAAATTCTAGGTTGTGAGGCTTGGCAGCAAGCACCTTAACCCCTTGAGCCATCTCAGCAGCTCCTTGACCATGCCTGAGACTTTCTATGGGCTCCCATTATATCTGACTTACCAAAGTTTTCTTTCCTTTTTCCTCCCCCCCCCCCTTCGTTTTCTTTCCCTTCCTGGGTTCTGAGTGCACTTGATACATGCACCTTAATGAGTGCCACACCTTCATCGCTTTCCTAGCTGCCTGCTGTACATCCTGTCAAGCCACCTAGCACCTCAGACTTTGGTGTGAAGTCTTGTGATATGACAGCCCTCCCCAACCCCAAGTCTGTGGGGCTAACCCCCCCCCCCCATCTTTTTAATATGAAAACATTTCAGACATTCCGAAGAACTGAAAGACTAGACCACTGATTACTAATTGCCAGCCACCGTGAGTCAGCAGCTGTTGTCACTCTGCCATCTGGCCTCATCTGTGTGTATGAAAATGCATTCTTGGGAGCCACTTCTGAGTGAGGCACAGACACAGTGGGAGTGTAGTCCCGCTACTAAAGCTTGCAACCTAACATTGCCATCAGTATAAAGTTCCACTTGGCCCAGATTTTTACCCCTGTACCATCAGTGTCATGTCAAACCGTTCTTTATTTCCTGTGCTTGCTTTTCTTTTTCTCCCCTTCCTTATTTACCTGGGATTCGCCCCGTGGCCCCATGCGTGGTAGGTGAGTGCTCTTGTTCTGAGACAGGGTCTACTACATGCCCAAGCTGGCCCAAGCTGACTGTAGATTCTGCCCCTGAGCTCTCTCAGTGTCTGGAGTAGTTGGTACTATGGACCCACAGTACCAGGCCTGGCTTCCTTTTCTTCCCCACAGCCTTCCTGGGTACCCCTGTCTTGAGGCCCTCCTGCAGCCCAAACAGCATTAGGTTGACCTGCCACTGACTACTTACACTCTCAGACCCAGCCTTTCCCCAATTCACAAGTGCCTCCAGTGTCTCAGGCTCACAGCGTTCCTTCTTGTGAAGCAAGGATAGCAGAGGAGTGAGGTGTGAAGACTCTTGGGAACCATGCTTCCTACTTTCTTATGAAAGCATATTCAGCACTTGTAGTCTTATTTTCCTTCTCTTTCTGTGGTGCTGAGAATTGAATCCAGGGCCTGGCGCAAACTAACTAAGCACTGTACTGGTGACCTATCTCTGCAAATAGCCTCCATCTTCAGATGCCTCATGGTCCTGGAGCTGTGGGTCTCCTGTCTGCCCCTCACACCAGCCCTTCTCTACTTTTGGTTGGCAGATTGACCAAGCTGGGCTCCTTTGAAAGCGCTATAAAGAATTACTCCAGGACCAGCCCACATGAGTATCCCAATACTAGGAGCATATTAGTCAGAAGACACCATATTGCAATTTACTATTCTGGCAGCTTCTATCACAAGGTTTGCAGGCAGAGTACGTGTGTAGAGGGCTAGGGCAGAGCTAGCTTCAGCTAGTTATGTCCTATCTGAAACTGCACATTCCTGGTCACAAGGCTTCCCAGGACAAACAGGGTGAGAACTGAGGATGCCACATCCAGGGGAAAGTCACCTGTTTGTCATTGCTCTGCATTACCTTCCAGATCTCTCGGCATCGCTGCTTAGAGTGACAGGGAGCAAACCTGGAGCTATTACGCTTGTAGTAGCTTAAAGTCCTAAAAGCTCCCAGCAGAGTAACGCACGTGCTTCCTTGGCGATCAGTGTAGTTCTTTTATTGTGGTGGTGGCTTTTGTTTGGTTTGGTTTTTTTGAGACAGGGTCTCTCTGTGTGGCCTTGACTGTCCTGGACTAAGTTTGTAGAACAGAACTCACAGAGATCCTCCTGTTTCTGCCTCCTGAGTGCTGGGATTAAAGGCATGCACCACTACTGTTTGGCTTGTTTTGTTTTTAAGATTTATTTATTTTTATTTTATGTACAGTGGTGTTTTGCCTGCGCTGCGTGTATGTCTGTGAAGATGCCAGATCCCCTGGAGCTCGAGCTACAGACAGTTGTGAGCTGCCATGTGGGGCTGGGAATTGAACACAAGTTCTCTGGAAGAGCAGCCAGTGCTCTTAACCATTGAGCCATCTCTCTAGCCCCAGTGTAGCTCCTTTGTTGACAACTCAGGTCTTGTGTGTTGCCTGCAGTTTCAGTGATTATGGCAGACTTGCCACTTGGGAGAAAAGTAAGACTGTGTTAAAATGGCTGTAGCCATCACAGTGATCAGGGTGTCCGTGGAGGAAGTGAAGCGGGGATGAGCACAGTGTAGACCAGCTCCAGACAGATTGCTCAATTGGCCGGATTGGGAGACTGTCGGCCTAAAAAGTTCTACCAGCCAGGACTGCCCTCTGAAACACAGTGCAGAGCCTTCAAAGCGCTGTGGATCCAGAGGGTCACTTTGAAATCCCTCTACCCCAAGTTTTCATATGGGGTTGACTTCGAGTATTTTTCACTCACTCACAAACAGAGGGGTGGGAGAGAAGGAGGAGAGGAGAGAGACAGACAGAGAGGGGTGTGTGTTAATAAACCAGAAATCATCAAAAGGTGGTCACCGAAGTCTGGCTATTGACTAGTTAGATGTAATGAGAACCACATCTCTCTCCTCCCCCTGCTGTTGCTGCTGCTGGTCATTGGTACATACTGCTTGCTCATTTAGGGTGAGAATACAAGGTTTCTGAGTGAAGCACCCCATGAGGAAATGATAGTTGGTATACTGGCTTACTCTTCTATGCAGCCTGGCTCAGTGAGCTGCTGCTAGGGGCCACATACTTTCGGCATGCGTCTTACTCTTCCAACGTAGTTGGTGCCCCATTTTAGAGATAGTGAAAACTCAGAGTGTTGTAACTTGCCCAAGGATAGCTAGCTAGCCCAAGGCAGTCCAGAACCCAGGCTTGTTTGTGCTGCTAAAGTGCAGGGCTGATGACACTAGCTAATGTCTCTTGCTTCAGGCCAGATGCTGCAGGCAGAAGGCACTCTACACCTCTAGACCAGGGACCAGCAAGCTTCCTGGAAGGGGCTGATGACGAATGTGTTAGGCTTGGGGGTTGGTTTCACTGTCTCCATCACAGCTCCTCAATTCTGCACAAAGCACTAAGGGATGATAATCAAATGAGCGGTCAGGCTGAGTCCCAATAAAACTTTATTTGTTAAAGTTTTTGTTTGTTGAAACAAGGTCTCACTACATATCATTAGCTTAGGGAGATTTACTAAGGGATAGAGTGCATACCTGCACTTAAGGCGCAAGAGCTGAGTACATGGGAAGGGTGTAGCTCACATTCAGTGATGCAGGAGCTTGGGGTAGGAAGAACTGTCATGGAGACAACTTTAGCCCTTGACAAGCGCATGGAAGAGATAGCAGCTGGGAGGGCAGCTGGAGCAGGGGTGCATGGAGAGAGATGGTGCTGGAAAAATGGTTCACTTCAGCTCTTCCAAACTTAGGGCTGAGCAAGATGGTGCACGCCTGAAACCCCAGTATGAGGGAGACTGAGGCAGGAGGATGGAGAGTTTGAGGCCAGCTTAGGCCAGACCCTATCTCCAAAAACAAAACAAACTTAAGTGTCAGAATTCCTCTAACCAGCTGCTGTGCAATGGTGACACACACCTGTGGTCTTAGCACTTGGGAGGCAGAGGCAGGCGGACCTCTGAGTTCGAGGCCAGCCTGGTCTACAGAGTGAGTTCCAGGATACGTCGGCTACACACAGAAACCATGTCTTCAAAACCAAAAACCAAACAAAACAAAAAAGAATTTGTCTAACCTAAAAGTTATTGTGAACATCAGTAAAGTTTTATTTATGAGTTGCATCTCTTAATGCTTTGGCATCAAAGACATTAAGATAAATTTTAGACCACAGGGCTGGAGAGATGGCTCAGAAGTTAAGAGCACTGACTGCTCTTCCAAAGGTTCTGAGTTCAATTCCCAGCAACCACATGGTGGCTCACAACCATCTACAATAATATCTGGTGCTCTCTTCAGGAGTGCAGTTGTATATGTAGGCAAAACACTGTATACATAGTAAATATTTTTTAAAAATTTTAGACCACAGGAGTATCAGGCACACATTTCATCAGCTGTGAGAGCAATGACATCATCACGTGTAGATCTGTGAGATGATGAGAATGAAAAGGGTAAATAAAACTTTTGCCTGTAGCTGGAGTCACAGGCTAAAATCTGCTTTATACAAAGGTTCTCTAAAAGTAAAAACACTTTGAGAGCATGGTGGTGCATCTCTTTAATCCCAGTACTTGGGAGGCAGAGGCAGGTGGATCTCTACATGTTCCAGGCCAGCCTGGTCTACAAAGCACATCCAAGACAGCCAGGGCTATTACACAGAGAAACCGTGTCTCACAAAAGCAAAACACTTTGAGAAATTTAGGGAGTGAGTTCGTGATGGAGTTTGTTGGGGAGAAGTTTTGACTTCAGACTTTCTTTCTTTTTTGGTTTTTCGAGACAGGGTTTCTCTGTTTAGCCTTGGCTGCCCTGGACTCACTTTGTAGACCAGGCTGGCCTCAAATTCACAGAGATCTGCCTGCCTCTGCCTCCCAAGTGCTGGAATTAAAGGCGTGCACCACCAAGCCCAGCTGACTTCAGGCTTTCTAAGGGTCTCAGTCCTAGGACTATTTTTTGAGAACTGAGTTAGAGGTTGGATGGGAGGACAGTGCTGCTAAGACATGCTGGTTTGGGCCACAGATACTGAAAACTGCCATTCCTCATGACCTGTTCTGTTCTAGGCAGGCTGGAGGTATTTTCTCCACAATCACGGAATAAAATTTTTTACTATTATTTTATTTGTATGTGTGTTTTGGGTCTGTGTACCATGTGTGCCAGGTGCTCTCCAGAAGTCAGATCCCTGGAGCTGGAGTTACAGATAGTTGTGATCCTCCATGTGGGAGCTGGGACAGAGGCACTTGGCCTCTGTCAAACAAACCCTTAAACCTCTCAAAGTGCTTTTAGCTTTTAGAGAAAGTAGACTTTAGCCTGTGACTCCAGCTACAGGGAGATCTGATTCTATTTTCTGGCTTCTATGTGTATCCCCTCACATAAATAATAAATCTTTAGGGCTGGAGAGATGTCTCAGACGTTAAGAGCACTGGCTGCTCTTCAAAAGGTCCTGAGTTCAATTCCCAGCAACCACATGATGGCTCACAACCATCTATAATGAGATCTGGTGCCCTCTTTTGGTGTATATATGATAAATAAATAAATCTTTAAAAAATAAGTAAATCTTTTTAAAAACCCACCAAATATTCACTGTAAATATATGGTTACCTGTTGTGAGAATCTGGAAGAGTGACAGGGATCCAGGCTCTGATGTCCATGGTCCACTAGAAGAGCAGTGTGCACATAGGCCACTTTGGTGAGATTCTGTGGGTTTTTTTGGTGTGGGTGCATATATGTATATATGCATAATGTGTGGGTGCTTGGGTGTCCCACATGTGTGGGGAGGCTAGAGGCCAACATTAGAGTTTTGGGGGGATTAAGGGGGTGTGCCACTATGGCAGCATAACTTTATATATGTATATATTTTCAATTAAAATTTTTTTATGTCTCTTGAGTGTTTTGCTTACATGTGTCTGTGCACCTGGTGCCAGCAGGTCTTGCCTCCTGGGACTGGAATTACCAAGGGTCTTAAGCTACCATGTGGGACTGGGAATCAAACTCATGAACTCTGAAAGAGCAGCCAGTACTGTGCTCTTAAAACTGATGAGTCTAAATTGACATCTTTTTGAAGTAGTGTTCCTGTTTCAGATTGCATAGCATTTCAAAGGTTTGAAACAGGGATGCCTAATCCATACCCACCCCCAGGAAAAAAAAATCAAAGAGTCTTTAAAATTTGAGCTTAAAAGTTTCTTGGAATGCTGGACCGTGGTGGCACAAGCCTTTAATCCTAGCACTTGGAAGGCAGAGGCAGGTTAATCTCTGAGTTCAAGGCTAGCCTGGTCTAAAGGCTACACAGAGAAACCTTGTCTCAAAAAAACAAAAACAAAAAAACAAAACAAACTTTCCTGTAATGCAACCACTGAGGTTAACTGCTTTTATATTTCTGGATGGTTAATCTTTTATAAGAATATAAATATTTCTGTTCAGAAAGCTCTTTCTTAGCCCAGCAGCAGCTGACGTTATGGGACAGTTAACCCTGCTTGCTTCTCCCCACTGTGATTGGAAGGCTTCTTAGTATGATTGAAGGGGTGTGTGTGTGTGTGTGTGTGTGTGTGTGTGTGTGTGTGCACACGCGCGCGCTAGTTTGCTTATTTGTAAGACAGCCTTTCTCTGTAGATCTGGATTCACATTGTAGACCAGTCTGGCCTTGGACTCAGAGATCTGCCTACCTCTGCCTCCCAAAAAGAAAAAAAGGAATACATGGTCCCTGAAGGGTTTTTTTTTTTTTAAATAGTTTTTGTTTGTGAGCCTAGCCTTTAATGGCTGAGCCATCTTTCCAGCCCATCTTTAAGGTGTTGGGGCTTGTTTTTTTTTTTTTGTTTGTTTGTTTGTTTGTTTTGTTTTGTTTTTGTGTGGGTGTGTGTGTGTGTGTGTGTGTTTGAGACAGGGTTTCTCTGTGTAGCCCTGCCTGTCCTGGACTTACTTTGTAGGCTGGTCTCGAACTCACAGTGACCATCTGCCTGCCTCTGCCTCCCGTGCTGGGATTGCAGGCCTGTGCCACCACTCCTAGGCCCCCTTCAAGCTTTTTTTCCCCCTCCTCCTTAAGCTTTTTAAAATACTCTCCCATTCTAATTCAAATAGCCTTGACTCTTGACATACCTTAGGCTACTGATAAAACTCCACCCCAACCTATGAGCATATACAGAGGGAGGAGGTCCCCCTCAGTCACAGACAGGGGAGGGGAGTAGGGGAAAAGCCGGAGGGAGGGAGGAATGGGAGGATACAAAGGATGGGATAACAATTGAGATGTAATGTGAATAAATTAATAAAATATATATACTAATTTAAAAAAAAGAAAAGAAAATGTAAAAAAACAAAAAGCTCCACCCCAAGAGAGATCTCAGGACTCCTGAAACAGCAAAGCCCTGCAGTATTAAACTGGGTCCAGTTTAGCAGGCTGACAGAAAGAACCAACTTTCAGGGACGAAAGGAAGTGACCTGCCTAAACAGCTCTGAGGGACAGGATATGCTGCCAAGCAGATGGGAACCAAAGAGCCAATCAAAACTGCTGTCTGAACCGGACCCAGCTTTATACCCAGATCCAAAATGGTGACCTGCTTTGTGCATAAAGAAATAAAGGCAAGAGATTTGCAGTGGTGTGGCCTGAGAGCTCCAGCTACTTGGAAGGCTGAGGCAGGAGGATCATTTGTGTGTAGGATAAATTGTGCGTAGTCAAGACCACAAGACAAGAGGCGTCTGGCTCTATTGTTCATTGGCTATTTGTGTATCTTTGTTGAATGCATGACTATTTAAGTAGATTGGTTTTTGCTTTGCTTTGTTTTTAGAGACAAGGTTTCTCTGTGCAACAGCCCTGGCTGTCCTAGAACTCACTCTTTAGGCCAGGCTGGTCTGGAATGCAGAGAGAAGCCGGCTTCTACTTTGTCAGTGCTGGGATTAAAGTGTGTGCCGCTGCCACCTGGCTGTTCTTAGCTTTTTGAAAAGATCGTTTTGTGTAGAAGGTTTGCTTGCATGCGTGTCTTGTATCACATGGATGCTGGTACCCAGGGAAAGCAGAACAGAGTGTTGGATTCCCTGGGACTGGAGTTAACAGATGGTCCTCAGTCACGATGAAGGTGCTGGGAACTGAATCCAGGTTCTCTGCAACATCAGCTTGTGCTCTAGACACTGAGCCACCCCTCTAGCTCCCGCATTTGTCTGTTTTTGAATTGGCCTGATTTTATTGGCCCGCTTGCTAGGCCTGAGTTGGGACCCTGTCTGTCCTTCAAGCAGACCACTTGTGCGCAGGAGCCTTTGTCCTTTTGGCAGTTAAGCCCCATTCCTACTTATAAATACTGTTGAGCGTGTGAGGCCCTTAGCAACTGAAAGCATTAAGTCTCATATCTTTCTTTTTGTTTTTTGAGACAAGGTTTCTCTGTTGAGCCTTGCCTGTCCTGGAGCTCACTCTGCAGATCAGGCTGACCTCTGCTTCCCTGAGTGCTGGGATTTTAGGTAAACGCCACTGCACCTGCCTCAGGTCTCAACATCTTTCTAGCAGCAGAGTTCTTCTTCTAAATCTTGAGCTATATCCCTTCCCTGGGTCTTTCTTCTTGGACGATGTGCAAGCTTTCCAGTGTACTGTCACTCCATGTAGTGTGCCATGCCCAGTGTTGTTTGTCAAAGGCAGAGATCATACACCTGGGCTCGTTGGCCTCTTGTAGTTTGGAGTGTGACCATCTTTGTGTGCTAGGATGAGCAGTTTGTGCTTGGCAGGAAGGAGCGTAGCACTTAAGGAACTGCAGCGCTCCTGGGTCCTTTGGCACTTGACAGTCATGGGAAAGAGGGCCCTGCCTGTGTGCTTTGGGTGGAAGCCCTGAATTTCCCCAGTGGGTCTCTTGGCTGCTAGTGCCTGACAGATCATCCATCTGCAGCCAGTACAAGCAGGGCAGCTGTCTGCTCAGAGCACGTGTGCTGCTATTTATGTGTGGTGACTTTGTTAAGGATTGTTTTTAGTTTAGCATTTAAGATTCTGATTTAGTTTTATAAGTGTGTAAAGTGTTGACTCTCCGTGCCTGCCAGAATGACTCACCTGAACACATGAAGTACACGTACAGACTGATACATAGGTATCAACTAAAACCATGGTTTTTTGGGCTGGGGAGATGACACAGCAGTTAGGAGCACTGAGGACCTAGATTCAAATCCCAGCACCCACTTAAGTTCAAAGAGATATGTCACCCTCTTCTGGTCTCTGTGGACACCAGACATGCATGTGGCAAATAGACCATACAGGTAGGCAAAACACCCATACACATAAAATAAAAATGTTTTTTTTAAGTGGTGGTAGTGCATGCCTTTAATACCAATACTTGGGAGGCAGAGATAGGCAGATCTCTGTGAGTTCTAGGCCAGCCTGATCTACAGAGCGAGTTCCAGGACTGTCAGACACACACACACACACACACACACACACACACACACACACACACCTATCTCAAAATACAGAACAAGAAAACTCAACACCTAGGCTTCCCTCCAGAGACTCTGATCTTAGCACAAAAATAGGATGTTAGACGCTGAGGCAGTCCCCAGCCACCAACAGCTGAGGCTAAGCTGAGAACCACTGTCCGCTGTCATTTATACATCTAGGCTGTAGTTTGAAAATACTGGGAATGGGCCTGACGAGATGGCTCAGAGGTTAAGTGCACTGGCTACTCCTCCAGAGGTTCTGAGTACAACTCCCAGCAACCACATGGCTCACACTATCTAATGTGCCCTCTTCTGGCTTGCAGGTGTACATGCAGGCAGAATACCGTATTCATAAGATATAAATCTCTTTATTTGTGTTTTTTTTTTTTTTTTTTTTTCCCCCGAGACAGGGCTTCTCTGTGTAATCTTGGCTGTCCTGGACTCACTTTGTAGACCAGGCTGGCCTTGAACTCAGAGCGATCTGCCTGCCTCTGCCTCCCGAGTGCTGGGATTAAAGGCATGCGCCACCATGCCCGGTTTATAAATCTTTTTAAAAGAAAGAGATGGGTGCAGTGGCGCACGTCTTTAATCCCAGCACCTGGGAAGCAGAGGCAGATGGATCGCTGTGAGTTCGAGGCCAGCTTCGTCTACAAAGCGAGTCCAGGATAGCCAAGGCTAACACAGAGAAACCCTGTCTCAAAAAAACAAAATAAAAAAAGAAAGGAAATCTAGTGAGTGAATATAGCCAGGGTTACATGCCTGTAATCCCTTCAGTCTAGAAATTGTCAGGAGGGTTGAGAGTTCTAGGCCAGCCTGGACTGCATAGCAAGGCCTGTCTTAAAAAACAAGCGGGACTGAGGAGATAACTACTTACCCCCAGTTCAGTCCCATGTGAAGGGGACGTGGTGATGAGTTCCTGGAATCCAGGCACTGCAGAGGTAGACACAAGAGGATCCGTGAGGCTTGGTGGCTAGTTGGCTTTGCCTATGGTGAGATTGAGAGCGGTCTCATTGAAAGACCCTCTTTCAGAAACCAGAGTGGACAACAGCTTCTAAGATATAAATGTTGAAGGTTAAGCTTTGGCTTCCACACACGTGTGTACACACATACATGCATGCCCATACATGGGCACACATTACTCTCCCTTCCCACAAATTAAATCAATGTGAGGAAGATAAAGATATTAGTAAGATAGTTTTCCCATTTTTTTCTAAGTGTTGGCTTTTCTGTCCCCCTATAGATCCTGTCTGTCCAGTGGCCCCCGCCATGTTCACCTGGCTGGAGTGTTCAGCTGGCTCACCTGTGTGCTAGAATGGTGCCGTATGTGTTATTCTGCCAGTGGGTAGGCAGACAGGTCAGCCCTTCTGGAGACTATACTGCACCTGTGGAGTTAAGAATCATGGTTGACTCTTAGAATTTAAAGTCTCTTTCTAAATTGTAATTCTATATAGATTCTTGAATTTAACCCTCAGATTTAAATCACTGTGTTTTTATGTTGGTTTGGTTTTGGTTTTCCGAGACAGGCTTTCTCTGTATAGCTCTAGCAGTCCTGGAACTTGCTTTGTAGACCAGGCTGGCTTGCCTCCCAAGGACTGGCATTAAAGGCATGCACCACCACTGCCTGGCTTAAATGGTTGTTTTAAGTATCCAGGCACATCTCCATCCACAGGGTCCATACCACAGACACGGGTCATACAGTTACAATAGTCCAATAAGCGGCCAGGGTGGGATTGGAAGATGTGGTTTGAATGAGAATGGCCAACCTACGCTCCTGTGTTTAGATACTTGGACTCCAGTGGTGGAACTGTTTGGGAAGGGTTAGGAGGTGTGGTCTTGTTGGAGGAGGTGTATCTCTGGGGAGGAGATTTCAAAGGACTCACCTCATTTCCAGTATGCTCTCTCTGCTTATGGATCAAGATGTGAGCTCTCAGCTGTTCCTGCAGACATGCTTTTGTTCCGCTGTCATGGATGCTAGCCCTCTAGAACTGAGCCCAATTAAACACTTCTATAAGTTACCGTGGTCATAATGTTTTGTCACGACAATGGAAAGGTAACTAATGCAGAAGATAAAGAACTGGGCAGGTTAAAAAAAAAGAAAGAAAAAGAAAAAAAGAACTGGGCAGGTTATTGGTCAGAGGTGCTGTGAAGGTGCATGTGCCTGCTACTGGGGGACTTTCAGGGACCTGATAACTGCCTTTAAAGTTCTAGTGTAAAGCCACTGTGGCCTCCTGGCTGATAGCAGCAGGTGCTACTCTGGCCATGGCCTTTCTCAGCTATGAGAATCCTGGAAACCCAGCTTCCCAAAGGGAGTATTTTCTGCCTTAAAACCTGGCATGGACAGCAGTTTGTTCCTGTGCACGGGTTCTTTGTAGACACTGTTCTAGACTTGCCCCCAGAGCTACTGCTCAGCTATCCCAGCTTCCCCTGCAGCTTCCTGCCTAACCACTTGGCCTTTCCAATTTTATATCTAATTATGTAGATATGTGGGTGTGGGTAAGTGGGCAGGCACATGGGCGGGCACAGGTGCCCACAAAGTCCCAAAGAGGGCACTGGATCTCCTGAAGCTGAAATTACATGCATTTGTGAGCCGCTCAGTGCATTCTCTGACTTTAACCAGTGAGCCACTTCTCCCGGCCTGTGCCCTTGATTTTAGTGTCTCAAGTAGAGACCTTCCTCTGCCTGCATTTCCTCACCTTCTTCCTCCTTTCCCCCTCTTTTTTGGCCCTAGTCCTCCAAGGAGCATTACCCCATCCCTCTTTCCTGTGGTAGCTTTGTAGTGGCTTGAGTGTACCCATTCTGTGTCATTGGGTCTGTGAGCAGCACTCAGCACTGCTTACCACTCTGACACTGCTCTCTCTCTGGGCCTTGCCCTGCAGTGTGTCTCCTGCTGCCTCCTAAGTACATCATCCGGTGTTGGAGGAACTTGTTTGCGGATGCTGTGGGGACAGTGCATACACATATGGGGTTCACACTTGGACTCAGAAGCAGACAGAGGTATAGGGACTCAGAGGCCATAATGTGATGTGGAGAAAAGGAAAGCAAAGGTCTGGAGAGTGCTTCCAGACAGGGCTGTCAGGGAAGTCCTTCTAACAAGGTGTGTCTGGACATGTTGGATGTGGAGAGTGGTTGTTTCCCTCCTCCGTGCTTGCCCAGGATAGTCTCCCAGTGTTTCATAGCAGCTAGGACAGGGTCTGTTGAACCCATAGGCACCCAGTAGAGTGACGATTGATTGATTGATTGAGTGAGTGAGTGAGTGAGTGAGTGAGTGAAAGAATGAATGAGTGGACAGTCTGCCGTGGAGCAAGTGAACAGCATAGTAAATGAGAGAAAGCAAGCCAGCGGAATCTAGACGTTTCTACCCAGCCCTTAGGGGAGGAGAGGTGAGCTCAGAGCTTAGACTTGGAGACCACCATCTTAATTTTAGTTGCCTCCTGCTCATGCCCTGTCCCTGCGCCTTGGTGTAAGCTGGGCTTCTGCATATCATCTGCCTTCCTGGGCCGTTCACACTGGAATGCTTGGGCAGGGGTGGGTACATGGGAGAGCAAGAGATGGAATCTCTGTGCTTGTACCACTGCCTGGCTTAGCATAGCAGACAGATCTGCAGGGTGGGCCATCACCCTCCTTAACAGAGGTAGAAGAGGCCTTGAGATGGCCTCTGTGGTCCTTGGGTGCAGGGCCACTGCAGACATACAGTCAGGCTGGTGCTCCTCCAGGCCTGCTTCAGCACACATCCTATACCCTCCTCTCCTCAGGGCCCAGGAATAAGGCACACAGAGCTAGCCCAGGTAGGAGAGAGGACAGCCAAAGCATTTACTCTGAAAGAAGGAGTCTACCTTCGTTCCAGGAGTTTGAGCCCCGCGTGTCTCTGCAGTGAGGCTGACTCTGGCCTGTGGGAATAGAAGGTGGGCACTCAAGCTTGGATATTGCTGGCTGTAGTGCGGATAAGAGGTATAATACTGTGGGTCGGCCAGAAGCCTAGAGTGTCGGCTGTCACTGTTTTTATCGTGTTGTTCCATCAAGGGGAAAGGGGCCTGCTGGAGGAAGCCCACAGCACCCATGGGAATTCTCTCTCCACCTGCTTTCAGGTGGGTGATGGCCAGTCTTTACAGTTTTCCCAGCCTTGCCATTGCTGTACATTTCCATTTAATTTGTTGGAAAGTTTTAGAACTGTGGTTCTGAACCTTCCTAATGCTGTGACCCTTTAGTACAATACCTCATGTTGTACTAAATTATTATACAATTACTTTTGTTGCTACTTCATAACTAAATCTTTCTACTATTATTAATCCTAATGTGAATACCTATATATGGCTATCCGATATGTAACCCCTATGAAAGAGTCCGTCAACACCTAAAGGAGTCACGACCCACAAGTTAGAAACACTGGTTTAAAAGGTTCTTGTCCTGTTCTGACCAAATAACAGTAGTGTGGGGAGCTGGAGGGAGGGAAGGCACAGGTTAGAGGTCAGTGTTGAGAGCCCAGGAGAATAAGTGGCCAGGAACCTCTGTCAGCTCAGTAAGGCCACCCTGTCCCTAGGCAGGGGACAGCACTGTCACAGCCTGCTCTCATCCTCAGGTCTTACGTCTCATTCTTGGCTTTCTACGCCTTTCCTAAGCTTCTGCTTTCTTCTAGAAACGGGCCCCAGCAGGACACAGGGCTGTGAACCAGCACTGCTGATGCACAGTCATTCTGGGAGGTCATGAGTCCTGCCTATGTGTGAGTTTGCTCAGCTGCATGTCACTGGAAAGTTCTAGTGGGGTCTTGTTTGGCCACCAGAAATGATCCCAAACAAAAAGAAGACCATTCAGGAAATGAGACTGCCATAGAAAGGCTGGTCAGCCCATCGGCCTTCAGTGCGAACCTGCCTCTGTCCCTCACAGCCTCGGCTCAAGGCTTTCATGGATTATTTTTACTGCCTTTTCCTACCATATTTGCATTTTTAAAAATAGCAGTGCTGAGTGAATCCTTTCTCGGGCAAGTCTGCCTAGCGAGGCAGGGTAATGCGCTTTGTAGAGTGGCTATTGGTTAGCTGTCATTTCACAGCTTTGGGGGAGCATGGCCACAGCAAACCACCGCGCTGCCGGGGTGAGTTGAGACTCTGTGCTATAGCCTCTCGGGTAGGGTGATGGGCTTGATACTGCCGAAAGGTCACCTTATACAGGTAGGAGATAAAGCAGGAGGAACCTGCAAGGAGGTCCGAAGGGCTGTCCCAGCGATTGAGACCACATCTTCCCATCATGGACATAGCTTACTCATGACCTACCTCTAAAACTGCACTTTTGTGCAGGAAGCTGCCCTTCCTTCCACCTGGAAGTCTTGAGGCTATCAAAACAGTATCCTCTGCATGCTGGCAGAATCTGATCTCTGCTTCCATGGTAACAGCTGGCTGGGTCCAGTCCTTACCTCTGTCTCTGTCTTTCTTAGCACTTCCCATCCCCCTAGCACTGGCCCAGCTTGGAGTCTGGCCCACCTGATCGTTCTCTCAAAGCTCAGGCCAGATCCTTTTGAGGACTTGGTGCCAGTGTGTCTGTCCCCAGTGCTGAACCACAGAAAGGGTTGTTAGGGAATTCTGAGTAGTGCACGGTGTTTTAACACCTTGATCTACAGTCCAGTCTTAAAAACAAATGTTCCAGTGATAGCGCACACCTGTGATCCCAGCACTCAGCATCCTGAGGAAGAAAGATCGTGAGTTCAAGGTGGTGGCGCACACCTTTAATCCCAGTACTCGGGAGGCAGAGGCAGGTGGATCACTGTGAGCTTGAGGCCAACCTGGTCTACAAAGTGAGTCTAGGTCAGCCAAGGCTACACAGAGAAACCCTGTCTTGAAAAACCAAAACAACAAAAAGAAAAAAGGTGAGGTTGCACTGGGCTATGTAGTGAGGCCTGAAAGAAACAAAAGAAAAGAAATGTATTTCCAGTTTGTATGTCAGGTGGAGTGATTGCCTGGCACCCATGAGGCTTTGGATTCAGTTCCCAGGCCTGGAAAAATAGATAAACATTGCTGTCTTCATCCACACTCATTCAGTAGGTTTGAAGTGAAAAATCAGAACTCTATTTAGTTTTTTTTTCTTTCATGTTTTTCTTTTCTTTCTTTTTGAAACAGAGTCTCACTTGGTAGCCTTAGCAGCTAGGAACTTTTGTTTTGTTTTTCAAGACATAGTTTCTCTGTGTAGCCTTGGCTGTCCTTTGTAGGCTGACCATCTGCCTCTGCCTTCCGAGTACTGGCATTAAAGGCGTGTGCCACCACTTTGCCTGGCCTTTTTAATTTTTATGTGTATGGGTGGCTTGCATGGTATGTGTGTCTGGTGTCCAAGGAGGCCAGAAGAGGGTGTTAGATCCAATGGAGCTGGAGTTACAGGCTGCTGTCAGTTACCATGTAGGTTCTGGAAACTGAACAGGGTCCTCTGGAAGAGCAGCCAGATCTCTTAACCACTGAGCCATCTCTCTAGCTATAGAATTATTTTTAAAGCACTCCCTGGGGATTCTGATCAGCAGCCACCCTAAACAGCCTCTTCCTCCTGAGAGCTCTGTTGGCTGCCTCCACTCTTCACTGCTCCATGACGTTGCTGTGTCAGTGCTCAGTTTATTGCAAGACTCCTTTCTCATTTTAAGGGGTGCCTTGTTTGTTTCCACCTTCAGTTCAGCAGCATGTGACCATGCACGCACCACCTTGTGGTTGCTTAATGTAAAATGCAGCATCTCGCACTCGGGAGGCAGAGGCAGGCGAATCGCTGTGAGTTCGAGGCCAGCCTGGTCTACAAAGTGAGTCCAGGATGGCCAAGGCTACACAGAGAGACAGAGAGACCCTGTCTCGAAAAACCAAAAAAAAAAAAAAAAAAAAAAAAGCAGCATCTCGAAGCCCAGCTGTGCCCTCAGGACCTGTATCCTCTGTCAGGTCTCATGAGACCAGAGAGTCCTCTAAAGGCTGTGCGCTCCCAGGGAAAGGGTGTTTCGTGTGTAATTGTATAGGAAGCATCATCCTTGGTTCTGCTCTTGATGCCCTTGTCTGTACTGTACCTGTCCCTATAGGGTACCACAAGACTGCTGTCCTGTCCCTGCAGTGGGCCTGGCTGTGAGGCTTACTTCATTGTGGCTCAGCCGAGCCCTGCTCCTCCTGTTTCTGAGTGGGATCAGACCAAATGTGGTCCTTTTCCCTCCAGCTTGAGTGTTGTTGTTCCTACCTGTAGCCAAGATCCCTTTGTGATACTGCTGAGAGTTCTTAGCAGTGACCTCTGAAGACAGGCTCACATCATATCCCTGTGCATTCTGATTGAACCTCCAGCCGTAGCCCGTCACTCTGATGGGGACAGGGGTGGGTAGAAAATGTTGACCACATGAGCCAGAAGGCTCAGTAGTACACATTCCTGAGCCTACTCATGAGTCTTCCCTGATAGACAGGCCTAAATCCTTTCAGTTAGTAAGTCATGATACAACTGTGTTAATTTCCGCATCTCCTTCTATCCTTTGTAAATGTCATTTTCATGTGCATGTGGCTTCTCCAGTTGAGCTTCTCAGAAGACTGCCTCGGAGCTCTTGTCCCTGCGGGCCACAGTGACTGGCTTTGAGGTTCTGTAGGAATGCACCCCCACACAGACCACTCAGTGTGCTTCTTCGAGAGAGAGACCTGCTCCTCCTGATGGCATATTCTTTGCTTCCAACTCTGTCACCAAGTCCCCAGTCATTTCAAACACTACATCATAGAGACCAGCCGCCTTCCAGGCTTACCTCTTCTCATCCTCTCACTTAGCAAGTGGCTGGTTTCAGTCTTCTCTCTGTCTCCTTCACAGGCTGCACCCCTCGCTATCCCTGCCAGGCTGGTAACTGACTGTTGCAGATCCCAGGCAGTGATGCCATTGTGTCCGTGCCACGGCCTGCTGCCCAGCTCCTGACTGTAGGCTGTCTCAGAGTATGAGAACAGAGGTTCCTAGGGGAAAGGGAGTGCCCTGGGGTGCTGTGCCTGTCCTATTCCCATATCTCAGGGACGTAGGTTCTATACAGCCTAGCTCCTCCTGCCATGTGGAACGGGAGTCTGCCGTGTTACCCAGCTTAGCAGTGGCTCAGTCCTAAGAAAGGTTCAGGTGGAATTTCACTGGTCTCCATCAGATGCTGTCTGAGCCTAATCCACTCTTTTGTTCCTCCTTCCTTCTATGGGGGATCTGACTCAGGGCTTTGTGCGTGGTCGGCTCTGCAAGTGATCTTCTTGTGTCACCCTGAACTATAGGACACCTTAAAAAACTATGGACCGACGCAGTGGACCCCAGCTTATGCCTTCACAGAGCATCTGAGGGATGGTTCCTGAATTGTGTGTTTGCAATATTCTAGCCAAAGATGCCAACATTAATAATAATAATTCAAGTACTTTTAAAACTATTTGTTTGCTTATTTACTTTTTTTGTTTTGTTTTTCAAGACAAGGTTTCTCTGTGTAACCTTGGCTGTCCTGGATTCACTTTGTAGACCAGGCTGGCCTCAAACTCACAGCAGTCTACCTGCCTCTGCCTCCTGAGTGCTGGCATTAAAGGCGTGCGCCACCACGCCCAACTACTTGCTTATTTTTTTGAGGCAGGATCTCACTATGGTGTCTCAGTTGGCCTGGAACTCAAAATATAGACCAGTCTGGCCTCAAACTCACAGAAATCCTTCTGTTTCCGCTTCCAAAGTGCTAGGTTTAAAGGTGCATATCACCACACTTCACCAGCATTTATTCTTTCCTTCTTCCCTTTCCCCAAGCACTTTAGTTCCTCTGGCCAAGTGTGTCTTGTTGGTCAAGTCTTCCATCCTCATGTGGAGGTGCTGAGCTGAGTTCCCAGGCCAACTGCTCCTAGAAAGTGCTTACTCTGGCTGGCACAAGCTGGAATTGCTGACCACTTGCATGACTGTTCTAGCATGGAGTTGGGAAGACACTGGAAGAGGGGCCTGGCTCCCGCAAACAGGAAGCCTATTTCCTGCCTCTCCTTCATTTGTTGCTCTAGCTGATGGAGGGACAGTTCAAGGAAGGCAAAAACTGTGAGTTTCTATAGAAAATGTCTAGGTGTGGGCAAGTAGGTGCTACAGTTGAGGGTGTTCTGTTGCTGGTAAAAGGGTGGCTCTCCCTGTGGGGTCTGGGCAGAGACTTGGAGGAGGATCTTCAGGCTTCCCAAACTTTGATAGCGACCCACAGTAAACAGTTTATTGTGTGACACAGGACATGTGTGTGTTCATTACATACAACCCAAAGGACTTCCTCAAAATGGCCTCTATCCTTCCTGTGTGGATGTAATGCACACGGACAGGATGCTGGCTGTGACCCACTAAGTTGATCTATGGCCCTCACAGGATTGAAAACCAATGCTGTGAAGAGAGTCTGCCATTTCCAATGTCCACAGAGGAGCAAACCCTGCCATCTAGCACAAGGAGCTTCCCAGGCCCCTAGTTAGTACGGGTGAGGCTGAACTCGCCCTGCGTTGTGACAGGGCAGTGTGCTGTGGAGTGGTGCTACAGGCGGGCAACAGCAGACCCAGACTCAGGTACCTTGCCAGGGCCCACAGGAGGCTGAGCAAGACCACCTCTTCAGCCACAGCTGACCACTGTCTTACTTCACTTTTGGGGGACAGATTGCTAGGGGGGATCCTGCAAGGCAAGTGTTCTACCTTTAGAATACATCCCTAGTCCTTGCTTCTCTCTTCATCTGTGTCTCTGTGACTCAGACCCAGCTCGACTGTGGAGGCCACATTAGGACTAAATCTAGTCTGGCATGATGTTCCCTTAAGGTATTGGTTGGAGTCCTGGCCCAGTGAATAGCTTCAGTACCTATGTGGCCTAGCTCCATCAGCAGGGGGCAGCACAAGTCTAAAAGAGAGCCTGGCAGTGGTGGCACATACCTTTAGTCCCAGCACACTGGAGGCAGAGGCAGGCCGATCCGAGTTGAAGACAGCCTGGTCTACAAAGCGAGTTCCAGGACAGCCAGGGCTACACAGAGAAACTCTTTATCTCAAAAAACAACAAAACAGCCACGCGTGGTGGTGCACGCATTTAATCCCAGCAGTCGGGAGGCAGAGGCAGGCAGATCACTGTGAGTTCGAGGCCAGCCTGGTCTACAAAGTGAGTCCAGGACAGCCAAGGCTACACAGAGAAACCCTGTCTCAAAAAACCAAACCAAAGCAAACAAAAAACAACAAAACAAAAACAGGGCTTCACTATAAACTGTCCCTGTTTCTCCACTCACCAGGGGTGTAGTGAGGGGCTGGCAGGCAGCTGATTCTTTTTTGTTGTTTTTTGTTTGTTTGTTTGTTTTTTGTTTTGTTTTGTTGGCCTGATCCTTGAATTCTCGGTTATCAAGCCTGACTGCCGCTGGGCATTCCTACTTCCAAGTAACTAAGAACCCTGGCCCTGGATACACCACTGCTCCCAGGAAATACAAATTTCCTCCTGAGATTGAAGCCCAGCCACATCTCTCATTTTGGCCTGGCTCCTTTTTATGAGACATACATACTTAGGCCTATTAAGACCCTTTGTGTTGGGCTGAAGAGAGGGCTCTTGCAAAGGATCCAAGCCTGGTTCCCAGGGCTGGTGTCAGGTGACTTACAATTGCCTGTAACTATAGCTCCAGGGACACTGTGGACACCTGTAGTCATGTGCACATGCCCACGCACAGATGTGCTTATATGCACGTAATTAAAAATAAAATTTAAAGTAATTCTTCCTGTGGCCTTCTGGCAGCTTCTTCTTGCATGTGGAACCCCATTAGTTAGAACTGTCTTACTTTGACATCCATATGTTTCAGTTGCTTAGTCTTAGAAGTGTTTGTACAGGAAAGTTTTAGTATGCCTGGTCCGCCAAGGTGAGTTTTACAAATGAATGACTAGACTGGGAGTAGCACAGCTCAGTGACACAGCTCCGCAAGGTGGCCTCGTCCGTCCCTCCACAGTGAGGACAGAGCCTGCTCACTGCAGCAGCGCTTCTTCCCTGGGACTGCCGCCAGCAGCCTCTCGCTCATCCTTTGTACAGTTGTGTATGTGGGTGCACTCACTCCTGCTTGTGCCTGCAGAGGCCAGAAGTCAATGTCAGATGGCCTCATGTCATTTTCCACTTTATGTATTATTATTTTATGTGCAGGTTGTTTTGCCTGCATGTATATGTGTGTGCCACTTAGGTGTAATGTCCTGCCCAGAAAGCCAGAGATGATATTGGATCCCTGGAACTGGAATTATAGATGGTTATGACTGCCATGGGAGTGCTAGGGAGCCTATGAATTTTCATTTTTAATGTTTTTTGTTTTGTTTTGTTTTTCAAGACAGGGTTTCTCTGTGTAGCCTTGGTTGTCCTAGACTCACTTTGTAGACCAGGCTGGCCTCAAACTCACAGCGATCTGCCTGCCTCTGCCTCCCAAGTGCTGGGATTAAAGGTGTGTGCCACCACGCCTGGCTCTTACTTGTTTTTGTTTGTTTGTTTGTTTTTGTTTTTGTTTTTGTTTTTAAGTAAAATAGGCTGGGGAGAAGGCTCAGCTGCTAAGAATGATGGCTGCTCTTCCAGAAAACCAAAATTTGGTTCCTAGCACATATAGCAAACAGTTCACAATTGCCTGTAATTCCAGTTCCAAGTGATTGAGTACCCTCTGCCAGGCCTCTGTGAGTCCTCCACACATGTGTGCACCGAAACACAGATACACATATACTAAAGTCTTACATTTTAAAATTTTTATTTAGCTGGGCTGTAGTAGCACATGGCTTTGATTCCAGTACTCAGGAGGCAGAGACAGGAGGATCTTTGTGAGTACTAGGACAGCCAGGGTTACACAGAGAAACCCTGTCTCTAAAAACAAGAGAGAGGAGGGTGGGGTGGGGTGGGGTGGGGCATGTAACACAGAGCTTTAATCCCAGAGGCAGATAAACCTCTGAATTTGAAGCTACCCTGAGCTATACCTTAAGATCCTGTCTTAAATGAGGGTGAGGATTGGGCACAAGAAGTGGGTACAGTAGAGGTAGAGATGACCTTTGACTTACCTTGTTTCTCAGTGTCTGAAGCTCTGTGTGTGTGTGTGTGTGTGTGTGTGTGTGTGTGTGTGTGTGTGTGTGTGTGTGGTGGGGCGGGTTGTCTCAGCCTGGACTCTGTATATGCAGGCTGATCATTCTTGTATCCTTGTGGCAGGAGCTGTGCTGTTTATCATAAGGTGTGCAACTGCACCTTGGTCTCAGCAGCTTCTGCCATGTGTGACAGTCACCAGCCATTTCCAGACGTCCCTAGGAGAGGACACAATGGCTAAAAATCGCAGAGCCAGCTCCTTCCCTTGCTAGTAGGCAGATGATCCCAGTATGTTACCTTGGCTCAGGGCCTACAGGGACTCTGCCTTGCTCAGGATCCCTCCTAAGGCCCCCTTAAGCCCAGCATCTATACGGCTGTTATCTCTGGACACTCACTGCCTTAACTCACACAAGTATGTGATCAGCGACCTTGTATAACCCCCACGTTACATTATGGCTCTGCACACGGCCTGGCCTGAGTCTGCTCTGCTTCCCTCGTTGCCCTGGAGCTGGAGCCAGGCAGAGCAGAGGCTGGACACAGATGTTGTTAGACAGCGTCAGTGTTGTCTAGACAATGGACACCTTAAAGCCGAATTTCTTTCCTTCACAGCATGGCCCTGAGGTGTCTCCAGAAAAGGCAGCAGACTGCCCTTGCCCCATTCTGTTATATGTACCCAAAATGACCAGCGCGTATTTCACACCATCCATGGCTCCTCCCACGAAGAGACTAGCATTTGGTGTCACAACTTCTCTCTGCTGTTCCAAAACTTCTGTTCACCTGTGCTTTCCAGGAAATGGTAGGCACTGGCTGGCCACCTCTGACAGTGTCATTGGAAGTTTTATTTCATACCTCTAGTACGGTAGAAACTCCTTTTCAACTCGAGCAGGTGCAGTACTCTCTGCTCACTTCCTGGTGATGTCTGGCACCTGTGACTTAAGTACTTGGCCTTTTGAGATGGAAGGGGCATTGGAGAGCAAGCACACTGCCTGTGGCCCTGGGTGAGCCTTAGGGGAGGCTGTGACATCTGTAGTCAGACCCACCACAGCTGCCTTCCAAGTGCCTCAGATGCTTCTCTAACTGCAAAGCCCTGAGAGTGTGTGAACCCACTAGAAGTATGCTTTACCCTGTCTGATCTCTGCAGCTCTTAGCATGCAGCATCTGTGATGGAAAGAAAGGACAGGAGCCAGGCTGCCAAGTTCTGGTCCAGGCTCTGTGAGTTGTGTGACCTTGAACATGCAGCTTTCTCTGTGATGGTTTTGTTCAGCATGGTGGTAGCATGTACTTCATGAAGTTGTGGGACACGTCCTGGCTAGTGACACGTGCAGTATTGAGAAACCAGCCTGGGACCTAGAGCAAGTGGAGCAGAGGAAGCCCTCCAGGGCCACAGCAGGTCCTAACTAAGAGTAGACTTTGAGGGCTCTGAGGAGCAGACAGCCCATGCTAGGGCAAGGAAGGAAAGGAAAGGGGCATTAGGGCAGAACTGTGTGCTGTGGCAGCACCAAGCTACAGAAAGTGCTGGAGAGAGACAAAGGAGTGCAGAGAGAAAGTCACAAAGGATGATGGGAAGCCTTGCTTGTCCTCCTTCCAGACTGGCAAAGCCAGGGGATTGCCACATCATAACTCCCACCCTCCTTCTCCCAGTGCCAGCAGGTCTCTGGGGGATGGAGCTTGTTGTCATGGTAGGACCAGAAGAGGTCCTGAAGACAGCTTCCAGGTGCAGAACCACGCTCTGATCCAGGAGGCATAGGGGGAGATCACCTCTTAGCGTAGGATCCTCCTGGTACAGCCATAGAGCTGGGCCTTCATTTCCATGCCCTGTATGAGGTTGTGCCACTCAAGGCCTGTGTGTGCCTGTGTACACATACACGTGTTTGCCCCCCTTCCTCCTCTGGCAGTGCCTGGACCTGTCAGACCAGCAGGGATGTGATCTGCAGGCTCAGCTCAAGGTTCTCCTCAAAGACTTTCTCCCTCTTGGGTGTCCCATATGCAGCTTCTGGTTTCTGTGATGACTTAGGCTCCTACTTGGTGGCTTGTTGAAGTCTAAAGCTAAGGAAGCAGTTAAGGTTATGCTAAGAGTGGGACAGGCACAAAGCACATTTACAGTTAGAAAAAGGCATTGGCCTCCTCTCCACGTACCCCTAATAGCCTTGAAGCAGAGAAAGGAAGAGCCTTTCAGGACCTCAGCCCATGTCCCTGGGGGTAGGAAGTCAGGCAGCTGTGGGTGAGTGTAGTGGTTTTGGGTGCCATCCAGTGCTTTCTTTGTGGCCTCAATCCTGTCACAGGCCCCAGAGTTTGCTGCTGAGGTACCATGCGAACATGTAAACACCAGGCTGACACCAATCACAAGGCTGTTGTCATTTTACATGAGATCCTAGGACCAGGTCCTGGGTCCCTGTGGGAATTTCTGCGTTTCTGCTTGGTGATGTGGGTTATTGCTTCATATCCTACTTCTGGAGCTTGTTTTTGGTTGTCCTTACCAAAGCTTCAGTGACCTTGTACTAGAATCTTCCTTTTCAGCATTTCTATTTGTTCCTCTGGTAGTCACCTTCCACAGCTGAGGCCTTTGCTGAGGGTATTGACTTGGGTGGAATTTGAGGGGATAGCTCTCCCTGGTATGTATCTTTAAGCAGCAGAGAGGGAGCAACCACTTATGGGTTGCTTAAGAAATGGCAGAAAAGCAGTCCAGATTTGGAGACACAAGAACAGAGAACCAGCTCTGCCCAGGCTTTTGGGGCCACCCAGCAGCATGGAAGCCGTTGCTTCACATGGATCAGGACAGGCTCTGCAGCACCACAGATAAGGGGCAGGTTACAGCTGTGCAGGCGGGATAACCCAGATTAGAAGGGTGGTGTCCAGTGATAGCTGGCTTCAGCATGACGGCCACTGCCCAGTGTCAAATCAGCCCCCCACCCGCCCCTGAGCACTGATCAGTCAGGGTCAGAGGGCAGGCATTCAGAAAAGGATTTTAACTCTTCAAGGTGTTAGCTTTTGTAGCATGAGCTAAACCCTGTACTAGAGTGAGACCTTGTGTGGTATAGCTATCCTTTCCAGTGCACAAGAATATTTCCTGTGTAGAGGAAGGGACAAGCAAGAGGCCAGGATAGGGATTTAAAAAAAAAAAAGTCTACTTTGTTTGCCTTTGGGAGGCATGGCTGCAGGAGCACTGGGGGCACTTGGGGGGAAGCATTCTGCCTTCAGATCTGCTGCCTCCATGCCTCTCACTCACATTTTCTTTACAGCTGAAACTAGAGGACCGTTCTGTGGTACCCCGGGATGTGGTCCGCCACATGCGTTCAACTGTGAGTCTGGTCCCCATGTCATCCTGGGTCTTGAGCCTGTCTGCTCCCACTCTTGCTTGGAAGAGAGCTGCCTGGTTGGGGAGTGGAGGGCACTAGGGAATGTATGGGTGGGTGAGTGGGGTCTTCTGTGGCAGCCTTGTGGGGTATTTCTTCCCTCCCCAGGACAGTCAGTGTGGCACCGTGATAGACGTCAACATTGACTGTGCTGTCAAGCTCATTGGCACCAATTGCATCATCTACCCTGTCAACAGCAAGGACCTCCAGCACATCTGGGTGAGTGGCCTCTCTCATCTTGGCTGTTTGGTATCTGTGCTACTCCTGCCTAGTGTAGTCTTGATGGGGTCACATGCTCAGTGCTTGGTCACTGTGGCCAGTCTGCTCTTGCAGCCTCAGTGTTGCCCTTGCAAATCAGCTGCTAGACACAAAGTCCGAGTGTGCTCTTCCTCGGCATCAACACAGATCACTGACAAATGTGGCTACTTGTTTCCTCACGGAGCACAGGCCTGTTTGTTTCCATGCATATACAGTCTTTGCACCGCTCACATGTCTGACACCAGAAGAGGGATTTGGACTCCCTGGAACTGAAATGATAGACAGTCTGGAGAGATGGCTCAGCAGGCTAGAGTGCATTTGTTACTAAGGACCTGTGGTTCCAGAGGCTCTGTCCTTTGACCCCTGAGAGCATCAGGCAAGCACACACATGACACACACACACATGCAGCAAAGTACATACACATAAGAATAAGCGTAAATAATAACTAAAGTTTTCTTTTAAGTAATTTATTTCATAAATAACTTTAACTTACCCAAAAGTGTTAAGTTCCTGTGCAGTTCTGCATCTCTTGACCTCTGCACTCATCCTGTCATCTTCATCCAACACCCTCCTCTAGTCTTTCATCTCCTGAGCCATTTGAAAGCAAGGTACACATAAAGCCTGGCCACCCTGCTCACTAGATTTGTGTTTTCTAAAATGCGGATACAGATCATAGATGAGGGAATAAGTGGTGACACCTTATTGCTTGAGCCGCAGGCCCTGTGGTGTCTGCCCTCACTCGTGTCCTTGGTCCGCAGCCCTTCATGTATGGAGACTACATCGCCTATGAGTGCTGGCTGGGGAAGGTGTACGACTTGAAGAACCAGATCATCCTCAAGTTGTCTAACGGTGCCAGGTAGGTGGCAGTGGGGCAGCTGCCTGCTCCACAGTGGGTGCAAGGGAGCTTCTTGAAGGTTGTGAGGTCAATGTGGTCCAGGACAGTGAAGGATGCTGCTGGCATTCAGCACCTGTATCCCAAGGCTAGCCCTGTCTCTGTCCTGCTACAGCTCAGGCTGTGGGCTGTCTGAGGGTCCTGCTCTGTTCTGGATGTGTTAATGCAGGTGGCCACTCAGGCAGGGGTCCTGTCCCATGGCAGAGGCTCAGCTGTAGATGGAAGATACATGGAGAGTTTTAGAGCATGTTTTAGTCTTGGCATTCAGGGTGCCCTGGTGGGGACCAAGCTCTGTCTACTGTTGCAGGTGCTCCATGAACACAGAAGATGGTGCCAAGCTCTACGATGTCTGCCCACATGTCAGCGACTCGGTACACGTGCTCTGCCTGAAGGGCGTCCCATTCTCTGCTTCTCAGCTGCTTAGGCATGAGGACTGTCCAGAGGCTAGACCAGATGAGGACTGTCCAGAGGCCAGACCAGATGAGGACTGTCCAGAGGCTAGACCAGATGAGGACTGTCCAGAGGCTAGACCAGATGAGGACTGTCCAGAGGCCAGACCAGATGAGGACTGTCCAGAGGCTAGACCAGATGAGGACTGTCCAGAGGCTAGACCAGATGAGGACTGTCCAGAGGCTAGACCAGATGAGGACTGTCCAGAGGCTAGACCAGATGAGGACTGTCCAGAGGCTAGACCAGATGAGGACTGTCCAGAGGCTAGACCAGATGAGGACTGTCCAGAGGCTAGACCAGATGAGGACTGTCCAGAGGCTAGACCAGATGAGGACTGTCCAGAGGCTAGACCAGATGAGGACTGTCCAGAGGCCAGACCAGATGAGGACTGTCCAGAGGCCAGACCAGATGAGGACTGTCCAGAGGCTAGACCAGATGAGGACTGTCCAGAGGCTAGACCAGATGAGGACTGTCCAGAGGCTAGACCAGATGAGGACTGTCCAGAGGCCAGACCAGATGAGGACTGTCCAGAGGCTAGACCAGATGAGGACTGTCCAGAGGCCAGACCAGATGAGGACTGTCCAGAGGCTAGACCAGATGAGGATTATCCAGAGGCTAGACCAGATGAGGACTGTCCAGAGGCTAGACCAGATGAGGACTGTCCAGAGGCCAGACCAGATGAGGACTGTCCAGAGGCCAGACCAGATGAGGACTGTCCAGAGGCTAGACCAGATGAGGACTGTCCAGAGGCTAGACCAGATGAGGACTGTCCAGAGGCTAGACCAGATGAGGACTGTCCAGAGGCCAGACCAGATGAGGACTGTCCAGAGGCTAGACCAGATGAGGACTGTCCAGAGGCTAGACCAGATGATAGGGCAGGGGACTGGTGTGTAGCAGAGCAGCCGGAGGCAGGATTTTATTTGAGTTGTGTTAGTCTTATTTGGATGGTTGTGTGGGGGAGGGGTGTTTTAAGATTTATTTTATGAGAGAATCAAAGAGAAAGACATATACGCCATGTGTTTATAGGAGCATGTGAAGGCAAGGCGAGGGTGTCAGATCCCCCGGGTCTGGAATTAGAGGTGATTTTGGGGCAGAGTCTTATTCTGTAGTTCAGGCTAACCTCTAACACAAAGTACCAGTTCTGGAGCTAGGAAAGCTGCTGTGCCACCATGCTGTTGGCCTCTCTCTCCCTTCAGGTACAGAGGCTCCTAGTGCAGCAGGACGTACCAGTAGTGTATGTAGCACATGGAAGTAGTCTGGCAAGGGGTATGTGGTCACATGTGTGTGGCCCTGACCCCAGGGTTGCATTGAGTGAGGCCTGTTGGGGCCCAGAACAGTCTGCAGCTGTGTGGTTTGCACCAAGCTTGGGAAGTATATTCTCTGTAGACTGCTGCAGCAAGCCTGAGGCTATGTTCTGTGAGTTCCTAAGGCAGGCCAGGCACAGACCACCACTGCCAAGGAGGCCTATTCACGAGCATTTGCCTCTGCCCCACACCCTGCAGGGTCTCTTCTTTGATGACTCCTATGGCTTCTACCCAGGCCAAGTGCTTATTGGCCCTGCCAAGATCTTCTCCAGTGTCCAGTGGCTCTCGGGGGTCAAGCCTGTACTCAGCACCAAGAGCAAGTTCCGTGTAGTAGTGGAGGAGGTAAGGACACACTGGGCTGAGGGCAGAGCGCTAAGCCGCTGCCCTCCAGCCTGTTCCCAGTACCCAAACCGTGACAACCTGAAAGGGCCTGAGCATAAGGCAGCCCAAGTTCTAGTCATGGGGTGACTGATTAGCAGAGCCTTCCCCTCATCCTGCTCACTTTCTGACTCCTGTTGGGTGGATGGCCACAGTTTATCTGTATGTGGCACAGCAGACCTTGACAGTCCAGTTCCTGCTGTTTGCTCATTCATATACTATTATTTATTTAGTGTGTGGGGTCAGCTCTAGGTAGCTCTGGACAGCTAGTTAAAGTGCCCCACCCACTGTCCTTAGGTACAGGTTGTAGAGTTGAAAGTCACATGGATCACCAAGAGTTTCTGCCCTGGGGGCACGGACAGCGTCAGCCCCCCACCTTCTGTCATCACTCAGGAAAACCTAGGCAGGTGAGTATGTCTTGGTGTGGCTGTAAATGCACAGGAGGCCCAAGCATCCCACAACCTCTCAGAAGCACAGCCAAGCTCCCATTCTTTCTCTCCAGGGTGAAGCGTCTCGGATGCTTTGACCATGCTCAGCGGCAGCTTGGGGAGCGCTGTCTGTATGTCTTCCCAGCCAAGGTAGAGCCGGCCAAGATTGCCTGGGAATGTCCAGAAAAAAACTGCGCCCAGGGGGAGGGCTCTATGGCCAAGAAGGTATGTCCTTGAGGTGGATGGGTGTGGGCACTCAAGGCCATGAGCCAGCAAGGTGGGTCTGGGCTTTAGGCCTTGGGGAGCATCCCTGATGACCCTTGCTGGCCACTTAGGTGTGTCTAGTTCTGCTCCCCAAGACAGAAGTGCCTGGGGCCAAGGCAGGCCCCTGTCTGCCTCACTCCACAACTCCCTCTTCTTTGCTCTGCTCTTGTAGGTGAAGCGCCTGCTAAAGAGGCAGGTTGTGAGGATCATGTCCTGCGCCCCAGATACCCAGTGTCCTAGGGACCATTCCATGGAGGACCCAGACAAGAAAGGGGAAGCCAGAGCCAGGAGTGAAGGAGGATCTGCCAGCCCCGATGAGCAACCTGATGGGTCAGCCAGCCCGGTGGAGATGCAGGACGAGGGGTCAGAGGAGCCTCAGGAGACAGGAGAGCCCCTGCCCCCCTTCCTGCTAAAGGAGGGTGGAGACGATGGGCTGCACTCAGCAGAGCAGGATGCAGATGATGAGGCTGCGGATGATACAGATGACACCAGCTCAGTGACCTCCTCTGCCAGCTCTACCACCTCCTCCCAGAGCGGCAGTGGCACTAGTCGTAAAAAGAGCATCCCCTTGTCCATCAAAAACTTGAAGCGAAAACACAAGAGGAAGAAGAATAAGATCACCCGTGACTTCAAGCCTGGAGACAGGTAACGTCCGAGTGCCTTCCTCATCCTACAGTGCCCAGCTAGGGGCAGGGAGGGAGCCCAGCACTGGGCTCCTGTGTGCACTCAGGAGCTCCCAGGCTCTGTGTACCTCGTGCTTATGGAGCTCCCCTCCCCACGGCTAGCCTAGGCCGTGGTGGATGGGGAAAGTATGGTGTTAGGATGGCCGCTAACCTAACCTGCCTTCCTTGGACCATACCTGAGAGTCAGGTAGGCCTGGAAGGGATGGAGCGTATTTGTGTGGCCTGCCTCATGGGCCTGTCCTTGGCAGGGTGGCCGTGGAGGTGGTGACCACGATGACCTCAGCTGATGTGATGTGGCAGGATGGCTCTGTGGAATGCAATATCCGTTCCAATGACCTCTTCCCCGTGCACCACCTGGACAACAACGAGTTCTGCCCTGGAGACTTCGTGGTGGACAAGCGAGGTAGTGTTGATCTCAGAGTGGCCTTTGGAAGGTCTTTTAACAGCCCAGGCCAGGGGAAGCCTGTGTGGTTTGAAGTGTGGTAGCAGGTCAGCACCCCAGGGCTCTTCAGCTAGTCATGTCCCTTCTGGTTTCCCTAGTCCAGAGCTGCCCAGACCCTGCTGTGTATGGTGTGGTGCAGTCTGGGGACCATGTTGGCCGCACCTGCATGGTGAAGTGGTTCAGGCTGCGACCTAGTGGGGATGACGTTGAGGTGAGTATGCGCTCCTGCTTCCTGGGCGGGCTCTGGGGAAAGGAGTGGGGCCCTGGCTCATCCCAGCCTGGCTTGTGCCACAGCTCATTGGAGAAGAGGAGGACGTGAGTGTCTATGACATTGCTGACCACCCTGACTTTCGCTTCCGCACAACTGATATTGTCATCCGCATTGGCAACACTGAGGATGGGGCTCTGCCCAAGGAGGATGAGGTAGGTGTCCTCCAAATTCATACTCCGCACAGCTGCTCCCTGTCACTGCCACCAAGTGGCTTCAGGAGCTAAGACCTGAGTGTGCCAGAACCCAGGCTTACTTGGACCATGCCCGTTACATTTCCCATGAGGACTGCACTCCACCCCCACACGCGCGCGCACACACACACCACACACACCACCACCCCAACTGCAGCAGAGCCCAGATGGGGACTGCACTCCACTGCAGACACACACACCCCACCCCACTACCCCCAACTGCAGCAGAGCCCAGACCTTAGCTCTCTCTAAGCTGGGGATGCTGGGAGAGGTCAAGACGGAATCTAGCCAGAAGGGCAGAAACTCTGGAGGCAGGATACCCATGTTAGGAAGAGTGCAAAGCCAGGTATGTGAGGCTCCTAAAGCCAGGGAGGCCAGAACAGTGCCTGTGGGGAAAGAATTGCTGCAGACTTGTGAAAAGCGACTTAGTGTCTGCTGCCAGTCCTGGGAGTGGGCGCGATGGACGGGAAGCCTGGGAGGTGGGTGGGCGGAACCTTCAACTGCTCATGTCCATCAGGGCTCACAGCTTCATCCCTTGCCACCTGTTTGACTCTCTCCACTTTGCACTTCAGCCATCAGTGGGCCAGGTGGCCCGAGTAGACGTCAGCAGCAAGGTGGAAGTGGTGTGGGCCGACAACTCGAAAACCATCATCCTGCCACAGGTAAGGCTGGCAAGGCCCCGACCACTCACCACTTACAGTCTGGCCTCCTTGCTGGTTGCTACCCCCAAAAGCGTCTCTCCAGCTTTCCCACATAAGCTCCAAGGTCAGGAGACAGGCTTTCTAACCCTCAGGGTGAGGTCCCCAAACCTCTCTATTGCTCTCGGTTCTCCACATACTGTGCTGAGAAATGCCAGGTATTTCCTGCCCACCCTCACCCCCCCCGCCCCCCTTCCTAGGACAGTTGTTGACAGATGAAGAGTAAGAAAAGGCTGGCCCAGTTCTTGCTGTCCCTAGCTGGTCCCCTTCCCCTGCAATACTTGAGCTGACCCCATAGTCCAACTCTGCCTTTCTGGTGCACACAAGAAGGTGAGCCAAGTGGGCAGAGAAAGGGCACTTTCTAGTGTACCTGATTGGCTTGCCACTAAGGGTTCCCACTCCCTGCTGCAGCCCACAAAAACCTTCTGTTCACCCCTGAGGTAGAGATGGCTTTGCTGAGATTTTTCCCCCTTGCCCCTCACTCACACCAGCTGCCAGATGCTGACCAGATGTCCAGAGTCTGAGAAGAAGTGGTACAGGCATTAACTGGGCTCCGTGTAGCCCTTGGGGTCCAAGTTGGGCAAAGGGCCCCTTGCAGAGAACTGGGGATCTTGCAGCGTAGATAGGAATTCAGATGCAAAGGTGAGAACAGGGAAGTGAGGAAGAGATCACCAAGGCTTCATTGAGCCAACAACAGGAAGGAGGGGAGCTCCGCAGTGGGTGAGTTCTGTCTGAACTGCTCTCCTCTGTCCCCAGCACTTATACAACATCGAGTCCGAGATTGAGGAATCAGACTACGATTCAGTAGAAGGCAGCACCAGTGGGGCATCTTCAGACGAGTGGGAGGATGACAGTGACAGCTGGGAGACAGACAACGGGCTGGTAGATGATGAGCACCCCAAGATAGAAGACCTTGCCAGCCTACCCACGGAGCAGCCGGCAGCCCCTGAGGAGGACAAAGGGGTCGTTATCAGTGAAGAGGCAGCCACAGCTGCCATCCAGGGAGCTGTGGCCATGGCTGCCCCCGTGGCAGGGCTGATGGAGCGAGCTGGTAAGGAAGGTCCTCCCAAGAGTTTCCGGGAGCTGAAAGAGGCTATCAAGATCCTAGAAAGCCTCAAGAACATGACCGTGGAGCAGCTGCTTACAGGCTCCCCGACCTCACCCACTGTGGAGCCTGAGAAGCCGACCCGGGAGAAGAAGTTTCTGGATGACATCAAGAAGCTACAGGAGAACCTCAAGAAGACCCTAGACAATGTGGCCATTGCTGAGGAGGAGAAGATGGAGGCAGTGCCCGACACAGAACGCAAGGAAGATAAGCCTGAGCTTCAGTCACCAGTGAAGGCTGAGTGGCCCAGTGAGACACCAGTGCTCTGCCAACAGTGTGGTGGAAGACCTGGTGTCACCTTCACCAGTGCCAAGGGCGAAGTGTTCTCTGTGCTGGAGTTTGCTCCCTGTGAGTCCCCTGATGGCCATCCTTCTCCATCCTCCCCAGAGTTCCTGTTTTTGCCATCACACTTGGAGGCCAAGTGGCTTATCCTGCCCCGCCCCCACCCCCGCCCCCGTCCCTGCCCTAGGGGATACTAATGAGAGACACCTGGGCTCCTCCTCTAGAATCTCCCAGGCGGCCACTCCATCCAGACCATACTCTGAGGGCCTTGTGGGTTTGTGGTTGGAGCTGACAGCTTCAGGTCAGAGCCTGACAGTTCTCTCCCCTGCAGCAAACCACTCTTTCAAGAAGATTGAGTTCCAACCTCCAGAAGCCAAGAAGTTTTTCAGCACAGTACGGAAGGAGATGGCTCTGCTGGCCACCTCACTGCCGGACGGCATCATGGTCAAGACTTTCGAGGACAGAATGGCAAGTGGGTGGCTGGGAACTGGGGGAGACAGGTACAGATCCCAGATCCCATGGAGCACTGAGGTATAATAGCACCCACTTTGCCATGTTTCTAGGCATGGCAGGTCAGTCACCTGAGGTATCAGCATGGAGCCCTTCTGGGACCCAGGTGTTCCATCCTTTAAAAAGAAGCACTGCACCAGTGTAATTCTAAGTCTGCTCTTCTCTGAAAGGTTGAAACCTAGTAGGAAGAGCTGCCTTTTGCTATCCCTTCCCTGATCCCCAAATCCAAGGCCTTAGCTCACCCTCAATGGGCTCCTTCCAGAGGACCTTGTCTGACACACACACAGTGCTGCCCTCCGAGTGTTACCACAGCATGTGGTCTTCTGTGTAGTTTGCTGTTGACACACAGCTGCCCTTGTAAATGCATGCCAGGAACTCAGAGTGGCCCTCCTGACTCAGCTTCCCCAGTGCTGGGATTACAGGTGGGAGCTGCTATACCCAGCCCTTGCTTGAGGATCCCAGGAACACCTATTTCACTTTAGTTTAGGGAAAATTCCTTTAGGAAGTTCCAGCCTGCTGCAGCTCTGCTGAGGAAGTAAAAGAAGCAAAAGAAAACAACCTTTTGTTTTGTTAATGCTTTTTTCCCAAAGTCTTCACTATGTTACCCAGGGCACCTCAGAACCCCATAGAAAGGTCTTTCTTTCTCTCCATTTTCCCAGTTACTGTCAGCTCTATCCTAGTACCCTGGCTGGTGTGCCCACGTGCATACACACATAGACATACAGGGCCTGTGTCCTGGATACCATAGTTCTCTCACCTCTGCCTGTCAGTGCCATCATCCAGGCTGTAGTCTACGGAGCTCTGTCCCTGCCCCTGGAAGCAAGTGCACATGCTTGGGTTAGCTGGCTATGGCTCTGGCTCTGGCTCTGGCTAGCCTTGTTCCCATATCCCCTCCCCAGGACCTCTTCTCAGCGCTGATCAAGGGCCCCACTCGGACTCCCTATGAAGATGGCCTCTACCTGTTTGACATCCAGCTGCCTAACATCTACCCAGCAGTGCCCCCCCACTTTTGCTACCTCTCCCAGTGCAGCGGCCGCCTGAACCCGAACCTGTATGACAATGGGAAGGTGTGCGTCAGCCTCCTGGGTACCTGGATTGGAAAGGTGAGGAAAGGCCCATCCCCCAGTGAACATGGTAGCACAGTGGGGCTGGTGTCCGTGTGGGACACACCTGAAGGTTCTGTTTGTATTTCAGGGGACAGAGAGGTGGACAAGCAAATCCAGTCTTCTCCAGGTGCTCATCTCCATCCAAGGTATGATGGGCCTCTGCACACACTGATAGCAAACCTGCCCTTGGGGCTTCCCACTTACTAAGGGATCTTTCTGGTAGGTCTGATCCTGGTGAATGAACCGTACTACAATGAAGCTGGTTTTGATAGTGACCGGGGCCTGCAGGAAGGCTATGAGAACAGTCGCTGCTACAACGAGATGGCATTGATCCGTGTGGTGCAATCCATGACCCAGCTGGTACGACGGCCTCCTGAGGTCTTCGAGCAGGAGATCCGGCAGCACTTCAGTGTGGGTGGCTGGCGGCTAGTGAACCGAATTGAGTCCTGGCTGGAAACCCACGCCATGCTCGAGAGGGCCCAGGCACTGCCCAATGGGGTCCCTAAAGACAGCAGCTCTCTGGAGCCCCTGGCTGCAGCTGAACTCTCAGAAGAGCCTGAGGATGTCGGGATGGCTCCTGGGGAGGCCTCCCAGGGCTCAGACTCGGAGGGTGGTGCCCAAGGTCCTGCCTCAGCCAGCAGAGACCACACAGAGCAGACTGAGACAGCCCCTGATGCATCAGTACCGCCCAGCGTTAGACCAAAGAGGAGGAGGAAGAGCTACCGCAGCTTCCTGCCTGAGAAGAGCGGTTACCCTGACATCGGCTTCCCGCTCTTCCCGCTCTCCAAGGGCTTCATCAAGAGCATCCGGGGGGTCCTGACACAGTTCCGTGCTGCCCTGCTGGAGGCAGGCATGCCAGAGAGCACAGAGGGCAAGTAGCTGGCAGCGCTTGAAAAAGGAGTGTCATGACAGGAGAGGCGAACGCTGCCTGCTCCCTCTTTCCGAGATCCTGCCCCTCTTCCTGCCCCTTCCTGTCCCCAGTTGGAGCCTCTATTGCCTTCTCCTCCCTACGGCAAGTTTGATGCTGACGTGCAAGAAGTGTCCCAAGATGCTGCGTTCTGTCCCTCAGTGACGTTTCAAAGGCAGGTCCCTGAGGCTCTGGGAACTCTACTGGTGTTCCTCTTGCTGCCCAGGTAGAATGTCCCGGCACTTGTTCCTAGCTGTCCCTTCTCAGGTCAGAGGTGGGATGTTGAGGAACCCGCAGATGGCAGGAGGGTGGACGTGCCTTGCATGAAGTGTGGCTGCTCCTGCAACGCTCCCGGTCCCCTTCCTCTTCAGCTTGACTGTAGCCTCCCACATCCCAGACCCTCCTGCTGCCACACCGGGTCCTTTATCCCCCATTACCTCCATCTCTTGGAGCTGTGGCTGCTCTGGCCTGCCAGTGTGCTACAGCCCTTAGGCCTGTTGAACTTACTCTCTAAGAGAGGTTAGGACTAAGCTAAGGTTCAGAGTGACACCCAGGAGAGGTCGTAGCCCTCGCATATAAACACGGAGTTGAGTACAGTGTGCTGCTTGGAAAGAAACGGCTGTAGGTGCCTTGCTCTTCAGTCCAAGATGGCGGTGACACTGGCAGTTCTGCCCAGACCTGCCTGTGTGGACTGTCATCTGCTCCTCATTTTATCCCCACTGAGGTGACAGGAGCATCTGCACAAACCAGGCCAGCAACAAGGGCCTTTCCCATCCAGTGGCTCAGTCTCTTCCGTCAGCCTTGGCTTATAGTAGACTCTCTGTAAGGGCAGGCTGAGGGAGGAGGCTGGAAGGCAGCCGGAGCTCCACCCCAACCCCACAGGCCCAAAGGTTTACAAGTTTCTAAGCTGTGGATAATGTGAAGCTCCAGGTAGAGAAAATGCCGTTGAGCACATTGCAGCTATGTCATTTCTGTGTATGTATGTAATATTTAAGGTTGGAAAAATAAATCTCAAAAGCAAAGATACTAACTCTTACTAGAAAAAAAGAGACAAACAAAAAAACAGGAGAAAAAAAAAAAAGCCAAAGCATGATGCGTCTTGTCAGCCTTAAGTGGGCTCCACACCTGTGCTGCGCCAGGACCACTGGGGCGGCAACGCCTTGGGAAGCCAGAAACTGCAACAGTCACCAAGACCCATGGGTGCCTGATGGGGCTGTGCGTCCCAGGGCGTCGTTCATGTGGAGGTGTGAGTGCCCGCTGCTTATAATGCCTGTATAAAGTGCTGTGTGGTTAAACTTTTTTTACTTGCATTTTTTGGGGGGCTGGCTCATTAACAAGACAAGAACAAGACCATTAAACCCGCCTCTGCCATTCACTCAGGCTCTTGTTGCCTTCTGTGTGCCAGGACTCACCCTCCCATACTATTTCCCCAAAGGAGACTGGCAGTGGGTCTCCTCCTCCACTGCCTCTCCAGTCTGTTGGGGTAAGCGGTGAGTATTCAGACAGCAGTGGACTCAGCAACACCGGGCAGTGGGCACGAGCCGCCTACAATTGGCTGTCCAGTTCCTTCAAGAGTCTCGGGAAACAGATACTAGTGCATCTTGGCGATGAGCCGGTGTCAGCATTCTGAGCTACAAGCAGAAATTATTGCCCAGTTTTGGGGAGTGGCACGTGTTCTGTCCCTCTCTGCTGCTTCCTCTTTAGTCCTGCCTGGAATCCAGTTAAGTTGAAGGGAAGGGCCCTGGCTGGACCTGAAGGAGATGTCACAGGGTAACCCAGTTCCTTTTTAAAGAACTGCTGCCTGTCAATTTAAAGTTTGAAATCCACTGTCCTTTCCCTCCTAAGGTTCCAACGGCAAAGTACAGATCCACCACAGTCCCCTGGGGAGCCAGTGAGCCTACTGGACAGGAAGAAGCCTGTCACACTCCCCGAGGCCTCTGGAAATCAGGGCAGGGTTATGTGTAAGTGACTAGGAGGAGGCTCTAGCTTCTCTGAGGAAGCAGGTGCAGCTGATCTGTGTCAAGGCTTCCAACTCAGGAGCCTTCCCTGCTCTGTCCACTCAGGGTGCCTGATTAGCAGTCCCTAGGGAGCTGATGCACCCAACACCAGCATGATTCTGCCATGTAGATATAACTAAAGGGCAACATGCTTATAGCATACCAGAGACCCTGGGCTCAGTCCTCGATTCCATAGCCCTTGCAGGTGGTAAAACCCCCTTCACAGTCAGGATTAGCAGACTGGAAAAATCACTTTTATTTGGATTTGGTTCTCAGAGAAGGCCTCTGAGAGCAATGGGGAGTGTTTTCTAAATGCAAGTGGCCCAGCCAGGGGGCGCTCCTGGCCAGGGTCTCGTTCTGGCTGTTAGAGGGTAGAGAGCCTTTCTTTCTAAAACATAGCCCCGCCTTCCCGCTTTCTTTGTAGCGGTTCCCACCACCTCCGTATGAGTTTTAAAAAATAACCTCCCATACCAGGTGCAGGAGAGGGTCCCATCTCAGTGTAGACAGTAGACAAAGGCACAGAAAGCTTCCGGTGGCGGCAGCCTCTGCTAGGGCTTCCATCTGGGTGCGCCCTCTCTGCTGCCACAGACCATCTGGAAGGAGTTTGGGTGCACTTGGCCCTGCACCGCCTCACATACCATAAACTCCCCATCCACAGAAAACGCGCCCCTCTGGTTCTTGGGCTCCAGGCGGAAGGCAACCACGGGCACATGCACCAAGTGCGGACAGTCAAATTCCATATGCTTGCCCTTCTGCATAGCCAGGAAGATCCGCAGCAGCATGGCCCTTGACACCCCCGCACGCACATAGAACAGATGCATAACTCCAGCCTCACAGCGGCCCATGGGTGCTGCAAACATCTCCATGCCCAGGTGGGTGTGCAGCAGCACCAACACCAAGATGAAGTCCTGTTCTGGCACCACAGTCCAATGAGAGGGCACTGGCTCCTCCAGGGGGACAAGGTGTGTGTCCGCAGGGCCCTTCTGCGCCAGTACGGGTGAAGCAGGCATCTTTGAGGAAGTATTTCCTACAGGAAGGTAGGCCAGTTGGCCCTGGTAGATACGCATGGTTGCTAGGCGGAAGAGGGTTCCCAGCGTGAAACGAATCTCTCCCAAGCGCCTGTACTTCTCGCTCTCCAGGTCCACATCGGCAACGAAGCCCCAGGACAGGCTAAGCACAGAATAGACGTGCCGTCCAGAGACGGTGTGCAGCGACAGCAGATTCATGGGTGACAAGTGCCGACGGCATAACAGCAGTGTGCAGTTGGTCAGGAGGTCTTCATTACTCACTTGCTCATACCTGCAAGGTTAAAGGTCAGGTGGGATACGGGAGGAGCTGCCGTGCACCCTCTTTTTATTCTTTGAGGAGTGAGGGTTAGCAATGCAACAGTGGTCCTGTCCGTAGGGAGTGGAGCCAGTGGCAGCAGATGGAGACTTGCTAGGACCAGTAAACTGAGGATGAGAATCCGGAAGAAAGTGGGGCTTCCCACAGGAACTTAGAAAACACTGGTGGTAGGGGACGTGAATGCCCACTCCGACCCTCAGCTCTCACCCAGCATAGTAGTTCAAGGAAGCTGCCAGCGCGTTGCCAGAGCCTGCAGGGAGGCTACACAGGGGTTTCTGGATGGCAGTCTCCCAGTCAGTCCGTTCCATTAGCCCATTCACCACCTATGAAAGCAGAGTGGCCTCAGCCCAGGAAGCCATCCTGAGCCCTCTGGGCCATCCTTCTGGTTTAGCCCTTACCTCATGCACCAGACCATCACCAGACATGACCACAAGGGCATCCCAATGGCCCAGTTCCTCTACACACACCAGCTCCCTGGCATGGTTCTGCCGTTCTGGTGGAAGATTTGGTGTTCTCAGAGCGGGGTTTTGGGTTTTGGGTTGGGGGCAGGAAATGCTCCCTCCACCCCTGGGGACAGTACTCACCGGTGAGCATCAGCTTAAAGGATACCTCTGCCTCCTCCAGAAGGGGCTGAACATGGCTCTGGAAGAGTTGCAAAGCCTTGCCTTTGCCACCTCGGGGGTTCAGCAGCACTAGCACTCTGCAAGGCCGTGGGAGCAAAGCCTGGGCACAGCCCGCTTTAAAAAAAAAAAAAAAAGATGGGGCTGGAGAGAGGGCTCAGTAGTTAAGAGCACTTGCTACTCTACTAGAGGACCCACGTTCAGTTCCAGCACCAAGACGGTGGCTCATAATGGTCCCAATCTCCAGTTCCAGGGGATCGCTACTCCCTCCTCTGGCTTTCAAGAGTACCAAGCACACACATGGTACACATACATACATACATCTATTCTGTGAAAACATACAAAAAGAAACCTTAAAACAAAACAGAATGACAATGTTCCCAACAAGCCGCTAGAGGGCGGAAGAGAGCAGCCGGGATATGGGTGGAGGAACCCGGTATTTGGGTAACTGACCAACACAGTCCTGCGAGAGGAAGTGGCCTCCCACAGGTTGTCTGGGAGTGGGGACGCCGCAGTACCTCTTTCCTTGAATCAGGGCCAGAAGATTTCTGGCCTCTTGGGATAAAATGTTTCTCTCGAGTGACCCTAGGCTTCTTTCTGCAGTCCATCACTTCTTGAGGAAAGGGGTTCCTTTAAGCCTTATCCCAGACAGGTACCCCACAAACCTGGTTCCATAGCCAAGTCCCGGGGCTCCCGCTGACAAGGGGCCACCGGCGCTGTCCCGGCGCTGCTAGGGGTAACGGCGGCTCCTGCATTCAGCTCCTTATCGGCGTTGCCCAGAAGGATGTCTGGCGAGTGGCTGTGGGGCTCGCCCTCTCCACCTCCCTGGGCTGTGAGAGCGCCCCTGCCATTCCCCGAGGCGGCCAGATCTGAGGGACAGGAGGAGACAGTGTTGGTGGGATTCGCTGCCTGGCCTCTATCCATGTGGGACAAAGTGCCCAGCCAGAGCCCTGTCTCATAGGGTGCTGCATGCTACTGAGTCACCAGGGCCGTGTGGGTCGGGGATGTATGTGGCTTTCCAGACTGAACTCCCCATCCCACGAACGTTCCGTTCCAGGGGACTCTGGATTGAGGCCAGATGCATGAGTCAGTGACCCATGGTTCTCTTCGTCAGGCCAGCTCTTCACTCTTTGGGGTTGGTGGGGAATCCAGTTGCATAAAATCCCCAGAATCGGGGGGGGGGGGGGGCTGGAGACATGGCTCAGAGGTTAAGGACACTGACTGTTCTTCCAAAAGTCCTGAGTTCAATTCCCAGTAACCACATGGTGGCTCACAACCATCTACAATGAGATCTGGTGCTCTCTTCTGGCAGGCAGGCACACATGCAGGCAGAATATGTATAAATAGTAAATAAATAAGTCTTTTTTTAAAAAATGCCCAGAATCGGTATTGCGAGGCGCACACTCTGGGACGAAGAACCGCATCCCAACCTGCCGGGTCCCCCGCCTGAACTCCAAAGCCTCTGTCTGAGCCTGCGATACTACAAGGGGAATGCAGGCCGCTCCCGTGAGAACAGTGCCCGAGTCCGCAAGAGCCAGCCCGACCTGGATGGACCCACAGCTGCGGTCTGCTCTGGCCGATCGCGAGTGTTCACTGAGGCAGGCATGTGGCTGTCTCCTTCGCCCACCAAGGCACCACCAACTACTGGAGGGCGGCTTCCCTACCCAGGCTGTCCCTCTAGCGGCCTATGGCAGAAAGCAGCTCTTCCAGCCCCACGACTGAAGGAAAACTGAAACACTGGGCTGACACCGACTCCCCAGGGATCGCTCCCCTCCTGCCTCAAACTTTTCTCTCAACTTCGCTGGGGCGCGGGTTGGGCGCTAAGCCTCAGGGCCGGCCTAGCCACGCCCCGCGTTCCATGGGTTCTCCTGGGTGGAACCAGAGCTGCACGCCGCGCTGGTCCCCCCCACCCGTCCGGGATCTCCCCGTACCGCCCCCAACACAGAAGCCGCCACGCACGGTTCGGCCACGCGCAGATGTGAAGCGGGATCCCTGAACAGGATTGTGTACCCCCATGCTGGAGGAACAGCTCAGGAAGACTCCGAGGCGTGGAGTTCCGAATGCCTCCGCAGAGCGCGAAAGCTGCCCGCGCCCAGCATCCGAGTCGGGTTTCGGGTGCGCACAGTTTTGCGCTTGCTGAGGACCCTGGGCTGTACCTCGAAGCCGCTCCTCACAGTAGGGATCCTAGCCCCAACATAATCAGAATTCCACACCCAGACCCTCCTTGCTGTCCTGGCTCTGGGCCAGGTCCAGTCACCCGCCACCCACGAGTTTCTCTTCCTCCCCTGCTTCTCGGTGATGGGTTTACTTTTAGCTTCCAGATGCAGGCGCTGGATCATTCAAGCCGCCGAGCCCGAAGCAGTCTGGCACGCCCTCTTGGAGAAAGCTGAACGAGTTTGGGGAAATCTAGTTGAAGCACGAAGTTGGGAGGAGGGAGCCTCGTCAGCAAACCTCCAAAGTTGGACTCTTTTCTCCTAGGGAGCTCTAGCGAGACCTTGGAAGCTGCCTGCAGCGGATGTCTAGATCTACGGTTCTCACCAACTGGAGGAACCCAGCAGTGTGGATAGAGCAAGGAGGGCTCTCATCGGGATTGGAGAGGCAAGCACGGGGGCGTGGTCCCACCGCTCTCCACCCCTTCGGGCGAGCTCCGGGTGAAGATGCACACGCGCCCCAGAGTATGCGCTCCGGTGGAGATAAACAAGACCCATGGTTGTGTAAGTGATATATTTCATGGCAAATGACCTGAGGGTGTGCGTGACCAGCCCGAGTTAAAGTCCCGCATGATTATTGGTGGAGACTGGAAAAGAGAAGCCGCCAAGTCTAACTTGGTGACCTACCTAGGTAGGACCAAAACAGACACCAAATCCCTAAGGAAGCTACGGAGGGCTCGCACGCCCACACCGGCCCCCGCGCGACCCCACACACCTCTCTCTTTGCATCGCTTCTTAAAGTCCAGAAAAGGCGATCCGGGAGAGCAGCAGAACCAGATAATTAGACGTTGCGGTGAACTGGGTCACGCCTTGAAGGTGGCTTCTCTCCCAGAGGACCCCGAGAGTTTCTCACTATTTAGGGGCTCCCGGGAGGGCCAGGGGCGCAGGCTGGACCTGCGGTTCCACACGCGTCTCTGCAATACATGTCTTGGCTCTGTCCCGCCGCGGGACAGACTGACCCAAGCATGAGCACCCCGAGTGCCTTCCGAGAAGGTGACTCAGCGACACGCTCGCGGGTGGAGAAACTCCCGGAAACGAACAAGTCAAAAAAAAAAAAAAAAAAAACTGGGTGAGTTGGAGGGAGCAAAAGCGTCATCACCCACCCACCCCCAATGGCGCCGCGCGTGGCCACCAAGATCAGGTCCTGCACCCACCCCCATCCCCGGCTTCCCACCTCACACACCCCAGGAAGCCAACGCAGACAGGGAGAGCGGCTCTGCAGCCGCAGTGCCGCGGTCACGCGCTCCAGGGACAAGCGAGCTGCGGTGGGAGGAGGGGGCTCTGCGGGGGAGCCAGATCTTACTGCCGCTTGCTCCTCTGTCTGCCCCCGTCCCTCCCCTTTTTAGAGATCTCTGGCCCAGGTTTGGCTTCGGTATCTAGCGGACTCAGGTAGAAGGCTTGGAGGGGGCTGCCTGCTCAGACACTCCTCTTCTGCTCTCCCACATTTGGGAGGGAGAGTCTATCAAGCCTGAAAAACCAGCCGTTAGCAATTGAAGACTGAAACTGTGCACGGGTTAGGGACGACCAGGCTGTGTGTAAATTCATCCTTAAAATGCCGACCCCGGGTCTCGCTTTTCTTTGAGGCGAGGGGCTGGAATCTCTCAGATTTTGCAGGCCAGCGGGGGATGGGATGAGGGGGTGGGGTACGCGAGGTTGACTGGAAACTCTGTGGGTAAGAGAGCCGAAGCAGCCTGCAAAGCTTTTTTAATCCCTGGGCCTCAGGGCTCAGTTCTCTTCCTGCTGGAGAAAGACCCATCAAAAGGGGGGTTCCAGTCTGGCCCGGTTCCAGTCAGCACAGTGGCTCCTTTGTGCTCCCTGCTGCCTCGTCCCCTGGCCTCCTCACCTCTTTGCCCTCTGCCTCTCTTGTTCCGGCTCACCTCCCCCATCGTGGGCAGCCTTTCTAGACATTCCCTTACTAAAGAACTTTATCCTATCTCCAGAAACATTGGAGGGCACCCCTGGCCCTGAGCCAGAATTGGGCAAGAACAAGATGTTGATTTGTGTGTGTGTGTGACGTTTGAAGCAACTGGAACCTGAGAGGTAAAGGGTCTTGTTGGAGCTGTCAAACCAATTCCCAACAAAGCTGATGACAAAGCCGAAGCCCATCCCCCAGTCCAGGAGGCCATGTCTAACCAGAGCTGACTCAGTGTTAGTTAGCCTGGTGGCTTGTTCGCCTCAACAGCCACTCCAGGAACCCGGAGGCCTGAGTCTCCAGGAGAAAACAGTAGCTAGCCCAAGCACTCCCCACTCACATGAGTGCATAAGCACACACACACACATACACACAGGAGCTTGAGCTCTCATTAACCAGCCTGTATCCAACAAGACCAGCCTAGAGTTTGTTTGTTTTGCTTTTTTTTGTTTTGTTTTTTTCAAGACAGGGTTTCTCTGTGTAGCCTGACTGTCCTGGACTCACTTTGTAGACCAGGCTAGCCTTGAACTCACAGCGATATGCCTGCCTCTGCCTCCCGAGTGCTGGGATTAAAGGCGTGTGCCATCACACCCCGCCAGTCTGGAAGTTTGGCTTGGTCATTAACATAGCCTCTGTTGGGAGGCTATACTTTTCTCACAGGTGAAAGGAATTGTATTTCTTCCTAGGCTTCCTGAGCACTTTTTGCAGAGAAAAACACCTAAGATCTCCCCACCCCCACCTCTTGCTAGAGAGGAGCTGATGTTATTCATTAGACCAAACCTCTGGCCCCAGCCTCTCTTCTTCCCTCATGAGAACCCAGGGCTTGAACTCAGGCCTGGAGGCTGGCACTGGCCTTGCCTATTTTCATTAGGGAAGGGTGCCTGGCACCTCATTCTACATGCCTGAAGCTACCTTCCCTGGGTGTTTTTGTTTGTTGGTTGGTTGGTTGGTTTTGTTGTTTCGGTTTTTGGTTTTTCGAGCCAGGGCTTCTCTGTGTAGCCTTGGCTGTTCTGGACTCACTTTGTAGACCAGGATGGTTTCGAACTCACAGCGATCTGAGTGCCTCTGCTTCCCCAGTGCTGGAATTACCGGTATGTGCCACTGCACCCGGTGGTTTTTTGTTTTTTTTTTTTAAGAGATTTTATTTTGTTTGTTTGTTTGAGACAGGGTTTCTCTATGTTATCTTGGCCGTCCTGGACTCACTTTGTAGACCAGGCTGGCCTCAAACTCACAGCGATCCACCACGCCTTTTAAAACAGGGTTTTGGGGCTGGAGAGATGACTCAGAGGTTAAGGGCACTGCCTGATCCTCCAGAGGCCCTGAGTTCAATTCCCAGCAGCCACATGGTGGCTCACAGCCATCTATTATGATGAGATCTGGCGCCCTCTTCTGGACTGCAGGTGTATATGTAGGCAGAGCACTGTGTATGTAATAATAAATAAAAATGAATAAATCTTTAAAAAAAACAAACAGGGTTTTGTGTATCCTAGGCTGTCCCTGAATTTACTACATTAACGAGGATGGTTTTGATTTCCTGATCTCCTGCCTCCACCTTTCTAGTTTTCGGATCACAGGCTTGCATTATCACATACGGTTTATGTAGTATATAAATAATTTAGGCCTTTCTGCATGTAAGGCGTGTAGGCATAAGGTTATTGTGTAGTTTAAATTTTGGTTTTCTGTCTAAACACCGCGTAAACTCTGCTCCCCAATTGTCCCCCTGGTATGTCAATAAAGCAGCTCACAGCCAGTCGATGAGCAGGGGGAGAGAATAGGGCGGGACTTCCTGCCAGCCTGGAGGGAGGAGTTGGAGAAGGCCGTCAGGAGGGCGAAGGAAGTTGAAGAGGAAGGAGCTGGAGCCGAGGAAAGCTACTGAAGTGCAGGTACACCTCGGGGAAGTGTCAGGCAGCCCTAATTCATGCTTTCCTTTATAAGAGTCGCTGTGGTCACGAGCTCTCGTCACAGCAATAGAACAGCAAGACTTCTTAGGTACTCGCCCCGTCCTCCTGGGCCCCAGGTCTCAGTGAGCCTTTGGCTGTCTCCTGTATATCCTTCCCTCTAGGCCTTGTTGACCCTGACTGCAGCGCAGGGTCATGACGAGAATATGAACACGCACAGGGCATGCCGCTTTGCCGACTCCAACCATCTATTTGGCATCTTGCATTAGCTTATCGCGTCGGCAGGGCAGGTCGTCTTCTATTGATCTCCACTTGTTTGGTTTTTGAGATAGAATCTCACTGTGTAGCCCTGGCTGGTCTGGAACTTGCTATGTAGACCAGGCTGGCCTTGAACTCACGGAGAGCTACCTGTCCTCTGCCTTCTGAGCACTGCAGTTAAAGACATATACTGCCGGAGAGATGGTTCAGTGGTTAAGAGCACTGGCTGCTCTTCCAGAGGTCCTGAGTTCAATTCCCAGCAACCACATGGTGGCTCACAACCATCTAAGTTGAGTTCTGGTGTCCTCTTCTGGCCTGTAGGCACACATGTAGACAGAACACTGTGTACATGATAAATAAATCTTAAAAACACACACACACACACACACACACACACACACAGACATACACTGCCACCATATACTGCGTTTCTTGTTTTTGAAACAACACGTCTCTTTGAACCGCGAGCTGGTGGGCCAGTGTTGTAGAAAATATAAACTGCTAATAATGCTTATTGTTAAAAGCTTATAATTATTATGGCTTTTATGGCTTTTGTTTGTTTTTTTGACATGAGGTTTCTCTGTGTAGCCTTGGCTGTCCTGGACTCGCTTTGTAGACCATGTTGGCCTCGAACTCAGAGATGCACTTGCCTCTACCTCCGGAGTGCTGGGATTAAAGACCTGCGTCACCACCTGGCCCATAGCAGTTTTAGTTAACCCGCTATCAAACAATAAAAACACCTGACAGGTTTTAGATAAGCTTCATTTCACCTGGGGCTGGGCAGATACTAACCCTCACGCTACCTCCTTACCACCCAGCCCCACATCCCATGCCGCCTGCCTTACTTGTACCTATCTGGGCCACTTCCGGTCGCTATTCCGTAAATACTTACGCAGAGCTTTTCTCTATCACCGTCCGTCGGCCACGTGGTTCTCTCCAAGCTAACCCACGGTGGTCCAGCTTCCTTCCTCTCTCTCCTGCATTTCCCATGATCCTCTACTCCAAGCGCTCAACCCTTGGCCACGCCTACCTAACTACTGCCCTGCCCAGGTGGGTTGGTAACTCTAGTTAGCCAGTCAGGGATAATTTTTGAGGCAAGTTTTCACAGTATCGTTTTGGTAAACGTAAGAGACTGCTCATCCGACAGTGGGACTCTCCGCCAGGAGGCAAACAAAGTCCATCTAAGTACAAAGCACCAGAGAGTGCCTCAAGAAGCCTGCCTCTGGGATCCGCCTTCCGATGGTCACCCCCATCTCTGCCCTGGGGTTTCCGGCATGTGGCCTCACACCCAAGGATGATCTGAATTCAGGATTTCATGCTGACACGGCCAGCATTGAAGCCACTGAGGTCCAACACTTGAACAGCGTCTTATGTAAGGAAACGGTTCTGTGTGGTACAAGAGCTTCCCCTACCTCTGAGCTACACTCCCAGGCAAGATGTGTTGGATAGACTTAGAAATGTTCCTCCTCGTGCTTGAAGGATTGGGAGGGGAAAGCAATAAACGATTAGGACCATTATGAAGTGTTATTTTATGCCTTCAATCAAAAATAACACCGGGCATCTCTTTTTCCTTTTCTTTCTTTCTTTTACATAATTTATTTTTATTTTATGTGCCCTGGTGTTTTGCCTGCGTGTATGTCTGTGTGAGGGTGTCAGATCTTGGAGTTACAAACAGTTGTGAGCTGCCATGTGGGTTCTGGGAATTGAACCCAGGGCCTTTGGAAGAGCAGTCCACTGAGCCATCTCTCCAGCCCCAACACTGGGCATCTTGAAAGAGGGAGCTAGTATGAACAGTGTTTGTGAGTACAGGAGTCGGGGTGGGGAGGGAGAGATGGGGGGCGGGGCGGAAGGGCCACAGCTGGGTGTCTGGAAGGCAAGCACTGCCTGGATGCAGTCTCTTGCTTGGATCTGCGCGCAGCCAGGCATCCGTACTGTTTTTGCTGCCTCGACCTTCAGACTGTGGCTTCTACCTTGGCTTTAGGCATCTTCCTCAGCGTCCTGAGCAGATGGATTTGTTTCCGGTGCCTGGAGGAGCAGAGCTGCGTGTTGGATGTTACATTATGTGTGTTTGTTTCCGCTCAGCCTCACCCAAATTCATCCTTACAGCTCTGGAATCTAAGGCCCAAAGTGGACCTGAGGTCTGTGCAACCTTGCTTTTTTTTTTTAGGTTTCAGAGGCCACCTGCATTCCTTGGTCCGAAGACCTCTCCTGTCCAAGGCCAGCAATCGATGCATCTTCAAAGTTTATTTCAACAGCCACGTCTTCTTCCTTCCTCTCAAAAGGTCCCTGGGATCACTGGACCCATCCAGAAGCATCTAGATAAATTTCCATCTCCAGGCTTGCCTTCTTCTCCTCCTCCTCCTTCTGTATCCCAAACTGGTCTCAAGGACAGCCTGGAATTCTTGGTTATCCTGTATCCATTTCTCAGGTACTGGGATACAGGCATGTGACATCACACCCAGTTTGTTCAGTCGTAGGGACAGAGCCCAGGTCTTCCTTCATGCTATGTAAGGACGCTGCCATCTGAACTACACCCCCAGATTCCTTCTGTTATTGTTTTATTTTCTGAGACAAGGTCATGCTATGTATCTCTGGAACTTACTATGTAGACCAGGCTGGTCTGCTTGCCTCTGCCTCCTGAATGCGCGCCACCACACTAGGATTCCTAGTCCGATCTGCAAGGTCCCCTGCACATAAAGTAACATGTGCATGACAGGCCCCAGCTATGCTGGGGACATCTTTGGGTTCCATCTCTAGCCACAGGTAGGAATGGAAATAACATGGTGACTCTGGCCTCACTTGGCTCCAGAACCTTCTTCCCCAATCCCTCCCTTCATCTGGCTTTATCCAAACACAAACCAGGAGCCTTGCTTTTCCCCCAAATAAGCACTTACGTTGAGAGGAGCTGGAGTCAGCCTTGCTGGCTTGAGGTGTGACTCTACAGACTGTGTCCTTGGCTCATCCAGCCCTGAGGAAAATTGGTTTCCATTTCTGAAAATTACCCACAAGGAAGAAACTAGCATGTCTGCTTAACATAGTACTGACAGGCTTGCAAAACCCCAACTTTTCACCCGAGAAAGGGATTGGAAGCATCCCAAACCTGCCCTTCTCAGCCTGGCGCAATCTCCCCACACTGCCTTGCAGAAAGAACTCACCCATGGGCCCTGCCCCCCCCCCCCCCCATCCCCCCACCAGGCAACAACAGAACTCTGTGGCTTTGTCACCTCCTGTCATGTGACCTGGTTGGCCAGCTGCTTCTATTCTTCTGTGACAAGACTGGACCGGGCTAACCATACTGCTAGCCACAGACACTGGGAAGAGTCATTCAGTGGAAACATTTCTTGGGCTCCCTCTGACATCAACTTCCATTTGGGCCTGAAGTGGGCCGCGCCCTGGCCTTTGCCCAGCCCAGCATCCTGGATGTTACTAGCAGGGTGGATGTTTCCTGGTTTAGGCAGGTCCTAGAGAGAGGAGCGGGATACAGGGAGCAGGACAGGCATCTCTGCAGTCAGGGAGTAGGAAAGCAGGGCTGCTTCTGCATCCCAGAACCCCAGTGCCGAGCTGGGATGCTGAGGGCACTGGTATGAGCACAGTTTCCCCCCAACTTTCACCGTCCTCACAGTGTGTCCTAGAATGTGCAAACAGACATATACCTGGTTGGCCCTGGACCCTGGCCAGACAGTGCCTTTGTGCTAATGGTCTGGAGCTGTGTGTCTCACCCCCACCCCACCCGCCTGAACAAGCAAGCAGGAGAGGCTTTGGGAATGCTGCCCTCCGGGTGTACACCTTTTACTCAACCTAAGCCAAGTTATTGAGGACTAGGGGCAAAAGAGGGAGAGGAAGGCAGATGCCCTGATTCACCAAAGCTGGAAAAGACAGGAAGCCCGGAGCGAGGCTTTGCCTGTTCCTCACTCTCATTATCCACATCCCGAAAATAGAATGTCCCTTCCCTGAGGCTCAGTCCCTGAAGGTCAAAGCCTTGAATTCTTTGCAGACAGGGGCCTAGTAATTGAAGTAATGATTGCACAGGGCGAGCTGGACATCTGGGGCTCCGGACAAGGGGTACCCTCACCATCCATCCCACGTAGGCTGACTGAGGACGCTTCTTCATGCACCAGAGCATGACGCTGCACGGATGCGACAGGAGAGCCGGTTTCCAAAAGTGGAGTTCCTCTTCCTGCTGCTCATTGCCCTGAAGTCCTGATCATAGCAACGTGACTGGCATCCGAGCGTGAGCTGAGGTGCCGTTTCTCCTTCAGTGCCCTGTGGGATGGTCCCTGCAGCTTCCTCTGGCCCCATTTCAGAACTGAGTGTGGTCACTAAGACATCCCCTGCCCAGGCGCTGAGGAGTTTGGCTTCCTTTTTCCTCCGATTTATTTTTTTCTTTCTTTCTTTCTCTTTCTTTTTTTCTCCCCCTTTAAAAACTTTTATCTATTCATTTTGGGAGTTTTGTTTGGTTTGATTTTTTTTCATGATAGGGTTTCTCTGGGTAGCCTTGACTGCCCTGGACTCACTTTGTAAACCAGGCTGGCCTCGAACTCACAGCGATCCGCCTGCCTCTGCCTCCTGAGTGCTGGAATCAAAGCCGTGCGCCACCACGCCCAACTCCAACTAGAATTATTTTAATTAATTAATTTACCTGAGAAAAGGTCCCTCTAAGTACCCTTGGCTTTCTGGAACTCACTATGTAGACCAGACTGACCTTAGACTCATGGAAACCTGCCTGCCTCTGTCTTCAAAGTCTTGAGACTAAAAATGTGTGACATCAGGCCTGGCTGGGACTTTGATTTTTGCTGTCCCTTATTTCAAGGCTTGGTAGAGTGATTACTCAGTAATATATCTTTAAAATGAAAGTAAGAAGGTTCTTTTTCATGCTGGGGATTGATCTTAGAGTCTATAGAGCGCTAGGTAAGCACTCTACCACTGAGCTAAAAATAATGTATATTTTAAATATACAAAAAAAATGTAGAGAGTGTGCTAAAAAGCAGAGGCACTTAGAGGCGGTGTTAATTGTCAACTTGACAAAAATCTAGAATTACCAGAGAGATGGGCCTCTGAATGTGCCTGTGAGGATTATCATAGTAGCCTTACTTAAAGGGGCCACTGTGGGTGGTGCTGTTCCCTGGCTGAGTCCTGGACAGTATAAGTAGAGGGAGCTGAGAAGGGATACGGTCACCCATTGCTCTCCTGCCCCCTCACTGTGTGTGCACGTGTGAGCTAACTGTTCAACCTCCAGCCACTACACGCTCTCTCTGGGTGATGGGCCATCACTGTGAGCTGAGCTGTACACTCATTCCTCCTTTAGTTGCTTTTGGCAGAGGGCTTTTCTTGTCTTTTTTTTTTTTTTTTTAATAATTTATTTATTTTATATGCATTGGTGTTGTGTCTGCATGTATGTCTGTGTGAGGGTGTCAGGTCTTAGAGTTAGAGACAGTTGTGAGCTGCCATGTGGGTGCTGGGAATTGATCCCAGATCCTCTGGAAAAGTAGTCAGTGCTCTTAACCGCTGAGCCATCTCTCCAGCCCGACAGAGGGCTTTTTTATCACAGCATTTTTCAGGAAAGAAAGACCAAGACAGGTATACTATGCCTTTTATTCTCTCGCTTTCTGGTTCTTTTGTTTGTTTGTTGACACAGGGTTTCTCTGTGTAGCCCTGGCTGTCCTGGAACTTCTTCTGTAGACCAGGCTGGCCTCCAACTCAGAGATCCACCTACCTCTGCCTGGAGCTACCATGCCCAGTTTATTTTCTCTTTCTGTTTCCGCCTTCAGCAAGGTTCTTTTTTTTATTTTTTTATTTTTATGCATTGGTGTTTTGCCTGCATGTATATGTGAGGGTGTCCAATCTTGGAGTTACAGTTGTGGCCTGCCATGTGGGTGCTGGGACTTGAACCCCGATCCTTTGGAAGAGCAGTCAGTGCTTTTAACCACTGAGCCGTCTCTCCAGTCCCAACAAAGTTCTTCTAACAGTGCAGAATATGAACCTCTCCTGTTCCTCTCCCCCTGGCAGGCGCAGCAGAGCCAGCCCCCAGAGGAAGGAGTGCATCTGGCCTCTAAGTCCTCTGTAGAGATGTGGATTCTCAAGAGCCCGGGCCTCTCAGGCTGAGGTCCCAGAGGGGCAGATGGTCCTGGTGTACACTTCAAAAGACAAATTAGTCTTCCTGACTTGGCATGGCTGAAAAAAAAAAAAAAATCCCATATCAGAATTTGGCATCTGCAAATAAGCACAAAGCATTTTATGTGGAGTTCCAGTTGTACTGGATTGAGAGCTAGGCTATAAACCGGGCGTGGTGGCTCACACGTTTAATCCCAGCACTATGGAGACAGATAGGTGTATTCAGACCTACACAGGGAAACCTTGTCCTGTAAAACCAAAAGAGGGAGGGAGGGATGGAGGGAGGGAGAAACAGGACACTTCCTAACTGCTGAGGATGATGAGGGAGGTCAGCTCTGTCGCTAGGCTCTTGTGGCATCGGCCTTATTCTTTGGGGGAAGGCATGCTGTGCCCTCACCAGTAAATTTCTCTGTCCCCTTTGAAGCCTACAGAGGCACTGGACTTGGGAAAGATGGAGAAAGGCTGGTCTTTGCTACTTTGTGGGTTCTCCTTCCCACCCTTTAATACCCCTGGTTTCACACCCCCCCCCCACCCCCCCCCCCCCCCCCCATCGCTAGATAGGAGAGAAAGGATAGAGGGGAGGGAGCGTGATTCTTGGGTCTAATTTCTTCTTTGAGCACAACTACTAACAAACCACAACCACCCCCCACCCTAACCACCCCCAACAACCACTCACCACCACCTCACCACCCTCTGCCTATCAGGGCGTTTATATAGCCACTCTGAAAAGTTCCCAGAATTCTAAATGCCATACAATCACAGAAACCATGCCAGCTAGCGAAACCACGCCTCTGCTAGAGCTCGAGGCAAATCATAATCAGCTGCTGCGGACAGTCCCAGTCCCATAGCAGCTCCATGTCCCCACACCTGGGATTAAAATGAAAACATATTCTTATAATTATTTCTGTGTTTTTAAAAGAATTGTCACTACAATGGAGCAGAAGCCAGGAGTCACATTGAACTGAACTCGGAGTGTTTCAGTGGTTTGACAGGAATGGTCCCATAGACGTGTGTGTGTGTGTGTGTGTGTGTGTGTGTGTGTGTGTGTGTGTGTGTGTGTGAGAATGCTTGGCCCACGGGGAGGGGCACTATTAGGAGGTGTGACCTTGTCAGAGTAGGTGTGGCCTTGGCCTTGTTGGGGAAAGTGTGTCACTGTAGAGGCCAGCTTTTTATTTTGTTTCGTTTTTCAAGACAGGGTTTCTCTGTGTAGCCTTGGCTGTCCTGGACTCACTTTGTAGACCAGGCTGGCCTCAAACTCACATCGGTCCACCTGCCACTGCCTCCCGAGTGCTGGGAATAAAGGCGTGTGCCACCGCGCCGGGCTGGAGACCAGCTTTGAGGTTACATATGTCAGTGAGACACACAGTCCCCTGCTGCCTTCAGATCAAGGTGTAGACCTCTCAGCTCTGGCCTGCAGGCTGCCATGCTTCCCACCCTGATGGTAATAGACTAAACCTCTGAAGTCAGCCCCAGTGAAATGTTTGTCTTCGTTAGAGTTGCCTTGCCGTGGTTTCTTTTCACAGCAATGAAACCCTGACTACGACAGGCACGCTGGTCTCACTTTTAGGAAGACTTACTTTGTGCCCTTGAGGATGTGAAGATCAGGAGTTTAAGTTCCAGCCTACACTGGGACCCTGGATTTATGCATGTCACAGAGGCTGGGGGTCCGCCATTCAAATGCATGTGGGACTAGAAAATGGCTCAGAGCAGCCTGGCATGGTGGCGCCTGGGAGGCAGAGGCAGGCGGATCTTCTCTGTGAGTTCGAGGCCAGCCTGGTCTGTAAAGCAAGTCCAGGACAGCCAGGGCTACACAGAGAAACCCTGTCTAAAAAAAACAAAAACTCAGAGAGTGAGAGCGCATTCTGGGCAGACATGAGGACCCGTGTTTGAATCCCCGATTATCCACATAAAGAGGCCAGCACAGCTGTGTGTGCCCGTGCAGACAAGGGCAGATGCAAGAGCTTGCTGGCCAGCCCAGCAGCTTCAGCTGAAACCGTGTGTCAAGGGAGCAAGGTGGACAATGCTAGAGCAGGGTATCTGGCGCCCTCCCCTGGCCTTTGAGGGTAAACACATCTGTGCACATGCACCCCAACAAGAAAAGAAAAAAAAATGAGTGTGGGGGTTACCAATTACTTGAGCAGAAGAATTTTTTTTCTGCCTTATTTTGCCTTACTTACCCTTTCCCACTACCTCCCCAACCCCCAGCCCCAGCCAGTCTACCCCTTGCTTTTGAGACAGAATCATGGCCAGACAGACTGGTCTAGAACTCTTCCCGCAGCCTCCTGAGAGCCAGAGGCAGAGCATCATCATGTCCACTTGAGAAAAAAAAAGCTTGTAAAGGCATGTACCACAGGACCTGGCACCTACATACATACCTTTGTGAACACACTCCTACCCATGTTCCTGTAAGCAACCCCAGATAGACAGAGAGAGAGAGAAAGGGGCGGGGGGGGACCATGGGAAGTAGGGGATAGGAAAAGGCATTGGGGAGCCGGGCGTGGTAGCGCACGCCTTTAATCCCAGCACTCGGGAGGCAGAGGCAGGCGGATCGCTGTGAGTTCGAGGCCAGCCTGGTCTACAAAGTGAGTCCAGGACAGCCAAGGCTACACAGAGAAACCCTGTCTCGAAAAACCAAAAAAAAAGAAAAGAAAAGAAAAGGCATTGGGATACCTATGACCCAAATACATTATTATATACCTGCATGAAAATACTATAATTAAATCCATCATTGTACATAATTAATATAAGCTAATTAAAACTGCTAGCCAGTAAAAGCATCAGGCCTCAAATAAGTTCCTTCAACCCACAGTACAGGCCCTATCCTCCGTGAGTTCCAGGCCATCCTTGGCTAGATAACAAGTTCCCAAGCCAGGGGAATGGCTGAGAGCTGCCAGTTGCCCTGGACACCAAATTGATGGTAAACCTAAAGTTTTTGTTTGTTTTGTTTTGTTTTTCGAGGCAGGGTGTCTCTGTGTAGCCTTGGCTGTCCTGGACTCACTTTGTAGACCAGGCTGTACTTGAACTCACAGCGATCCGCCTGCCTCTGCCTCCCGAGTGCTGTGATTAAAGGCGTGAGCCACAATGTGGTTGCTGGGAACTGAACTCATGACCTTTGGGAGAGCAGTCAGTGCTCTTAACCTCTGAGCCATCTCTCCAGCCCCCTCACTTACTGATCTTACAGAGGACTCTAGTTTGGTTCCAAGTACCCACATCAGATAGCTGACAACTTCCTATAACACCAGCTCCAGGGGATCCAACATCCTTTTCTGATCTCTGTAAGCAGTGCACGAGAGAGAGAGAGAGAGAGAGAGAGAGAGAGAGAGAGAGAGAGAGAGAGAGAGAGAGAGAGAACACGATTTAAAATAATAATAAGATAAATCCTGAAAGAATATTGAAACCTTAGAAATCCAGCCTTGGGCTGGCTTGCCGCTCGGTGGCAGAGCAGGTGCCTAGAATACTGGCTTCTGTGTTATTATTTTGTTCTTTTATTCGTGCTACTAATAATTGCACAGGTCAGGATGGAGGGGAAGAGACGGTGTGTGATGTCAGGTATTTGAGGAGGTCTTTTCCAAAAGCTCAGCCATCCATGCCCTAAGACCACAGGTCTGTTGGCCTGTGCCATCCCCTTCAGGGGTGCTCTGTGGAGAAGAGGTGGTGTCCACCCAGATGACAGCAGAGGTTGCTGCAGTTGGCTCCTCAGCGAGCGACACACTGAAACCACCTATGCTGGGTGGTGTCTGCCTTTCTAAATTGTGACTTAAGTGTTTCAGCCAGGTGTGGAGTCGCATGCCTTTAATCCCAGCACTCGGGAGGCAGAGGCAGGTGGATCCCTTTGAGTTTGAGGCCAGCCTGGCCTACAAAGAGTCCAAGACAGCCAGGGCTGTTATACAGAGAAACCCTGTCTCGAAACAAAACAAAACAAAACAAAACAAATGTTTCTAAGGGCACCAGTGATGAGAGAAAAACAAAAACATAGGTGACCTAAATTTAATTATGAGGGATGAGACGATGAGTGAGCCAGATCACAGATAATAACAAGTCAGGCCAGTGGAGCATCACTGTACCTGTGTGCTGGGACCTTAAACCCACTGCAAAAACGTGTCCTTAGCTCTCCATCCAGCAAGCAGTGTCCCAATTTCCAGCTGGCCCCAGCTGCTGTGGGTTGAAGGAACTTGTCTGAGGCCTCATGCTTTTACTGGCTAGCAGTTTTAATTAGCTTATATTAATTATGTACAATGATGGATTTAATTATAGTATTTTCATGCAGGTATATAATAATGTATTTGGGTCATAGGTATCCCAATGCCTTTTCCTATCCCCTACTTCCCATGGTCCCCTTCCTCTTCCCAACTGGTTCCCTCTCCCTCTCTCCCCCTTTCTCCCTCTCCCCCTCTCTCCCTCTCCCTCCCTCTCTCTCTCTCTCTCTCTCTCTCTCTCTCTCTCTCTCTCTCTCTCTCTCTCTCTCGTGTGTGTGTGTGTGTGTGTGTGTGTGTGTGTGTGTGTGTGTAAGAGAGAGTCTATTTGGGGTTGCTTACAGGAACATGGGTAAGAGTGTGTTCACAAAGGTATGTAGGTGCCAGGTACTGTGTGGTACATGCATTTAATCCCAGCATTCAAGGAACAGGCAGGCCTGCTCTCTCTCTTCCATCCCCGTGTGTGTGTGTGTGTGTGTGTGTGTGTGTGTGTGTGTGTGTGTGTGTGGTGTGCTGTAGAGAGCGTGTAAAGGTCACAGGACAATTTCAGGGAAATTCAGAGAAAAGAAAAGAAAAACCTCATTTGCTCTGCTAGATGGTGTCAGACCCAGAAGCTTTCATCAATTAAGAAAGCTAAATTATCCCTATTTCCCCATTGAACAGTGATATGACTTGGAACAGGTTTTTTTCTTAAGGACTAATAGGTATTTAATTACTCGGGGATCCAGCTTGCCCTGGTGTGTTGAATGACACCTCCCCGCATGAGGACCTTGCCCTGATGGCTGCCTGTGATGTCAGCCTTGAACGGCCGTGCTTTGTGCTCCTCACCAGCACACGGTGTGGGTGATATGGCCGGATTGCTTTGAGTGCCCGTATGTGGGTGCAGGTGTGTGTGGGCACACTATTATTGATTTGAGACAGACTCGCTGGCCTGGAAATGTCAAGTCCCCCAAATAGCCGCAGGGTTTGCCCATCTCCACCTCCTGTCCTGCCGCCCCTGGGCCAACAGGTGCATGCCTTTCATGTCGCTTCGCCAGTGTCTTATGTGTGGCTGTTGGCCACCAGCCCACCAAGGCAGGAGGAGCAGAAGACGAGATGCAGGGCCTGGAGGGCCGTAAGCACCACAGAGATTGAACACTCCAGGGGCCACTTCAGGAGATAGTTCAGCTTTACTCAGGGAGAACAAAGGCTATAGCCCTTGGGGAGTGGGTGGGTAGACTGCCAGGATAGGCAGTCATAATTGGTTGAAACCAGGCACTTTAAGGTTGCTTGATTTTTGCATTTGGCAGCACGCTCCTACCTTATGAATGGTAACACAGTACCCAGTTATTCTATAGGCACAGGGAGGAGAGAGCTAGCAGGGAGCTGTGTCAAGGGCCACATACAGAATGTGGTTAGGGGCATTTGTGTTTAAAGACATTCTCCAGATGATGTCAGGTGGAGAACCAGAGGCCCTGCTGGGGGCAGGGAGTCCTGCCCTTAAGGTGGAGCTCAGAGTGGCTCTCCAGACCAGGAGGACTGCAGCCTCACACAGCAGGGTCCTCCTAGCAAGTTCAAGGCCAACCTGTTGTACAGAGTGAGTTCCAGGACAGCCAGGGGCTACACAGAGAAACCTTGTCTTGCGGGCGGGAGGGGGGGGGGTGTCAGTCAAAACACAAAACAGATTGAACCAGTATCGGTGTGTTGAACTTTCATCTGAGAAATCGCCTCCATGGTATTGGCCTGTGGGGCATTTTCTTAATTGCGCTTGGCGTAGGAGGACCCAGTCCGCTGTGGACAACACCATCTGGAGGCCGGTGAGCCTGGGCTGTAGGAATGCGAGCCAGTGAGCCAGTTCCTCCCTGGGCCCTGCTGCAGGCTCCTGTAGAGCTCCCACCCTGCTTTCCCTCTGCGATGGACTATTACTAGAATTGTAAGTGGAAATAAACCTTCTCCTCCCCAAGTTGCTTTTGGGCGTGGCCTTACAAAACAGAACACTAGGGAGTCACTGGGAAGATGACTTTCCACCCCAGAGGGGAGGACGTGTGTCAGAAGGCACTTGGCTCCCTGGGGAGGGTGAGTAAAAACCCATCCTTCAGTGGAGTGGCCTAGAGCAGAGACTGCTCACCTCTCTCCGTGGGCTGCGAGTTGACAGGATACGGCTGGGTGCCCTTACTTGGGGGGTGTCCTGTGCTTGCCATGTCACTGGGCCTGCCTGACATTTTCATAGATTCTGTTGGCCGGGAGTCCAGGCAGGGATGGTCCTTCCATGTGATGCTGAGAGACCTAGTCAGAAGTTCCGTGGCTTCTCCTGCCTGGGCGTCAGAGTCCCGGAACATCACTTCTGCCACACTGCATTGGTCAATCAAGGGACTGTGGTCATCAACCCAGATCCTAGGGACAGAAAATGAGCTCGCCTGCCCGCGCGCGAGGAGCAGAGCAGGAGTCAGGGAAGAAGGAATCGCTAGGCGCTGTCTCTGGAGATTGTCCACCTCTCTGGGTAAGAACTAGAGCAGCCGGCTGGACAGATGGCTCAGAGGTTAAGAGCACCGCCTGCTCTTCCGAAGGTCCTGAGTTCAATTCCCAGCAACCACATGGTGGCTCACAACCATCTATAATGAGATCTAGTGCCCTCTTCTGACTTACAGGCAGAACACATAATAAATAAATCTTTAAAAAAAAAACAAAAAAACGAGCCGGGCATGGTGGCGCACGCCTTTAATCCCAGCACTCGGGAGGCAGAGGCAGGTGGATCGCTGTGAGTTTGAGGCCAGCCTGGTCTACAAAGTGAGTCCAGGATGGCCAAGGCTACACAGAGAAACCCTGTCTCGAAAAACCAATAAATAAATAAATAAAAACAAAAAAACTAGAGCAGCTGTAGGAATTGGTTTGAGGGTTGTGAGTATATTCCTTCCAGTGTGCACACCATTTGACACTGCAGTGGTGACCAGTGCCCAGCCCTCTTGGTCTACTCGCAGGGCAATATTTTGCCCATAACCCATCTCACCACTTCAGGTGGCTGATTCTCCATTTAGCTGTTTTGCTTTGTTTGAGAGGGGACTGGTTAGTTTTTCTATCAACTTGCTTCAGACTACGATCATCCGGGAAGAGGAGACCTCACTTGAGGAACTGTCTCCATCAGTTTGGCCTGCAAGTGAGTCTGTGGAAGAGACCAGCCCACTGTGGGTGGTACCTCGGTGGCATATGAAAAGTAAGCTGGCCAGGCATAGTAGGGCATGCCTTTAGTCCCAGCACCCAGGAGACAAAGGCAGGTGGATCGCTGTGAGTTCGAGGCCAGCCTGGTCTACAAAGCAAGCGCACATATGCTCACACAAAAGTGCATGCAGAGGCCAGAAATCAACACTGATCATCTTTGTCAGTTACTCTCCACTTTAGGTTTGAGTCAGGGTCTCTCACTGAACCTGGACTATGCTGTTTTGCCTGAGGTGGGTACACAGACTGGCCAAGCAAGTTCCCAGGATCCTCCTCTCTGCTTCCCCAGCACTGATGCTCTCTGTCTGTCTCTGTAGTGACAATTCTAGAATTTTCGTTTATTTTTAAAAAAAACACAAAATCCCAGCACTTGGGAGGCAGAGGCAGGTGGATCGCTGTGAGTTTGAGGCCACCCTGGTCTACAAAGTGAGTCCAGGACAGCCAAGGCTACACAGTGAAACCCTGTCTCAAAAAACCAACCAACCAACCAATCAAACAAACAAACCCACAAAAATAGTTGGGCGTGTGGCGCATGCCTTTAATCCCAGCACTCAGGAGGCAGAGGCAGGTGGATCGCTGTGAGTTCAAGGCCACCCTGGTCTACAAAGCAAGTCCAGGATGGCCAAGATAACATAGAGAAACCCTGTCTCAAAGGAAAAAAAAAAAACAATAAAAAACACATAAATTGTATAAAAGTATATTTTCATTTTAATCCCAGGTGTGAGGATCTGGGTCAGCTTCAGACTGTCTGCAGCAGCTGACTATGATTTGCCTTGTGCTCCAGCAGAGGCGTGGGTTTGCCAGCTGCAGATAGTTTCTGTGATTGTGTGATGTTTGGACTTCTGGGGATTTTTCAGAGGGTACATAAATGCTAGGGCCCCAATGTGTGGGTGGTTGTTGGTTGTTCAGGGGAGTTGGATGTGGTTTATTAGTAGCTGTGCTCAAAGAAGAAATGACAGAAATTAGATTGAAGGATTTTCCTAACGCCTCTCCTCTCTATCCTTGTTTCTGTCCTGTCTAGTGTTAGGGGGTGCAGCAGGGGGCATAAAGGGTGGGAAGAAGAAGAACCCACAAAGTAGCTCTCTCAGCTGGGCATGGTGGCTCACACCTTTAATCCCAGCACTCAGGGAGGCAGAGGCAGGAGTACCTCTGGGAGTTCAAGGCCAGCTTGATCTACAAAGTGAGTCCAGGAAAGCCAAGGCCACACAGAGAAACCCTGTCTTGGAAAAAGAAAAAAGAAACAACAACAAACCAAAAACAAAGTAGCTCTCTCTGTCTCTTCTCTTTCTCTCTCTCCCTCTGTCTCAACGTGAGTTCTAGGAGAACCAAGATCAGGTCTTTTTTTTTTTTTTTTTTTTTTTTTTAAGATTTATTTATTTATTATGTGTACAAATCTCATTATAGATGGTTGTGAGCCACCATATGGTTGCTGGGAATTGAACTCATGACCTTCTGAAGAACAGTCAGTGCTCTTAACCTCTGAGCCATCTCTCCAGCCCCCAAGGTCAGGTCTTTATACACTGAAGTGAGCAAGAATCTCCTTAGCCTCACTTCCCTCTCAATATTAACAATGGCAGTTTTGAAGCTCTGGTTTTGTGCCTGGCTCTAAGCTCTCTCTCTCTCTCTCTCTCTCTCTCTCTCACACACACACACACACACACACACACACACACACACACACACACGGGGTGGGGGGGGTCTCGTAGTGCACATGGAGAGATGTTTTCTTCTTTTCCTGTAACTCCCTCCTGATGTGCTTGTTCAAAACCCCTTTCCCAGCAGGCCTCAGGCTCCTTGGATGCCACCTCAGTCTAAGTCTACACTTTTAGGAGATAAGTGTGTTTCAAATTTCACATGCTACCATCTTTCCCCAGTATGGCCAGACCAAAAGGGGACCAGGGAGGGGAGGCGCGGGGGTGGTGCCTCCAATAGCTTGCTTATTTCGCCTGCCCCACCCTTCTATGGGTTGAGGCAGGAAGGAGAGAAATGGGAAACATATGCTTCCTGGTAGCACGTGACTGGTGGTGGTGACATTGCTGTTCCCATGTGGGGTAGGGTGAGGGCTCTCTCTGCTGACCTAGCTCATTCCTCAGGCTGGCACATGCTTTGTGGTAAGGCTCTGACCCATGGAGTATTCAGCAACATTGGCCTCTACAATTACAGCTTAACTGTTTAGTAGAAGTACATGTGTTAAGATTTTTTTTCTTTTTTCTTTTTTTTTTTTTTTTTTTGGTTTTTTGAGACAGGGTTTCTCTGTGTAGCCTTGGCCATCCTGGACTCACTTTGTAGACCAGGCTGGCCTCGAACTCACAGCGATCTGCCTGCCTCTGCCTCCCGAGTACTGGGATTAAAAGCATGTGCCACCACGCCCGGCTAAGATTTTTTTTCTTTGTGTGTGTGGTTTTGTGACTGGCAGAGAAAATGGACCCATTTCAAGCCCCTACACTGCATCAGATGTAAGGACCCTGGAATTGTGGCTTGTGTGTGGACTATGGGCAGTCCAGAGGCGGATGGTGTCCTTCCTGTGGGACATTTGGCCAACTTGAGGGAGAACAGGTGTCTGGGATTAGGACTCGCTCCTTCATGAGGACAAGGACCAGGCTCTGGCTGGATGAAGGTCTTAAGGGGCGGGACTTAGGCTACATACTGGGAGCTGTCACCCTAAGTGAGACAGTCAAAACTGTCTCCAGACTTTTCAGTATCCTGATTGACACTGACCACTCTATACACTTAAGAGTTCTTCGAAGGGATTCCTGATCTCCATAGTCTTCCTCATCCTAGGAGGTAGCCTTGTGCCATGTTGCTCTGAAGAGGACCCCAACCCCAATCCTGGATGCTACACTTCCATACAGTGCTAGGCCCCAACCCTGGGCCTGTGGGCTCAGCTACCATTCCCTGAGGGGAACAGATACTGCGCCCCTTTGCTTACCACTCACTGTGTTGTCTTTGGGCACTTTTCAAACTTGATTTAGCCTCAGGAGGGATCAGCCAGTGTTTGACCAAGTAACAGCCAGCCGGAACACAAGGTCCTCGCTGTTCTGTCACATCCTTCACAAAAGATTGCCCTGTGTTCCAAACTGCTCGCCTGGTTTCAAGAAAAGCAGCCAATTCCTCATGAAGGAGTGAGTCCTAATCCCAGACACTTGTTCTCCCTCAAGTCGGCCAAATGTCCCACAGGAAGGACACCATCCGCCCCTGGACTGCCCATAGTCCACACACAAGCCACAATTCCAGGGTCCTTACTTCTGATGCAGTGTAGGGTCTTGAAATGGGTCCATTTTCTCTGCCAGTCACAAAACCACACATACAAAGGAAAAAACAAAACAAAACTAACACAGGTACGTTTACTAAACAGTTAAGCTTTCAAGTTTCACTTAATAGATTTACTTATTTATTTATTATTTTATGGACATCAGTGGTTTGCCTGTATGTGTGTCTTTGTGAGGATTTCAGATGGAACTGAAAGTTACAGACTGGTGTGAGCTGCCATATAGGTGCTGGGAATTGAACCCGGGTCCTCTGGAAGAACAGTCAGTGCTCCAAACCACTAAGCCCCTTTATTTATTTATTTATTTATTTATTTATTTATTTATTTATTTGAGGTAGCGTTTCTCTGTGTAGCTCTAGCTGTCTTGGAACTCACTCTGTAGACCAGGCTGGCCTCGAACTCAGAGATCCACCTGCCTCTGCCTCCCAAGTGGTGGGATTAAAGGTGTGTGCCACCCACCACTTGGATACTTAATCTTTGCTTATTTTTGGTTTCTTGAGACATGGCAGGACTGTGTAAACCAGACTGACCTTGAACTCATGGAGATCCACCTGCCTCTGCCCCCTGACTTTGCTTAATTTTTAAACCTCTTTATCCTTTGAGGAACATAACAAATGGCTGAATACAACCATTCTAAAGACTGGAGAAGCCACACTTGTGTCTGGGGGCTGTGCTGTCCTTCCCCTACAGGACTCTAAGAATTTAATAAACCCACTCGCTTTGCTTTCACTCCGGCTTGTATTGAAACTCTTTCCTGTGGCACAGCCAAGGACCAGGCTTTCACTGGATGAAGGTAGGTCTTAAGGGGCGGGACTTAGGCTACTTAGCTATTAGGCTTTATCCCCCTGTTATCACTGCCAGATATCCAGAGATATCATTGACATTTGTGTTGTTTGGAGGTTTTAATTGCCACACACCTGTATCGCCAGGAACCTGACCCATTTGGCATATTCAGACAAAGGGCCTTGTGACTTCCTGTATTGTTTGCTTTGTGGCTTAACTCCCCTTATCTTTGCTTATCTTCTGTTTGCCTAGGTGGGTCTGGCCTTTCTCCTCCCTCCATCTAACCCACATTGCCTCAAATGTAGCCGTATGTCGTGGACACTGTCCCTGTTTGACAGGAGGGTCGCCATGCACAGGGAAGGCACTTTCTACTGAACAAAGTCTTCAAGGAGGCACAGGTATTTGGAGCCTGCCGGAATGACTGCAAAACCCCACGTGTACAAGAGGTCTCTGTCCCCCTCAAGGGCACTGGACTTGCAAGTCCACTTGAGCTTTTCCAGCAGCCACTGCTGCAGCTGCTCCTTACCACTGTCCTTGCTGATGCCCGGGAGGGTCACTCCTAGTGTGCTTGGCTCTGTTGCCCAGTGCTCGGCCCTCATCCCCAGCAGGGATTTTGGTATCCTATTGAGAGAATCAGCTTAGAGATCCAAGTTAGTGTTATTTTTGGAATAAAGACATCAGACCTCAGCTTTCAGAGACCTGCTCAGAGGATGAAAAGTGGGAAGGCATCCTGTTTTTCTATAGTTCAACTTGGAGTGAGGCAAAAGTACGGAATGTTTTGGGCTGGGGCCGCAGCATAGTCTCGAAGCTTGGACCTAGCACGTGTGTGAGGCCCTGGCTCCAGCCCAGTGCTGCAGGGGAAGTGCAGTGTGAAAGGGTCTCAGCTGTTACAGACAGACCTTGTCATCCCAACAGTCTACCTCAGAGGCAGGATGAGTCCCAAACACACCCCTCTTTGCTTGCTCCATCAAGTCCTTGGCTGGCTCCCAAGGCCATTCAGAATATGCCTTTCCTTTGTCTTTCTGCTTTTTTTTTTTTTTTTGGTTTTTCGAGACAGGGTTTCTCTGTGTAGCCTTGGCTGTCCTGGACTCACTTTGTAGACCAGGCTGGCCTCGAACTCACAGCGATCCGCCTGCCTCTGCTTTCTTTCTGCTTTTAAAATAGAGAAAAATGGTTTTCCATAATCACGCTGAACCTGCTGACTGGTAAACAACAGAACCAAAAATTTTTCTTAAAATGGAGAAAATTTTTAAAAGGGCTATCTATGGAAAATTGGGCAGGCAGAGCTGTGGGAGAGGTCCAGCAAGCCCAAAGCCCCAAGGAACAACCTGAGTATTTTTTTTTTGTAATTAATTAATGTATTTATTTACTATGCTTATGTATGTATGTGTGGGTGCATATTCACATGGGTGCATGTGTTGGGTATAGGTGCATATGTGTGTGTATGTGTACCAAGGTTAACCTTACAGATGTTTGTGCCCCCCCCCCCCCATCCATGCCGGGTACCCACAGAGGCCAGAAGAAGGCATCATATCATATCCCCTGGAAACAAAGTTACATATGGTTATGAGCCACCATGTAGGTTAGGGAAATTGAACCTGGGTCCTCTGGAAGGGCAGCCTCTTAGACACTGAGCCCATTTTTTTTTTTTTTTAAGATTTATTTATTTGGGGGCTGGAGAGATGGCTCAGAGGTTAAGAGCACCGACTGCTCTTCCAAAGGTCATGAGTTCAATTCCCAGCAACCACATGGTGGCTCACAACCATCTATAATGAGATCTGGTGTCCTCTTCTGGCTTGCAGGCAGGATATTGTATACATAATAAATAAAGAAATCTTTTAAAAAAAGATTTATTTATTTTATTTATTGCATATGAATGCTCTATCTGCAGAAGAGGGTGTTAGACCACATTATAGATGGCTATGAGCCACCATGTGGTTGCTGGGATTGAACTCAGGACCTCTGGAAGAGCAGGCGGCGCTCTTAACCACTGAGCCATCTCTCCAGCCCCTGAGCCCATTTTTATGTGTATGTTTTTTTCATTGTGTTTGTTTGGTTTGGTTTTAGTCTTTCAAGACAAGGTTTCTCTGGGTGTAGCACTGCCTGTCCTGGAACTCACTCTGTAGACCAGGCTGGCCTCGAACTCACAGAGATCCATCTACCTCTGCCTCCTGAGGGCTGGGGTTAAAGGTATGTGCTACAACTGCCCAGCCCATTTTGTGTTTTGAGGCAGGGCCTTCCATTTACTTCTCTACCAGGAGTAGGCAAGTTCCCTTACTTCTGTTTCCCCAGTGCTGGGATTACAATGACATGCCGCCATGCCTGGGTTTTCTTTTTTTTTTTTTTTTTTTTTCCTTTTAAGATTTATTTATTTATTATGCATACAATGTTCTGCCTGCATATACACCTGCAGGCCAGAAGAGGGCATCGGTTCACATCATAGATGGTCTTGAACCATCATGTGGTTGCTGGGAATTGGAAGAGCAGCTGGTGCTCTTAACCTCTGAGCCATTTCTCCAGCCCCCATGCCTGGTTTTTCATGAGCTGGAGAGATGGCTTATTGGTTAGAACTGGCTGCTCTTCCAAAGGACTCAGGTTCAATTCCCAGCACCTACATGGCAGCTCACAACTGTCTGTAACTCTAGCCCCAGGCACTTGATGTCCTCACACAGAAGTACATGCAGACAAAACACCAATGCACATAAAATAAAAGTACAAAAAATAAAATAACTATCAGAGCCGGGCATGGTGGTACACATCTTTAATCCCAGCCCTCTGGGAGGCAGAGACAGGCTGATCTCTGTAAATTCGAGGCCAGCCTGGTCCACAAAGTGAGTCCAGGACAGCCAAGGCTACACAGAGAAACCCTGTCTCAAAAAAAGAAAAATCATTAAAAACAAACAAAGCCAGCCTGGACAGTGGTGGCACACACCTTTACTCCCAGCACTCCAGAGGCAGAGATAGGTGGATCTCTATGAGTTCGAGACCAGCCTAGTCTACAAAAATGAGTTCCAAGACAGCTAGGGATTTTACACAAAGAAATCTTGTCTCAAAAAAACCAAGCCAGGTGGTGGTGGTGCATGCCTTTAATCTCAGCACTGGGGAGGCAGAGGCAGGCAGATCACTGTGAGTTCGAGGCCAGGCCTGGTCTACAAAGAGAGTCTAGGACAGCCAAAGCTAAACAGAGAAACCTTGTCTCAAAAAAACAAAAACAACAACAACAAAAACCAACTGGACAATTGAAATCTCAAGAAGTTTTTTTGTTGTTGCTGTCTCAAAACAGACAGAAGTGTCTTCCTGAAGGTTCCAGACAAACCCTGTATTGAGGTTCAGATGAAAACCAGGAAGGGTTCCAGGGAGGGAGCTCCCACATTTGACTGTGGCAGGGTTCCTAATGCTCCCCGTAAGGCTACATTTTTGTTCTATTCAGATCCCTAACCAACTATGTGAGGCCCAACCACGTTATGGTATGCAATCTGCTTTAGTTAAAGTACATTGATGGGGCTGGAGAGACAGCTGAGAGCTTAAGTGCACTGGCTGCTCTTCCAAAGGTCCTGAGTTCAATCTCCAGCCACCACACAGTGGCTCACAGCCATCTATGAGATCTGATGCCCTCTTCTGGCATGTAGGTTTAAAGAGAGCTAGGTTTAAAGGTGTGCACCACATGCCTTTTAATAAAAGGCAAGTTTTTGTTGTTGTTGTTGTTATTGTTTTTTGTTTTCAAAACAGGGTATCTTTGTGTAGCTTTGGCTGTTCTGGACTTACTTTGTAGACCTGACTGGCCTCGAACTCAGAGATCTGCCTGCCTCTACCTCCCTAAGTGTTGGGATTACAGACAGGCGTGAGCCACTGCACACAGCAAAGGGCAAGCTTTTAAGCACCCCTTTAATTGTTTAATTTTCCTGTAATTAAGATATTGGGGCCCAGAGCACTTCCACTCCCCCAGTTGCCTTGGTACCTTGCTTGGAGCACTGCAGCCTGCAACCACAGCTGTTTGCAGCTGAGCACAATCTGGCAGAAGGTGCCGCAGCCACTATTGTTTCTGAACCTGGGCCGACTTTTTGCAACTCTCCACTCTGCTGGCTGAGCACTTCCCCCGAAGGGCCCCCCATTAATCCTTTGATCCTTGCGCACACACCCTTTACTTGTTTGAGGGACTGTACTGTGAATGCTGCAGCTGCACTCTCTCATAACCCTGTATGCCTACACAACCAGGTGTGTTCATTTACAAAGCCCGTGAGCGATTCGTCCTATACCGCCCCCTGGTGATCCAACATTATAAAATATTTATTCATTTATTTTGATACAGGCATTCACTGTTAGTGATTTTTGTGGGAGGAGCATTAGGCAGAAGATGCTTAGCCCAGGCTGGCCTCAAATTCACATCAACCCTCCTACCTCAGTTTCCCAAGTGCTGGAGTTACAGGCATGAGCTACCATGCCTGACTCTCCTTATCCACTTTTCTTTTTTTACTGACATGGGCTGAGCTGGTCACACAGAGATGGAAAGAGAGATGCTAGCAGTGGCAGAAGCAGCAGAAGTGGGCAGATGGCAATTGAAGGGCTACCGAATGGCCTGGCAGAAAGCAGAGGTATCCGCAGTGAGAGGCAGGGCTGGGGAGATGGCTCCGTGCGTGCTGTATACTGTACTGTGTGCTACAGCCCTGATTTCAAACACCTTGTATCAGCCAGGCGTGGTGGCGCAGGCCTTTAATGCCAGCACTCAGGAGACAGAGGCAGGCGGATCGCTGTGAGTTCGAGGCCAGCCTGGTCTACAAAGCAAGTCTAGGACAGCCAAGGCTACACAGAGAAACCCTGTCTCGAAAAGCCAAAAACAATAAACAAAATCAAACACCTTGTATGTATATAAAATGCTGGACGTGGCCACACGTGCTGAGGAAGGGTGGAGGCAGGAGGGTCACATGTTGGCTGCCAGCTCAGTTCCAAGTTGCGTGAGAGGGGACCTTGTCTCAAGGGAATAAGATAGGGAGTGGCCAAGCAAAACACCAGTATCCTCCTCTGGCCTCCACCTTCACACAGGCACCTGAACATACAAAACCATGAGAGAGAGCAGAGGGCCAGAGTTGAAGAAAAAAAAACAAACAAAAATCGGCATGAGAAAGAAACTGTGTACCCTGAGTCCCTGAAGGAGTTCCAGGGAGCTGTCAAACCTTAGGGTCCCCATACCCCAGCTCAAGAGCCGTGACACTAGAAGGCACTGCCTGCTGCCACATGTAGGCTTATTCGACTTTTCCAAACTACTTTATTTGGGTTTCTTTAATGCTTACACCTCCCTTCCAACCCACCTACCCTAGATAGGAGAGAAAGGAGGTTCATGGGAACAGGAGAAGTAGACTTTTTTGAACTCAGTTCCTGGGAGCGATTCCCCTGGCGTAGTTGGCAGGATTTTAGCAGACCAGCAATTCAACCAAAGTTGCTGCTGGAACCTGGGACAGCAGCCGGAACCAGGAGCCCCGAAGTGTTCTCTGGAGTGGTTCTCTATAGGAGCTTCTGAGGTGGAGCAGTGAACAGCCATACAATACCAAGACCAAAAAAACCCCAGCCACCTGTTTTGGGCTCATATTTATCTCCTCTCAGAGTCTGTACTAAGATGTGTTTCAGCTGGCAAAAACCAAGCAACGCCCCCCCATGAGGTGGTCTGTCTTCTAGTGGATAAACATCACCTGTTCTCTCACAAGTCTGCTCCCCATCCCACACATGGAATCAAAACAAATACATGTCTATATCCACTACAGCCATATGCCAGGGTCACTGGTGATTAAAGCCCTGGTGAGCCTCCAGACCGTGCTTAGAGCCACCAAAAGTCTCTGGCTTCTAACATCTGGAACAGGGTACCCAGCTGCAGGGCTTGGGGTTATAAACTTGGAGCTCGCTAGTCCAGCCTCTAGGCCATAAACACTCAAGGGCTCTGCAAATGCCCACAAAGGGAGAGTTTCCCTAGGTTACTCACAGTACTAGCCCAGAAGGACCCGAGCCAGGGCACTGGTAATCTGAGTACCAGAGTGTGTCAGTGAGCAGTCAGATTCTAGGAGGCATGTGTGCAGTTGTTCTCTAAGGCTTCCTTGGCCTTTGGGTTGGTAGGAGATTTCCAGAGAAATGGTGATGGCAACTTTCTGGAAGATGAACTTGAAATTGGGGCTAGGTGTGAATGGGCCAGGTGTGCTGGTGAATGGGCCAGGTGTGCTGATGCCCAGGGGTGCTGTGGATGAGCTGTGTGTCCTGGTGGATGAGCCAGGTGTGCTGGTGAATGGGCTAGGTGTGCTGATGCCCAGGGGTGCTGTGGATGAGCTGTGTGGGCTAATGGATGAGCCAGGTGTGCTGGTTGAATGGGCCAGGTGTGCTGGTGAATGGGCCAGGTGTGCTGGTTGAATGGGTGTGGGTCTCCTCTTCCTTGGTAGGTTGATGGTTACCAGCCCACCAAGACAGGAGGAGCAGAAGACCAGATGCAGGGCCTGGAAGGCCGTAAGCACCATGGAGATTGAACACTCCAGGGGCCACTTCAAGAGATAGTTCAGCTTTACTCAGGGAGAACAAAGGCTATAGCCCTTGGGGAGTGGGTGGGGGCCACTCCCCAAGGCACTCTTAAGATTCTTATTTTACATTTGGCAGCTCACTCCTATCTTATGAATGGGAACACGGTACCTAATTATCCTATAGGCTCAGGGAGGGGAGAGCTAGCAGGGAGCTGTGTCAAAGGCCATATATCAGATGTGATTAGGGGTATCTGTGTCTAAATATACTCTCCCATGGAGTCAGGCAGAGAGCCTGAGGCCCTGCTGGGGGGGAGGGAGTCCTGCAACCTTAAACGGTAGGATTCTTCCAATAGATGGGCCAAGTGTGCTGGTGGATGGCCCAAGTGTGCTGTGGATGGCCCAGGTGTGCTTTGGATAGGCCAGGTGTGTGGTGGATGGCCCAGGTGTGCTTTGGATAGGCCAGGTGTGCTGTAGATGGGCCAAGTATGCTGGTGGAGGGGGCCAGGTGTGCTGGTGGATAGGCCAGGTGTGCTGGTGGATAGGCCAGGTATTCTGATGGGCATGTGTGACTGAAGCACTTGGGGAGGGAGGTAGAAGAAGGAGGATCAGTAAAGTCATCCTGTTACAGAGTGAGTTTGCTGCTCTGCCTCAACTTGTTTCAGCTCAGCATCTGTGCTCATTCCTGTCTTTGCTGAGGAAGTCAGAGGAGGAGGAGCCTGAGGCAGATGGCGCTGCATCTGCAGCAAGGAAGCCTGCCAACGGATGAAAGAAAGCCTGCCCAGCCCCATCTCCACAGTTACAGTCCAGGATACCCTGCAGAGAACGGCCCCTTCCACAGGTAAGCTAGGTGCCCTGGGCTAAGAGCCTGGCCTAGGGAATAAAGGCGCGTGCCTGTTGGCTCTGTTTCTTAACAATTAAACTTTATTATACAACCCAACAAGCTTACACAAGAGGGAAAAAAGGTCAAAGGGAAAAAAGAGTGAACCTTCCGGAATCCATTCCATGGGACGGGTCCCTAGGTGTCTCTGGCCTGCGCTCTGGTCCAGCGTGTTCACTGATCCTCTTTCTGATCCACGTGCGCTCAAGTCTGGTCTGAACCTGCTGCCCCTCTCGTCCTCTCTGCCTGTCTCTCACACATGCAAGGGGCGGTCTCCCTCTCCCATTGAGGGTCAATTAGAAACACAATAGTCCAGGTGGAGCCCCCAGGTCGGCTTCCTGAATTCCAGGCCCAGGATGGCTCCATCCAGTCTATCTCAAGGTTAATCTCTGAGAGCTGAGAGGGCGCAGGGGTTAAGAGCACTGGCTGCTCTTACAGAGGACTAGGGTTCGATTCCTGGGGCATCTGACACCCTCTTCTGGTTTCCGGCTTCTGGTATGTGGTACACAGACATGCACATGTGCAAAGCACCCATATACATAAAATGTATAAAATAATTTTTCAAAAGAGTGTTGTCCTCTGACCCCAACACATACACAGGGATCATGGTGCATGCATATAGCACACACACACACACACACACACACAGACTCTGTCTTTGCATAACTGAGGCTGAGCTGATTGACTATGTCAGGGGTCAGCTTTCCTAGAGACTCTGACAGTAGTGGGTGTGGTATCACACAAGTGCCAGTTCCAGCACTTGGGGAGAAGAGGTGGAGAGGTTTCTGTGAGTTGGAGGCTAGCCTGGTCTACATAGAAAGCTCCAGGCCAGCCAGGACTACGGTGAGACCGTGTCTCAAAAACAAAGAAGACTGGGCAGTGGTGGCACAAGCCTTTAATCCCAGCATTTGGGAGGCAGAGACAGGTGGATCGCTGTGAGTTCGAAGCCAGCCTGGTCTACATAGTGAGTCCAGGACAGTCAAGACTATACAGTGAAATCCTGTCTAAAAAAAAAAAAAAAAAAAAAAGAAAAGAAAGAAAGAAAAAAGAAAAAAAAAAGGAAAAGACAAAACCAAAGAAGCATCATTCGATAGTAGACTGGAGGGATGGCTCAGTGGTTAAGGCTGCTCTTCCAAAGGACCTGGGTTCGCCATAGAGGTTCACAACTGATGTAACTCTAGTTTTGGGGGACCCAGTGCCCTTTTCTGTCTTCTGAGGATGCCAGGCACACACATGATACACAGACATTCAAGCAAAACACCTGTACACACAAACTAAAAGAAAATAAAAATCAAGTAGGTAGCCGGGTGTGGTGGCGCACACCTTTAATCCCAACACTTGGGAGGCAGAGGGAAGCCAGCCTGGTCTACAAAGTGAGTCCAGGACACACAGGGCTACACAGAGAAACCCTGTCTTGAAAAACAAAGGCAGGGTGTGGTGATGCACCCCTTTAATCCCAGCACTCAGGAGGCAGAGGCAGGCAGATTGCTGTGAATTCGAGGCCAGCCTGGTCTACAAAGTGAGTCCAGGACAGCCAAGGCTACACAGAGAAATCCTGTCTCGAAAAAACAAAACAAACAAACAAACACACACACACACACACACAACAACAACAACAACAACAAAAACAAAATTAGATAGTAAATATTTTCTTATCTGTGGACCAGACATCGTCTATTGCAACTACTCAACTCTCCTGATGCCAACTGAACCTGGTCAGGTGTAACGTGGTAAACAAAGAATTGGAATGTTCGTGGGGCCCCAGAGGGACCCCTATTTAAGACCCCTGAGGACCTCTGAGGCCCCAAAAGATTTGATCTAGGGGCCAAGCTGACTCCACAACAGGTTTCAGTTTCTTGTTGGTTCAGAGCAAGCCTGGGCCTCCATTCCTCAGAGGTGAGCTGAGCAGTCACTGGAAATGCTACAAAAAGTGGGAGAAAGATAAAGTTGCTTAGGGATGGTCTAATTGCTTACAGAAGATTTACTTGAGGTCTGGAAATCACCTGCCTTATTATTAACTCGTGGCTGCTGACTAGGGTCGCCCGAGTTTACTCAGCTTGCTCAGGCTTCTAGTTTGAATATTCCAGTCCTGTTAAAGATTGCCTAACCCCCTTGGAATGCCCTGAGATGTCTTTAAAAAGAGCCTGCCAGCTCACCTTGGGGTCCCCATTGTCCCTAAGTGGTGACCCCAGCCTACCAGATTTCTGCAGAGTAAACACGCTTTGTTGCTTGCATACTATTTGAGTCTGGGGGTCTTTTTCTTCAGCACGTTCAGGATCCTAACAGTTCCAAACAAAACCATTCACACAAGTAGGCCTGAAAGAAGATCTGAGAAGCGTCAGGTTGGAGGTAGGGCACTTGTGCAATATGTTCAAGGGTCAGGGTCCCTCACCCCCACACCCCCACACACTGCAAAGAAAAGCAGTCTTGTAACAGGCATGATTTCCCCCAGAACTCTTTGTGGCAGGACACACTCCATTAGCCTATTTGTGTCATTCAGATTGCCAAAGAACAAAATCTCTCTATATGTTTTGTTCAAAGTCTAACTGGCTGTAATTACTGAGCCACAGTTTGGGAACCTCCCATCTGTGTAATGGGCTGGACATGGTCTGCACACATTCAATCCCAACACTCACAAGATGAAGGTGGGAGGGTTTGGAGTTTGAGGCTAGCCTGGGCTACTTACTATTTCAGAGCAAGTCAGAGGTGTGGAAAAAAGAGCCAGGTGTGGCATCTTATGCCTGCGATCCTAGCATTTAAGGAACATGGGACTGGAGGGTTACTGTGATTTCAAGGCCAGCCAGGGTTCATCACTCAGAAAAGCAAAAACCAGAGATGGAGACAGAGAGGACACAAAGACCTCCCACTGAGCAGAGAAGAGAGGAGTTAAGCTTTATGGACAGAAAAGGACCAAAGGAAGCAAAACATGTCATTTCTTTCTTTCTTTCTTTCTTTTTTTTTAAGACAGGGTTGTTTCTGAAGACATAGCTGTCCTGGAACTCTGTAGGACCAGGCTGGCCTGGAACTCAGAGATCTGCCTGCTCCTGCCTCAAGGCCTGTGCCACCATGCCTTTATTTTATTTATTTATTTTGTTTTTGGGTTTTTGGGGGGAGGGGGTTCTTTTTCTTTTTCTTCTTTGTTGCTTTCTTTTTCTTGCAGACCAGGCTGGCCTCAAACCCACAGCGATGCGCCTGTCTCTGCCTTCTGAGCATTAGGATTAAAGGTGTGTGCCACCTTGCCTGGCTTGGTTTTTGTTTTCTTTTCTTTCTTTCTTTTTTTGTTGTGGGTTTTTTTTTTTTTTTTTTTTTTTTTTTTTTTTTTTTTTGAGACAGGGTTTCTCTGTGTAGCCTTGGCTGTCCTAGCCTTTGTAGCAGGCTGGCCTCCACTTGCATGCCTCTGCCTCCTGAGTGCTGCCTGTGTTGTGCCACCATGCCTGGCCTTGGGGCGTCAAATGCAGCAATTCAGGCCAAACATCAACTGCCATAAACTTTACTTAAGATTAAATCTGACTTCAAGTCCTCAGAAGGCAGGATTTGTGCTTAGAGGAATCCGCGGGTGGGCTGGAGTGATGGCTCAGCAGTGAAAGGCTAGGCTCACAACCAGAGAGTCCCCAGGCTTCCCCCTTTGCTGAGCCTCAGGCACAGCCCCAGGTCCTCCATTTTCCTGAGAGGCCCCAGGCAGTGGCTATGCCACCCACTTGCCAGTCTGCACCAATTCTTACAGCCTAGAAAGACAACACCCTCACCAAAGCTAGGACACTCAGGGACACTCCAGGGTCTCGCTTTTGTGAAGGAGGGACTTGATTTACTTATACAAACCTCTTAAAGGACTCTCAGTCCCTAGGACGCGTCCCTGTGTGCCCTCTCCGTCCAAAGGCGACATGCAGAAAAGAAAGCCTCAGCTTCTTTCCAAATAAGGTCATTTTGCCCTTTGTTTATGCAGCATTATATTACACTCGTGTCTTCGAGTCTCCCATGATCCTTTAAAAAGGAAAATTTGCTGGCTGCCAAGTTTCCTAGGGTTTGAACGGATCATTATTTATTTATGTAGCCATCCTGTTCTCCTGCCGGCATTCAGGGATGCAGCTAAATTCTTCAATGGCTGAGCTGAGCAGGTTTTCTGGGGCCTGAAACCCTATCTGCACATTAAGATACAAGCTGTTCAGTTATTTCTCTTCCCAGGGAAGACCTTGTAATGTTGCCATGTGAGGGGGTAGTGCTGGGGGAACGGCAGAGCCCGGCCATCAGAGTGGCCAGTGAGATGGTTAGCACCTGCTAACCCATTCTCTCCCAAGCCAGACAACCCAAGCTCAATCCCAGGAATCACAGGGTAGAAGAAAAGAAATGATGCCCGGAAGTTACCCTCTGACCTTTTAGGTCCTGCCTCAGGGCGTGGCTGGCGTGGCTGGCGCAGCCTGCTCTCTACCTAGGGGCAGGGCTTTCCCTCTCCCAGAGATTCAACCAGACATTTTGGTTCCAGGACCCCCTTTTTGTCCCCACCTCCCTACCCTCTCTCGGTCCCTTCCTCCTCTGTGCTGCTTCCAATAAACCTGCATTTATATATTATAGCTTCGTCACCAGTTAGCTCGTTCTGTTTATTTAGTCAAGCATGCCCTCCATTTTTTGGGAGGGATGGGAGGTCTCACTGTGTAGTCCAGGTTAGCCTTGAACTCACAGATCTGTCCACCTCTGCCTGCTGAATATTGGGATTAAAGATGTGAGCCACCAGGGCTGGAGAGATGGCTCAGAGGCTGAGAGCACTGACTGCTCTTCCAGAAGTCCTGAGTTCAATTCCCAGCAACCACATGGTGGCTCACAACCATCTGTAATGAGATCTGGTGCCCTCTTCTGGCCTGCGGGTGTACATGCAGGCAGAACATTGTACACATAATAAATAAATCTTGGGGGAAAAAAGGATATGAGCCACCATACCTGGCCATCTTACAGAGTTCTTGAAGTTGGAAGTCTCTTGGGGAGCCAGCATGGTCAGTTCTGGTTGCGGGAGGGGGGACCTCTCTTTTTCTCAGTGGCAGGCAACTGCTTACTCACTGTGTCCCCACATGCCAAGAAATGGGACACTCTGGTGTCTTTTCCTTTAGCAAAGTTGGGGATCTACTCTCATGTAGTCCCAAGTCTTCCTCAAAGCCTAAAGTCATCCCTGGGGACCATGCTTCAACATCCGAACTTGAGGACAAAGATATTTAGTCTGTAACAAGGACTACCAGCCAGCCTGAGGCATCTGGGGCCTGTCGAAAGGCCTATTCTGAAGATGAGCCATTTAATGACCAGTATGGGGCCATTACAGGGTGGCCAGCTCTCCTTTTCCTTTGTACCTAGGCTAACCCTGGGATGGAGTTTTGGGTTTTTTGTTTGTTTGATTGATTGATTTGTTTTTTGGTTTTTGTTTTTTTTTTTTGAGACAGGATTCCTCCATGTAGTCCTGGCTGTTTTGGAACTCGCTCTGTAGACCAGGCTGGCCTCGAACTCAAAGATCTGCCTGCCTCTGCTGGGATTAAAGGGGTCTGCCACCACTCCCCAGTGGAATGGAATTTAATGGAATGTTAAGGAGGGTCTGCTAGGAAACTCCTCCCCCTTTCTCCCTGTGAAAGGGGAGGGTGGTGGTGGTTGGAATACTTCCTGATCAGGAGTTGAAGATGGTGAGGCCTCCACTCACTCACTGGATTCCTGAAATCCTTTGTGGAGTAGAGCCTTGCTCCCCATGAGAAAAAAAGTCATGCCCACATCTGAGACCCACTCTTGTATTATGGGCTTTTCTGCTGCAGTTTATCCTTGGCCCTCTCTGATAAAACTAAGGCCTCCAGATTGCTTTATTGCAAAGAGGTGAGAGGAGACTGGGTGGGGAAGGGAGAGAGGGGGTGCAGTGTTTGCCTGGATTCAATCCTCAGTACAACATAAACTGGGTGTGGTGACAGAAGCCTGTAACTGCAGCTCTCAGGATGTGAAGGCAAGAGGGTCAGAGTTCAACACCATCTCACAGGCCAGCCTTAACTTCCCCCCATACCCTTCAAAGAAGTTTTCTGTAGGAATATCTGTTTTTAGTCTAAAAGCAATGGAGAACCATGGATATAATGTGTGTGTGTGTGTGGGGGGGTGTTCCAGGTGAGTTCCTCATTCTCAGAGCTCCTGCAATCTTTATACCTGCTTAAGCGTCCCAGTCAGAAGCACAGACTTGGATCCCATGGGATGCTCCCATCAGTAAGTGCTGGAGGGCTGGGATGAGGTGGCTTCCATTAAGGAGCTCTTGATAGCCCTAAGGAGAGACTTGTAAATGGATGGGGGTGGGGGTCAGAGGAGCCCTTACTATGCTCTTTGGCTCAGACCCAAAGTGATGTTCCTGTTAAAATTGGATTGAAACTGGAGAAACCAGGAGCTTAAATACATAATTCTGTTAAAGTTAATTTTATAAAATTGTGTTTGTTTCTCAGTTTCTCTCTTAACCTGGCTATCACACAAATAACTGACTCTATTATATTATGTTAACAAGCTTCACAGCACAAGAACTGAGCAGTTATTATTCTATCCTTGGTTTGCTTGTTTGTTTGGAGACAGGGTTTCTCTGTGTAGCCTTGGCTGTCCTGAACTCACTTTGAGACCAGGCTGGCATCGAACAAAGGAACCCAGCGAACTCCACAAGTCTTGTCTTGTGGGGTCCAGAAGTGAGATTACATCTTAAACAGAAGGCAGTCTGCCCACCCAAGCAGTCCATGCAAGACGCCTCCCGCCCACAGGTTGAGCCTTCCTTGTCCGGGGGTGCCGTCAGTCTCAGTCAGTCGTTGGAGCTATGTGAAATCTCTTACTGGGAGACAAGATCCCAGTGTTGCTGGTGCCTTTTCCTTCTCGCAGCACGACGTTCCGGGGGAAATCCGCACTTTGGGGGCGGGAGTGCTGATTTTCGAACAGTTCGATAGTCGGATCTAGAGACACCAACGTCTCTTCAGAACGGCTTCGTCTGTCAGGTCTATTTACACCAAAGTAAATGGCAGCAGGAGCTATCTGTATTTACACTCTGCACACTCCTGCGGGCCGAACACCTTCCTGAGGTTAGGGTGGGCGGGCGGGCGGACGGTCTGAGGGACCCCGTGGGCTGCTGTTTGACATGTTCTTGCAACCTTGTTCCAATGCAGACACAAGGGCAGAGTCTAGGGGACGCCTTCATGACAAGGCGCTGGAGCATTTCGGTGTCATTGCCCGCAACAAGCGCCAAATGAGGACCTACCACTTTTCAAACAAACCCCAGGGGAAGCGCAGGATCACTTGTTCACCATAGAGACGCGAGGCTAGACAGCCTCCGGTCCCCGCGGCCGACATCTTGGCTCCTGGCAGAAAACTTTGAGACCATCTAGAACCGCCACTAAACGTGGTTGCACCACCCAGGATCGTGAGCGTACAATGCCCCGTCCAGGGAGACTTAAAATAAAGAGGGCACCAGAATCAGTAGCGCCTCCGTCAGAACATGGTCCCGCGAGGCGTTGCTTACCTCCGTGCCCTTTTCCGAGATGGCGGCGGCGAGGACGCTCTAGCCGCGCGACTCGGTGTCGCGAGGGGTGGGGGCGTGGCCTGCCGTGGAGGTTCTCGGGTGACCGAGGCTCCGCTGGACCCGGGTGCGAGCTCCGCGGCGTCCCGACACGGAGGCTGCGCGCGGCTGAGCCTGTGCGCCCGCCCGGGCCTGCCGGTCGCCGCTGTCGTCGTCACCGCGCCCCGGGCCGGAGGATGCCCAGGAAGCTGCTGCTGCCGTCCCGGTTGTCAGCTTGCTCGTCCCTCCGCGTCCCGCGGGCCCGCCCCACAGCCCCGCCGGCCATGAACGCCGCCCGCACCGGCTACCGAGTCTTCTCGGCCAACTCCACGGCCGCCTGCACGGAGCTGGCTAAGCGCATCACCGAGTAAGCGGGGTCCTTTTCCCGGGGTGGCCCGGGGCCTCTCCCCGCCACCTGGGGGCCAGAGCTTCGGGCCGACTCCCCAGCCCCGGCCCTAGGTCCCCTCGCTCCCATCCCGGGGCCGCGGAGCGTGAGTTACCCTCGGGGTCTGAGAACCGCCATTCTCTAACGAGACAGGCGCAGTGGGTCTAGCCTCAGCCCGAAGGTCAGGGAGAAAAGGGAACTCAGAAATACAGTGGGCTGGACCGGGGGGGGGAGGGGGAAACCGTGATTACAGCTGTGTAGGGGCAGTTGAACAAAAGCCGTTGCTTAGGGGTGTGTGCGTGCGTATTTGTTACCACCTCTCCTTCCTCAGGGTGGGGGGGGGGACATGGTTTATTTTAAACTTTACGTGTAAAATGTGGGTGATTTTATGGGCTAGTGATGGGCGTGTGAGCCTGAGCTTGGTGGGAGATGCGGAGATGAATCCTGCTGAGCAGGGCCTCTGGGGCGGCCAGCTGATGATACCTGTCCACTAAAAGGCCCTAAGAAGCCTGGATAAAGAGCCGTAAGGGCCCTAAAATAAACCTGTAGTAATACATAACAAAATGCATCCTTTGTCCTCCTCTTGCTTAACCTGTTACTCTTTGGCCTTTTTTTTTTTTTTTTCCCCCTCTCTGTTTTGAGGCAGAGTTCCACAGTAGCCCCTGCTGGCCTGGATCTTACTAAAACAGACAGGACTGGTCTTGAACTCTGTCACGGGAATACCGGGAATACAGGGATTAAAGACCACACCCATCCTTGGTTTTTGTCCTTTGTTTTTTAGCGCCCCCCCCCCCCCCCCCCAGATAAGATCTCTGTGGCCCCAGGCCAGACTCTGAAAGGTGTGCTCTTCTGGCCTTAGCCTCCCTGGATTCCGGAATCACAGCTGAGCCGGGCCCTGGACTCGCGGCTTCAGTGGCTTGAATTTGAACATCCGAAGTCATTTTCATTTTTCAGAAACTCGTAGGTCCACCTGTCCTATTACCCGTTGGACTTTGAAATGGGGTTAGGAGAGTGTAGGGAAGCCGCTCTGCATTCTGCTGCCAGCTTTCTGTTTCTAACCCGATTATTTGTCTTTCTTGTTGAGGCCAACTGGAATCACTTTAACCCTGAGTTTGTTTATATTGGGTAGGATTTATCACACTCGATTTTGCCTTTAGAGAGCTCTAGTGGAGGAGGGCACTTTATTTTTAAAGTTGTTTGTTTGTTTTTTGTTTTGTTTTTGAGATAGGCTTTCTCTGTGTAGCCTTGACAGTCCTGGACTTGATTTTAGACCAGGCTGGCCCTTGAACTCACAGAGATCCGCCTGTCTGTGCCTCCCTGAGTGGCGGGATCATAGGCTTCGGCTACCATGCCCAGTTGAGGGCACTTTAATAATTAGTGGTTGGGAGCTGAGGAGATAGCGCAGCGGTTAAGAGCACTGGCTGCTCTTCCAGAAATCCTGAGTTCAATTCCCAGCAACCACATGGTGCCTCACAACCATCTGTAATAGCACATAAAATAAAACTCCTTTTAAAACAATGATTTTTTACCATTTATTATCATACATGCACAGTGCTCTGCCTGCATGTCCACCAGAAGAGGGCACCAGATCTCGTTACAGATGGTTGTGAGCCACCATGTGGTTGACTGGGAATTGAACTCAGGACCTTATGGAAGAGCAGCCAGTGCTCTTAACCGCTGAGCCATCTCTCCAGCCCCTGGTTTTGCCTTTTTGTTATGATGCTAATTCTTCAGAAAGCTATGGAGTTCCTATAACAATAAATATCTATAAATGCATTACCTATTTAATAGGTTGAATTTGTGGTATTTGACTCTGTGTCCCCCCCCCCCTTTCTCTCTTTCTCTCTTTCTCTTTTTCTCTCTTTCTCTTTCTCTTTTCCCCAAGATAGAGTATTGCTGTGCAGCCCTAGCCATCCTGGAACTCACTTTGTAGTGAACTCAGTGATCCGCCTGCCTCTGCCTAACAAATGCTGGGATTAATTGTGTGCCCCGCCATGCTCAGCTTTTCTTTCTTTCTTCTTTCTTTTTTTTTTTTTAAAGAAGTTAGGATCTTGCTATGTAGTCCTGGCTGGCCTGGTACTCATTATGTAGCCCAGACTGGCCTTTACCTTACAGTATTCTTTCTGCCTCTGCTTTCAGAATGCTAGGTTAATTAACTGTATGCCCCCCTTTTGTTTGTATAATAGGCGTCTTGGTGCTGAATTGGGGAAATCTGTTGTATATCAGGAGACCAATGGAGGTAAGTTAAGTCTTTTGTTTGTTTTTGTTTTTTTCCCAGACAGAGTTTCTCTATCCTGGAACTCTGTAGATCAACCAGGCTGGCCTTGAACTCAGAGATCCTCCTGCCTCTTCCTCCTGAGTGCTGGGATTAAAGGATGCGCCACTACTGCAGGCATTTTTTTTGATTTTTTCCCGAGACAGGGTTTCTCTGTGTAGCCTTGGCCATCCTGGACTCACTTTGTAGACCAGGCTGTCCTTGAACTCACAGCGATCCGCCTGCCTCTGCCTCCCGAGTGCTGGGATTAAAGGCATGCGCCACCAAGCCCGGCTCCTGCATGCATTTTTTTAAGCATGCTTTTGCTTTGTTTCTTGGGATCCTCTTGTCTTGGTCATGTGGCACCGTCGAAGGCTGGCACGCTTTTATGAGCAGATCGTGCTCTCGTTCTTGTATTTGTGGTGTGTGTGTGGGTACACATGTGGAGGTCAGCCGCCCACCTTTGGGAGTCAGTGCTTTTATTTTGTTGAAGCTGTTTCTGCTGCTCTGCTACAAAATGCTGGGGTTATAGATACGAGCCGCTGTGTCTGTGAGTGTGCGTGTAACACCGATCCTGTCTTGAGCATTAGAGGTCTTCGTCTTTAGTCTTTACCTCTTTAGATTCTGACTGTTGTCTTTGCTGTCTCCTTTTTCCACGGGGATCACATATCCTGTTGTTATAGTGAATAAAGGAGAGATCTGTAGAATGTTTTGTTTTTTTGCTTCTACTTTGGGTTCTGTTTGGCCAATGTGTCTTACGCTTATCTCACTAGGTCATCAAGTGACAGCGTGGCCAGTCTGGTCCTGGGAATGATGACTAGAAGGCCTCTTGGGTGGGAGTGGAGATAGGAAACGGCTCAGTCAGTGTTTAGTGTTTGCTGTGCATCTGTAACCTCCGCAGGGAGGGGCAGGTCCCTGGCCGGCCAGCCTAGGAGTGTCAGTGAGCTGAACTCAGTGAAGGAACGTGAGGTGAGAATAAGTGAGAAGACACCTGACGCATGTCTACCTGTGTACACTCTACGTGCACATAGGCATGCACACACAAATCCCTTTCAAATTTTGTCCTTTGTTCTATCTTTTTTTTAATTAATTTTTTATTTGTTTGGTTTTTTGAGACAGAGTTTCTCTGTGTAGCCCTGGCTGTCCTGGACTCGCTTTGTAGACCAGGCTGGCCTCGAACTCAACAGTGATCCACCTGCCTCTGCCTCCCAACTGCTGAGATTAAAGTCATGCACCGCTATGCCTGGTACTTGTTCTTTCTTTTTTAAAATCCAAATGTTACACTGGTTACACTGGTTGTTACACTGGTTGGTGGCCCAGTTTGGCTTCCCTCTGGGTTGTGTGGAAAACTGTAACATAAACACTTGAAAAGGTCCCTGACTGTCCTACTAACCCTGTATCATAATCTAGAAGAGTCGCATACCTCAGGGCATCCTCCCATTTTATGTAAAAAAAAAAAAAAGACATTGAAGAGACAGATGTGGCAGTGCACGTCTGTAGTCTCAGCCCTTGGAAGTCGGAGGCAGGAAGATTGCCGTGAGTTTGAGCCTGCCCTGAGCTGCACAGGGAGAAGCAGAGCAGCAGGACCCTGCCTCACAAAGGAGTCCGTGTCATGATGATTAGGGGGCTAAAGAGGCAGAGGCCCAGCCTTTAATCCCAGCACTTGGAAGGCAGAGGCCCAGCCTTTAATCCCAGCACTTGGAAGGCAGAGGCAGGCGGATCTCTGAGTTAAAGACAGGGCAGCCAGGGCTGGTACACAGAGTAACCCTGTTGTGAAAAACCTAAAAAGAAAGAAAGAAACAAAGCAGGCTGAGCAAGTTTTGAGGAGCAAGCCAGTAAGCTGCGGCCCTCCATGGCCTCTGCATCAGCTGCTGCCCTCAGGTTCCTGCCCTGACCTCTTTCAGTGATGACACTGCCGTGGGAGTGTGAGCCAGACAAGCTCTTTCCTCCAAGTTGTTTTTTGGTCATGGTGTTTCATTGCAGAAATCCTAACTCAAGACACAACTGTAACAGGTTTTTCTTTGAAGATTTATTTGTATTTATGTGCATGTGTCACATGTGTGGAGGGGTGCCCAGAGGCCAGGAGAGCGCATCAATTCTCCGGCTGTCCAGTGGCGGGGCAGGGGGAGGGGGGTTGCCAGAAGAGAGATGATGCCGAGGAGGAGGCTCTCCTTACTCTTCACAGTTGCAGCAGGGCTCAGTGCCTGGAGCAGAGGCATCGAATGTCCCTAGTGTTGGCAGTCTTCTGTCCAGCCCACTCTACTCCCGTATTCTTGTGAAAACACTTTTAAACCTTTGGGGGAGGGGCATCTAGTTCTAGCGATTGAATCTAGGATGTCATTTTGTACATGCTAGGGGCCTACTTCTGAGCCCACTAAAATGCATGTACTTTTGTTGTTGTTGTTTGGTTTTTCAAGACAGGGTTTCTCTGTGTAGCCTTGGCTGTCCTAGACTCACTTTGTAGACCAGGCTGGCCTCGAACTCACAGCGATCCAACAGTGTACATACTTTTTATCTGAAGTTGTCCCCTTCCTGCAGGTGGAATGTACTCTACCTGAAAAGCAGAGACTAGAAGTGTTCCACATTTAGGAACATTTGCATAGACTATTGGTTATGAATTTAAATCTGAAATGCTCCAGAATTTAAAGCACTGGGTGTCGTCAGCCCTCCAAAAGTTGCAGGCTTGGGAATATTTTAACTTTCAGATTTTAGACTAAGATGCTCAGCCTTGTGCTTCCCCAGGCTAGAGGGTGCTTGCTTAGCAGTCAGCCTGGGACCCTGAGGACCTGGTTCCCCCACTCACCCAACCCCTGCTGACACCCTGAGCTCTCTGATGCTGCAGTCTGTGCGCTTTCCCACTGTCTTTGCTGCCACTCCTGCGCTGCCATGGCTCTCCCTTCATGGTAGCCATGACCCCTCTTCCACCCCGTCCCCTGGCTTGGCTTTCCTATCACATCTACGAAGAAAGCCCAGAGCTCTGTGTGGTTGGCCACTGCAGCTTCTTGACCTCTGCATCTCTTTCCCATAACTGCTTCCCAAGTGGTCTGGGTGACCACGGCCGCTTGGCAAACAGCCCACATCTCCCAGTGTTCCACTCCCCACCATGCTGCCAGCTTCCTGTAAAGCTGCTGTTCTTGCCCTGGGTGACATGCTGGGGCAGGCCAAGGTGGTCTTCATGGCATTGATTGGCCCAGGACCTGCACAGGGCCTGTCATGGGATGCCGCTGCGCTTGCTGAAAGCCTGACAAGGACGTTAAGTTTCACGTTCTCTGCTGCAGACACTTTCTTCAGTGTCTGCTCATGTCTTCATTTTGGTGACAGAGCTTTTGGAATTTTTTGGACTGTTTGATACACTTATGTTGATTTTGTCTTTTACCCCAAGCCTGACCACTTTGTGTATCAGTGTTTTAGTTAAGACTTGGATTACACCAGGTGGGACTGCATCGTGAACTGTTTTCTTAAAACTTGAACACTGGGCTAGAGAGATGGCTCGGAGGTTAAGAGCACTGTCTGCTCTTCCAGAGTTCCTGAGTTCAATTCCCAGCAACCACATGGTGCCTCACAGCCATTTATACTGTGATCTGATGCCCTCTTCTGGCCTGCAGGTGTACATGCAGGCAGAGCACTGTATGCATATTAATAAATAAATATTTTTTAAAAACTTAAACACTTTTTTTCCCTTCAGAAACAAGAGTTGAAATCAAAGAGTCTGTTCGTGGCCAAGATATTTTCATAATACAGACAATACCCAGGTAAGACTTGGCACCACTTCATTTTCCTCCCAGAACTTTCTCATGTAATTGGTTATCTTTTAGTCACCAACTATCCAGGGTTGATTTTTTTTGTTTTGTTTTGTTTTTTCGAGACAGGGTTTCTCTGTGTAGCCTTGGCCATCCTGGACTCACTTTGTAGACCAGGCTGGCCTCGAACTCACAGCGATCCGCCTGCCTCTGCCTCCCGAGTGCTGGGATTAAAGGCGTGTGCCACCACGCCCAGCTCCCAGGGTTGATTTTGTTGTTTTGTTTCAAATAATAAGTTTGCTTGGTTTGGGGCAGACGAAGAATTAGTTCAAGGTCTGCTTGGGCTGAGAACCACTCAAGGCCAGACTGGGCGGCTTAGTGAGACCTGCCTCAAAAAGCAAAGAAACCAGGCATGGTAACACACCGCTAACCATCACTCAGGAGACAGGCATGCAGATCTCTGTGAGCTGGAGGCCAGCCTAGTTTACATAGCAAGTTCCAGGCCAGCCAGGCCTACATAGTCAGACCCTGCCTCAAGAACAAAAAACAAAACAAAACAAACATCCTTTTTTTCCTTTGTATATATTTATTCGCGGTGGGGTCTTACGTGCCAGGCACATGAGAGGAGAGAGCAGCCTGGACAGGGAGTTCTCACCTACTACTGTGAGTCCATGGGATGGAGCCAACAGGTCATCAGGGTTAGCAGCAAGTGTCTTCACACCGGCTGCTCACTGTCCCTACTCCACGGCTTTGACATGCACTTTAGAAGTGAGAAAGAAGGGAAAGAGGTCAGGGGTGGCATACTTACCTAGAGTGTGCAAGGTCTTGGGTCAAGCCCTAGCCTTGTCCAAAGAATAAGAGAGAAGTGAAGGGTTTGCAGAGAGTCCATGGAAAATGAATTGTACGTTCCTTTGCTTTTCCTCCGTTGCCAGCATTGAACAAGGCCTTAAATTTAGGAAGCATAGAAAGCACTTTTATTCTTATTGGCCATCTTTAGGAGTGCTAGGCCCAGGACCATCGTAGCTAAGTCACTTTCTGTGTGCAGTGCCTTGTGCTGTTCTTCTGTCTGCTGGGCTTGGATGCTGTACTGTGCATTTCTTTCTTTTTCTTTTTTCTTTTTTTTTTTTTTTTTTTTTTTTTTTTTTTTTTTTTTTTTTTTTTTTTTTTGGTTTTTCGAGACAGGGTTTCTCTGTGTAGCCTTGGCCATCCTGGACTCACTTTGTAGACTAGGCTGGCCTCGAACTCACAGCGATCCACCTGCCTCTGCCTCCCGAGTGCTGGCATTAAAGGCGTGCGCCACCACGCCGGACTCTTTCTTTTTTTTTTTTTTTTGTTTTTTGAGACAGGGTTCCTCTGTGTGGCCTTGGCTGTCCTGGTCTTGCCTTGTAGGCCAGACTGGCCTCAAACTCACAGCGATCCGCCCAAGTGCTGGGATTAAAGGCGTGAGCCACCACACCCGGCCGTACTATGCATTTTTAAGGAAGCGTCTTACTGTGTCAGTTTTGTATATGTCCCTCGCATTGTCTGGTGTTCCAACTCCCTGCTGCCAGTCTCCAGCAGACAGCTAACCGTGAACCTGAATGAATTAGTAACAGCCCAGCAGGGTGTTTCCTTCCATTTCTTCCGTTTCCTCTGCCCACAGATGTCTTCCCTGAGAAGTTCATATAGCTTGCTCACTCAGGCCCTGGTTCAAACAGCACGTGATTACAGGGGCCTTTATCTCCTTGGTCCTCAGCTTTAACAGCATGTGATGAAGCAACACTGACAGTCTGCGTGACCACCTGGGGCCCTCTCCGTTTATCCTTTAGCAGTGAGCGTTGTCATCTTTTTTCTCTCTTAATGCTAGAGTCCTTAGAAGACAAAGACAGATTTTATGGAACCCTCGGCCCTTAGCAGCCACCTTAGACTACCTGGTTCTGTGGCCTTGTCTGAGGGTGAGAAGAGCAGGGCCTCAGCGTATCAGTCCCAGGAACCAGCTTTCCCAGTAATCTTCCCCCAGATATAGAGGTCCAAGTCTAAAGACAGGACCAGAAGGCAGACTTCTAGCTGCCGTGACTGGCTTTGTGATAGCAAGAGGGTGCGTGTCTTAGACTCATCTGTAGGGGCTGGAGAGGTGGCTCAGTGATTAGGAGCATTGCCTGCTCCTCTAGAGGACCCAGGTTCAATTCCCAGCACCCACATGGTAGCTCACAGCGGTCTGTAACTCCAGTTCCAGGGGATCCATGGCACCAGACATGCATGTGGTGCACATGTATAGGCATGCAGGCAAATACTTATACACATAGAATAAAATAAATAAATCTTAAAAAAATAAAAAGGAGAGCTGAAGAGATGGCTTAGAGGTTAAGAGCACTGTCTGTTCTTCCAAAAGGTCCTGAGTTCGCAGGGTGTGGTGGCGCACGCCTTTAATTCCAGCACTCTGGAGGCGGAGGCAGGCAGGTCACTGTGAGTTCGAGGCCAGCCAACACTACACAGGGAAACCCTGTCTCAAAAACAAACAAAAAGTCCTGAGTTCAATTCCTAGCAACCACATGGTGGCTCATAGCCATCTATAGTGAGATCTGGTGCCCTCTTCTGGCACAAATACTATATAAATAATAAATAAATCTTTAAAGCCGGGCGTATTGGCTCATGCCTATAATCCCAGCACTCAGGAGGCAGAGGCAGGTGGATCGCTGTGAGTTCGAGGCCAGCCTGGTCTACAAAGCGGGTCCAGGACAGCCAAGGCTACACAGAGAGACCCTGTCTCGGGGAAAAACAAAACAAACAAAAAAAAAAACTTAAAAAAAATAAAAATGGCTGGGTGGTGGTGGCACATGCCTTTAATCCCAGTACTTGTGAGGAAGAGGCAGCTGGATTGCTTTGACTTCGAGGCCAGCCTGGCCTGCAGAGTGAGTTCCAGGACAGCCAGGGCTGCACAGAGAAAACCTGTCTCCAAAAAACAAAGCAAAACAAAATAAATAAATAAAAATAAAAAGGAAGACTCATCTAAGAGACCTTGGCAACGAGCATTAAGCGTCGGGCTGCAGAGGAAGCTGCAGTCTGAGTTTCCACTTAGTTTTCCCATCTCCATGGAAACACATGCTGCCTGCTTTGGGGTGGCTACTGTGCCAGCAATGAGCAACTCTTCTGGGTACTTTCGTTAAGTCTGTTGAGGCTTGAGGGGAGGAGCTAAGGTTGGAGACCCCGTTGATTTAGGTACAGCACATAGCGTGGGTGGCACAATGCCTGGGAGCCGACGGGCAGACTGCTTACCGAGTAGACGCCTGTCAGGCACAGCTGTTAGAACAGGAGATTGATGGCTTTCCCTGATGTGTTGGAGGGTTAAGACTGACACCTGGACAAAGTATTTTCTCGTTCTCTCTCTCTCTCTCTCTCTCTCTCTCTCTCTCTCTCTCTCTCTCTCTCTCTCTGCTGAGAATATATTTCAGGACTTGTATGTGAGACAGGTGACCTACTACACAATTCCAATGCATTTCTTGTTTTCTTTTTTGAGACAAGGTCTCTCTGTGTAGCCCTGGACTCACTCTGTAGACCAGGCTGGCCTCAAACTCAGAGATTCTTCTGCCTCTGCCTCCCAAGTGCTAGGACTAAAGGTATGCGCCACCACGCCCGGCTACTAGTGCTTTTCTTAATAGTGGGATTAACTAGCAAGGCTGAGTCTCTTCTGTTTTTCTGACACAGGGTCTTGACTACAGCCAGGCCAGACTCCAGCTGAGTCTCCAGACACAGCCTCCTGAGAGTCAGGATGGCCGGGTGTGTCACCAAGCCCAGCAAAGCCATTTTTGTTTTTAGAGACAGAGTCCAAGTTGGACTCAAACTTCTGATTTCTTCCTCTGTTTCCTAAGTATTGGGATTACAGGCCTATGCCACCAAGCCTAGCTCAAAACAGAATGCTTTTTTTTTTTTTTTTTTTTTTTTTTTTTTTTTTTGGTTTTTCGAGACAGGGTTTCTCTGTGTAGTCTTGGCCATCCTGGACTCACTTTGTAGACCAGGCTGGCCTCGAACTCACAGCGATCCGCCTGCCTCTGCCTCCCGAGGGCTGGGATTAAAGGCGTGCGCCACCACGCCCGGCCCAAAACAGAATGCTTTTATAGCATAGATCCTAAAGCTATTTAATTTTCTTTTCTCTACCTTTTTTTTCTCTCTCTCTTTTCAAGGTATTAATAACCTATCCAACCCCAACCTGCCCCCTTCATACCTTTTCCACCTGAGTCCCCTAGACACACCTCCACCTGATGTCACACATGCAGGCCTCTCTGAAGCATTTTTTAAAAGATTTATTATTTATACAATATTCTGCCCGCATGCCAGAGGAGGACACTAGATCTCGTTATCGATGGTTGTGAGCCACCATGTGGTTGCTGGGAATTGAACTCCAGGACCTTTAGGAAGAACAAACAGTGCCCTTAACCTCTGAGCCATCTCTCCAGCCCCCTTTTCTCTACCTTTACTAGTTTATTTACTGTATTAGTTTCTCATTGCGTTGACAAAACATCTGTCAAATTAGCTTCTAGTTTGAAGATGTAGACCATAGTGGGGAAGTCGTGGCACCGGGAGCGTAAGGCAGCGGGTCACACTGTGTGTAATTCCAGTTGGGAAACACAGGGAGCATACCGTGTGTGTGTGTGTGTGTGTGTGTGTGTGTGTGTGTGTGTGTGTGTGTGTGTGTGTGTGTGTGTTGGCACACTCCTTTAACACCAGCACTCAGGAGGCTGAGACCAGCCTGGTCTACATGGTGAGTTCTAGAACAGCCATAGTGGGACTCTTTCAACAAAACAAAACAAAACAAAAAACCAGTGATCCTTCTAAATTCGGGCATGTACTCCATACTGACTCAAAAGAGAATTTTGGTTCCTGTATATTTTGAATCATTATTAATTTGTTATTTTTTGTTATGGTGATAATGTACGGTGTTAGCTTGCATGCAGTCTGTGTACTACGTGAGTGCCTAGTGCCCACTGAGGCCAGAAGAGGATATTGGCTTCCCTGGAACTGGACTTACAGTAGTTGTGAGCTGCTGTATGGGTGTTGAGAACTGAGTCTGGGTCCTCCAGAAGAGCTGCCAATGCTCTTAGCCATTAGGCCATCTTTCTGCCCTGAGATTTTTATTGTAACTCAGGTTGTTTGCTCTCCCGCCCCCGCCCCCCTTGTTTGTTTGTTTTTTCCAGAGAGGGTTTTTCTGTGTAGCCCTGGTTGTTTTAGAACTTTGTAGACCAGGTTAGCCTCGAACTCAGAGATCCACTTATCTCTGCCTCCCGAGTGCTGGGATTAAAGTGCACCACCGCAATTGGCTCTAGTAGTAGTCACAGGCCACTGTAGATGGCAAAAAGACAAAGGACTCACTATTTTAAAATGTTATTTCCCTTTGTGCACAATAGACAGGTGTCTAGCACAGCTGGATGTCCCTGTTTTTGGCCATCCAGATGCTGTCTGTTCTTAGCTTAGGAGCAGCATGTTGCTAATGTCCTTCAAGGTTGGAGGTTTGCTCTTTAGACAGTTTGTTCTCAGCATCTCATGGAAGCCAGGAGTGCTGAGAAGAGATCTTTAACCCAGCAGTGTAGCATGACCCTGGGACGGGTCAGCCCTGTGCAGGTGTCTTCCAAGGACAGCGTCCTGAAGGGCAAGGAGGCCTGTCGGTGCTGACTGGGGGCATTTAGAGCATTGGAAAACATGGTCAGATGATGAATTGGTTCACAGATTGCCGCAGGGAGCCCGACCCTATACAACAGCCAGGGTTGTTTGTTTGTTTGTTTTATTTTTCAAGACAAGGTTTCGCTATGTAGCGCTGGCTGACCTGGAACTTACTATGTAGACCAGGCAGGTCCACCTGCCTCTGCCATCCAAGTGCTGGTATTAAAGTCAGGTGACACAACCCACCGGCAGGAGGATTGTTTTTCAATTTGTTTTTGTTTTTGTTTTTGTTTTTTTGAGACAGGGTTTCTCTGTGTAGCCTTGGCTGTCCTGGACTCACTTTGTAGACCAGGCTGGCCTCGAACTCACAGCGATGCACCTGCCTCTGCCTCCCAAGTGCTGGGATTAAAGGCTTGCGCCTGACCAATAGAGGATGAGGGCTAGAGGACGTGGAATTCTTTTTGTTTTGTCTTTGAGGCAAGGCAGTAGAGTTGGCTGCCTAGAGCTCACTGTGTAGACTAGGCTGCCCTCAAACTCAGGGGAATCCACCTTTCTCTGCCTCCTGAGAGCTGATGTCATACCTGATGCTGTGGCCGAGTGGCTGGAGCTGACGTCTCTACTGTTGTTAATAAGTAGGTTTTACTCCAAGATACAAGTTTTACTGTTTTAGAGATGTGAATACAGCGGTGATGGAGTTACTGATTATGGCGTACGCACTGAAGACTGCCTGTGCCAGGAATATCATCGGCGTCATCCCCTACTTCCCCTACAGCAAGCAAAGCAAGATGAGGAAGAGGGGCTCCATCGTGTGCAAGCTCCTGGCATCCATGCTGGCAAAAGCTGGTGAGTCTGAGTAGGGCCCTGGGGTGCCAGCACTGGCTGCAGTCTCACCCACTGAGATCGGGGTCTGCCTTGGTATCTGCTTTGAGCCCTGTTCTTGACATGCTGTTCACTAATGCCATCTTGTTTCCTTCTACATTGTCTAGAGGGGCCATGAGCTGAGGCGCTAAGTTCTTAGTGTCCCTCTGTCTCCAGCTGCCTCAGTGTCTTCTGGTCTGTTTTTGTGATTACTTTGCCATCATCTTGTCATCTTGTTTAAAGTGGCAGGTTTGTCATTCTTGTGACCGCTCATGCTCCAGGCCTGACTCTGTTGCCTCGGTTAGATGCAGTCTGTTCCGAGCAGGCCTTTTCTTTTAGTGCGTCTTCGCTCTTTACCCCCCGCTCAGGTCTCACTGTCTTTATTCCCTGTGTAGAGCAGTGTGTGCTTCCTGGCCCGTAAAACAGACAGAATGACGTGTGTGGCTGAGCTTTCCCTGTCTGACGTCTGTTAAAGTACTGGTTCTTTGCTCTGGGAGACCTTTGAACCCCTGCAGTGTGTTTGTAGATGTGCCTTTGCTGAGAGAGCACCCCACCATTCTTCATCACGTAGGGTGTCACTGAAAGTCCAATGTCGCCCACTGCCCTGTGAGTCTCTTTTCTTACTTTGCTTCTGTTTCTTTTCGAGGTAGCCACGGTCTTAAGCGATTTATTTATGCGCTCTGATGAAAGCCCTCCTTTTCCTGTTTCAGTCCCACTCCCGCGCCCTACTTACTCCATCCTCCTGTTTGGCTGGCTCCTTTTCTCACTTCTGACTGCACTGATGAAGGCACAGGAAGCACGCCCCTTTCCACTGTGGTTCTTTATCCCTGGCTCCATGGCATTAGGCTGGGCATGCTATGTAGTCCATGCTGTTTCATTAGGACTAACAGCAGTCTGTGGACCTGCCTCACAGTCCCTGCTTCACTCTTGTGGTAGGAAGCAGGAGTTGAGCGTCTAGTTTGTGTCCACTGTGGCCATTAACTTGTAGGGAGAACTTTGTAATTTTTTGTTTTAAAATTTCAGGTTTAACTCACATTATCACTATGGATCTTCACCAAAAGGAAATACAAGGCTTTTTCAGCTTTCCCGTGGACAACCTTAGAGCCTCACCTTTCCTGCTTCAGTATATCCAGGAAGAAGTGAGGAGCCACCAGCAGACCTCCCATGACCTCAAAGAGATGCTATTTAGTTTTTCCCTGGCCTCAGTATTGAAAGGCACATCCCCAGAGCTGTCCCTGAGGCTCAGTGCCTGCCGCAGCCAGATCGCTCAGCATGTAGTCACAGAGGGCCATGTGTTCAGGGACGTTAAAAGTACATTTCCTTCTAAGTACTTTTGTGCTTGTTCCAGAATGAAGGTTTTAAGAGTTGTGTTACCTTGATATGGCAGTGCTTTTACAGCGACGAGCTGAGAGTGATGGCAGTGTCCCAGCTCGTAGTGTGGACTGTCAGAAGAAAAGCCTTAGGCCCATGTCGATTTAGGTGGGAGTTGTTTTGTTTCGTTTTGTTTTGTTTAATAATGCTTCAGTGTTTTGTTTTGTTTCCTCCAAATCTAGATTCCAAATTACAGAAACGCAGTCATTGTAGCTAAGTCTCCTGACGCTGCAAAAAGGTAAACATGCCAAGCATTCCAGCCCCGTGGCTGCATCCGAAGTCACAGTCAGCTCGGGAACCCAGGGCTGTCACGATGTGGTCTGTAAGAGCTCATGGGCTGTAGTTTCCCAAGTCAGTGTCAGTGCTGCTCAGCAGCTGTATCTCTACTGCCAACTAAGCCATGCCTCCAGCCTAGCGTTGATTTTGAAACATTGTTTTCAACAAAGTTCTGGAAATGACTTTTAGAATATTGGGGAGAGGGGCTGGAGCAATGGTGCAGAAGTTAAGAGCACTGGGTGCTTTTTTTTTTAACGATTTATTTTATTTATTGTATATGAGTGCTTTATCTGCCAAAGAATGCATCAGATCACAGTATAGATGGTTGTGAGCGACCATGTGGCTACTGGGAATTGAACTCAGGACCTCTGGAAGAGCAGGTGGTGCTCTTAACCACTGAGCCATCTCTCCAGCCACTGGGTGCTTTTCTAGAGGTTCCTACTTCAGTTCCAGCACCCACATGGAAGCTCACAACTGTCTGTAACTCCAGTTCCAGGGGATCAGACACCCTCACACAGAAATACATGAAAGCAAAACATCAATGCACAATTTAAAAAAGAGATAGAGAATATTGGGGAGAAAGCCCCCCAAATTATCTAGACTCTAATAGCAGTTCTTGAAGCATTTACCTTCTGGGCTGGTTTATAGAAATCGTTCCTCGTGTCCCCCTCAAAGACTGAACATTCTTTTGTCCTGTGATTACTAGAGTGGTACGGGGGCGGGGCTTTCTTTGCATCAGTGTCACCGCTGCCAACCATTGTCTTCCTCTCAGGGCTCAGTCCTATGCTGAGAGACTGCGCCTGGGGCTGGCTGTGATCCACGGAGAAGCTCAGTGCACAGAGCTGGACATGGATGATGGTCGGCACTCACCCCCCATGGTCAAGAACGCTACTGTCCACCCAGGCCTGGAGCTACCCCGTAAGATGTGATCTGAGCCTTTACTGTTCACCCAGGCCTGGAGTTACCCCATAAGATGTGATCTGAGCCTTTACTGTCCACCCAGGCCTGGAGCTACCCTGTAAGACGTGTTTTGAGCCTTTAATTGTAAACGGAGGGACATTCTGAACAGTGTAATGGCTAAGAATTACCAGCTCGGTGGAGAGTAAAAGCTCTTTGAGAGGCCGGGTGTGGTGGTGCACATCTTTAATCCCAGAACTCTGGAGGCAGAGGCAATCAGATCGCTGTGAGTTCGAGGCCAGCCTGGTCTACAAAGTGAGTCTAGGATAGCCAAGGCTACACAGAGAAACCCTGTCTCGAAAAACCAAAAAAAAAAAAAAAAAAAAAAAAAAGCTCTTTATGTTGAGCTATTTTTGAATAATCAAGTAGTGTTGCCTTGACCTCCCCTTTATAAAAGGAGAGTTAGGGCCGGGCGTGGTGGCGCACGCCTTTAGTCCCAGCACTCAGGAGGCAGAGGCAGGTGGATCACTGTGAGTTCGAGGCCAGCCTGGTCTACAAAGTGAGCCAGGACGGCCAAGGCTACACAGAGAAACCCTGTCTCGAAAAACCAAAAAAAAAAAAAGGAGAGTTAGGGGCTCCAGCACACAATTGCACAGCGTGTAGGACAGAGCTTGTAAGTGTTAAATAACTTCTAGCTTTAGTAAAGAGCTGTATGTGATGGTGTAGAGGCCACAGCCTTTGGCTGTGCCTCGGTAAGAGACACAGGCTGTGGCCATCAGTCACCTTTACCGTAGGGTGGCTCCTGAACCTGATACCTGACTAACTTGTTGCTCTCACTGCCACGGACACTGAGTGGCACTGGCAGGAAGGTTTAAGGTTTTTCAGAAATATTCCTCTTGGTGTGCCTCAATCAGACATTAGCTGGAGGAGTGTCACAGTTGGTTCAGGGCCCTGGCTCGAGTGTAGGCACTCTGTTTTGCTTCACTTGCGTTGTCCTTCAGGTGGGTGTCCTGGGTCCCATGCCCAGTGGGTCAGTCCAGGCGCTGCTTGCTTCCTGATGAGAATGGATGGAGCTTGAGATCAGAGCTCCCGTTTCTCACACAAGGGCACCTAGAGCGCTTTAGGCTGAGGCTCGTGCCCTGGGCACTAGGCTTGGTCCCCGGCCTCTCTGGGGGAGATAGAAAATGGATCTCCACCAGGTGTTACAGTCAGCTCCTTTTAGAATGGCGCTGCAGGTCTCATCAGGCAGTGGAGACTCAGGAGCCCCACGAGACCAGAAAGTGTACAGCCCTTCATGCCAAGGTCACAGCACAGGAAGCAGACAAATGCCAGGAACCAGCCAAAAGGCCATGAAATTGTCAGTATCAGAAGGCAATGGAAACTCGGGTGTTCCAAAGGCCTGTGGTGATTTCTTCGTGTTATGGCTCTCTGGTTAGGCTGCCATGAGGGCAAGGCAGGGGCTGTGGGCAGAACTCACATGCTGGTGAAGGGTGAGTCCCTCAGGAGTCCTTCTTTCCCAGAATGACAAGTCTAAGCTGCTCGTGGTGCAGTGAGAAAGCAAGCCAGACTTTACTTGTGAATCAGGGACTTACAAGCCCTGGGCAGTGACGGGAGGTTTTGAGGGTGGATGTGTCTGGCTCGCTAGAGCTGAGGGTGCCGGGGCACACCATCTACATGCCGTGGAGCAGCGCCTCATGTCCATGCAGTAACACAGGGCCATCACAAGGAGGAGAAAGCAGTACTTAATTACCCTGTTGTAAGGGGAGGGCTTCTATTTTTTGGGGAGGAGGAAAGGCTTTATTTCAGCTGACCCTTTAGGGTTGTAATATATCACTGAGGGAAGTCAGGGCAGGAACTCACAGGGTAGAAACCTAAAGGCAAGAGCTCTATGCAGAGGCCATGAAGGGGTGCTGCTTACTGGCTTGCTCATCCTACTTACTTTCTTTTTTGTTTTTGTTTTTTTTGTTTGTTTGTTTGTTGTTGTTGTTGTTAAATAGCCAACCGGTAAGCATGACTATTTAGTTTTTGTGGGGTTTTTTGTTGTTGTTGTTTTTTTTAATTTTTGGTTTTTGAGACAGGGTTTCTCTGTGTAGCCTTGGCTGTCCTAGACTCCCTTTATAGACCAGGCTGGCCTCGAACTCACAGCAATCTACCTGCTTCTGCCTCCTGAGTGCTGAGATTAAAGGCATGGACCACTACCTCCCGGCTTAGGGGGATGACTTCTAGGACTATGTGACACCCCTTAGAAAATCTGGGGTTACCAGATTAGGGAGAGTGAGAACCCCACTAAGAAAGGGAGTCCTGTCTTTATAGACTGAGCAGGAAGTGGCATTCCAGAGAAGTCAGACTCCAGCCTCACCCAGCAGAGTCCCAAAGTTAATTTCTTACCAGTATTGTGTGTTTTTTATATAAAAAATATAATATAATATTTTTTTAATTTTACTTGGGGTTTTTTGCTTTTTGAGAATCTCATAATTTTATATTTTTTGGTACTGGACACTGAATTTGGCCGATAGAAAGAGGACACGTAGAGTCTGCAGCTCTAACAGTGCCGCAGTGTTTCGTGTGGCTGTGGGTCTGAGGCGCCTTTACTCCTGAGTACGTCTGTGTGCACATGAAGCAGTGGGGCCCTCCCGCAGGCCCACCCGAAGGACTGTTGCCTACTCCACGGGCCTTGTCATTCCACCAGCATCCTGTGGAACCTTGCTCTTTTTTTGGCCCAGAGCCTGATCTGTGGCTGCACATTGCTTTCATTTGGCGTTTCTGTAGGCTTGTTTAATCCAGAATGCCCTCCATTCTTTGTCTCTGACCTTGATCCTGTAGAGCAGCACAAGGCAGTGTTCTGTAGACTACCCTTAATTGGGACTTGTTTGTGTCCTCACGCTTAGATTCAAATTTGAGTATTTGGCAGGACTGCCACAGGAAACACATAGTGTGCCCATTGTTGAGGAGGCTGATTTTGGTGTCTTGGTTAAGATGGTGCCTGGCAGCTTCGTATTAGGACAGTTGCTTTTCCCTCTTTGTCAGTGGTGCACTTGAATACCCTCCTCAAGCCAGAATTAAGAATTAGCCTCTGAGCCGGGCGTGGTGGCGCACGCATTTAATCCCAGCGCTCAGGAGGCAGAGGCAGGAGGATCTCTGTGAGTTCAAGGCCAGCCTGGTCTACAAAGTGAGCCTAGGACAGCCAGGGCTACACAGAGAAACCCTGTCTTGAAATGTTTTTAAACAAGGCCTAGCCTCTGTGGATAGTCCTCACCTCACTGGATCGCTGAGTTCACTATTGACACATGGTCGCTTGCTTTGCAGCCTGTGCTGGCTTGAGAGTCTTCGGCCTCCCTAACAAGTGCTAGAGAGAGAGCACAGGGCAGGTGCTTGCCGGGGCCAAGAGAGTAAGAGGTCATAGGCCTTTGTGAGCATCTGATGTGGGTGCTGGGATCCAAGCTCACGACTGAGCAGCAAGCATTCTTGTACTGAACGCTGTCTCCAGCCACCCCCATGCCCCACGCCCCTGTCTTAATGTGTTGCCCACCTGTCTTAGAGTTCTGAAGTGCACTTGTCTTGGCCTTCCACATAGCTACAGGTTCACACCACGTCACGAGGCCAAACTAGAGCCGAGTTAAAGGCATGCGCCACCACACCCGGCTCCAGTGTTCTTACTTTTAAGCTGTTTTTCTTTTCTTTTTTGTCTTGTTCTCCTCCCTCCCTATCACAGTTGAGGGAGTTACTTCATCTCCAGACCTTGGAGACCATGTGGATTACAAACATTTCTAGGATCTGAAATGGTGTAGGGCGGGGCCGACCCTGCTTCCAGAGCTAGCGTCTCAGTGAGTTCACATGGCATGTGACAGTTCACCTGTATGGTATACATTGCATCTGACTTGTTGTGCTTGGTGGAACCCTAACCCTGTGGCATGCTGGGCAATGACTGTTGTGTCATATTCAGGCCGTGAGGGTGGATTTCTGTTTGGCCGTCCTGTGCCCTGGCATCCTCTGCTCTAGAGTGAAGGTGATGATCTGGGCAGTTACACCTAAAGTCCAGGGAAATGTGTAAAACCAAGGTTGCAGCGTCTGAATCAGGTTCTTTTTCTATTTTTTTTATTTTTTTAGATTTGTTTATTATACATACAGTGTTTGCCTGCAGGCCAGAAGAGGGCACCAGATCTCACTATAGATGGTTGTGAGCCACCATGTGGTTGCTGGGAATTGAACTCAGGACCTCTGGAAGAGCAGCCAGTGCTCTTAACCTCTGAGCCATCTCTCCAGCCCCCAGAATCAAGTTCTTTTTTGGTTTTTTTAAGACAAGGTTTCTCTGTGTAGCCTTGGCTGTCCTGGACTCGCTTCATAGAGCAGGCTGACCTTGAACTCACAGTGATCTGCCTGCCTCTGCCTCCCAAGTCCTGGGATTAAAGACATGTGCCACCACACCCAGCAAGAATCAGGGTTTTTATTTATTTATTTATTTATTTATTTATTGGTTTTTCGAGACAGGGTTTCTCTGTGTAGCCTTGGCCATCCTGGACTCACTTTGTAGACCAGGCTGGCCTCGAACTCACAGCGATCCGCCTGCCTCTGCCTCCCGAATGCTGGGATTAAAGACATGTGCCACCACACCCAGCAAGAATCAGGGTTTTTAGAAAGGGAGGCTGTCCACTTGTTTAGCCAGGCAGCTCATCTCATTCCTTTGTCAGATGCCAGCACACTGTCGGGATTGCTGCTCTGCTGTGAGCGCCTCAGGTCTGTCATCTCCCCACCTGTGCTGTGCACTGTGGGGCCTTTGACACAATGATCACAGTGTTTCAGATATGGCGGGTCTCACCTGAGACCCCATGTAGTGATGGCTGCCATGAAAGAACACAAACTGCCTCATCAGTACGTTACTCTATGGCTACAGCTTGAGGGGGTGCAGCCATATATGCTGTGTAAAGTAAAATATCAGATTTACTCTGTATTAGCTCATTTTTTTCCTGTGAGTGAGGGTTTTGCATCAGTCTGTACGTGCATCCCATGCTTGCCTGCTGCTCTTAGAGGTCAGAAGAGTGAACCCCCTGCAGCTAGAGTTGTGGGTGGTAGGTAGTAAGCCACAGTGTGGGGGCTGGGAATGGAAGCCAGCTCCTCTCCTTTATCTCCTACCTTTTTATCTCAGCTTACTTAGCTACTAGAAAATTTAAAACCACTTTTCTGTCTTGCCTCGTGTGTCTTTGAGCTCTGTTGCTCCAGCTCTTTTTTTCTTTTTTTTTTGGTTTTTCGAGACAGGGTTTCTATGTGTAGCCTTGGCCATCCTGGACTCACTTTGTAGACCAGGCTGGCCTTGAACTCACAGCGATCCGCCTGCCTCTGCCTCCCGAGTGCTGGCATTAAAGGCGTGCACCACCACGCCCGGCTTTTGCTCCAGCTCTTGACACGTCACTCAAGGGGGGCTGTGTGTTAGGTCTGTGTTGGAGCTTGACCCCAGGTTGTGGTCACCGGTCTAACTGGGTCTTGTGATTTGTTTTGCTAGTGATGATGGCCAAAGAGAAGCCACCAATAACAGTGGTCGGAGACGTCGGAGGGCGCATTGCAATCATAGTGGTATGTGCAGAGGTGCCGCCCCTGGCCTGGTCGGTGTGGCTCTCAGCATGGATCTCAGTGCATCCACCTGCCCTTCTCAGTCTCTTTCACAATTGTTTTACATAGTGAATGGAAATTAATGTACACGTACAAATGTAAAGCCTGGTGTGCCCCCCCCCCCCCCCGGAAATCAGCATCATTTACAAATGTAAAGCCTGGTGCCCCCCAGGAAATCAGCATCATGGCCTCCATCTTAGGGCTCCTGGGTCCTCTCAGACCAGGTCCATGTTCACCCTTACATCTCAGGCCATAGGATAAGCTGAAGATGAGCTGTCCCAGTGGGGACTGGTATCTCAGTACAGCCTAGCTCTGCGTTGGCATGCCGGCCGCCTCACTGGATTAGAGGTCACAACAGCAGCAGCTCCCTTTACCTCTCTTCCTCTCATGTCACCCTCTCTTGGGACTAAGTAAGTGGCGTGCTGGCTGTCTGGAGTTTGAAGGAGGAAGCTACCCTGACAGCCACCATGACAGCTCAAGTCACAATGTCACACAAACCTGACTAAAGAGCCTCGATGCTGCTGACACTCGAGCCACCTGGGCATGCCATGTTTCCTCATGGTGCTGTTCCCAGCTGGGGTAGAGGGTGGCTGAAACTGCCTCTCCCTGCAGGATGACATTATTGATGACGTGGAGAGCTTTGTAGCTGCTGCAGAGATCCTGAAAGAAAGAGGTGCCTACAAGATCTATGTCATGGCCACGCACGGCATCCTGAGTGCTGAAGCGCCCCGGCTGATTGAGGAGTCCTCCATTGATGAGGTGTGTCGCCTTAAAGGCTTGCAACACTCAGCTTGAGTGCAGCTTGCCTAGTCCCTGGCTAGGGTGTAGAGGAGTCTGCTAGCCATCTTGCTCAAGCAGATACATGTGTAGGGTTTGCAGAAAGGTTTGTTTCAGATCTTCATTTTGATATTAAGAGTCACATCTGGTACTTGACTTCTTCCCCGGTGATAGTTAAGTTTCCAGTGGGGCTGGGCATTCTTAGAACTTAAGTTCTGAGCCACAGATGCTCAGTTTATAAAATCTATGCTTTTTTTTTCTTTTTTTTTTAAGTTTTCCAAGACAAGGTTTCTCTGTGTAGCCTTGGCTGCCCAAGACTCTCTTTGTAGACCAGGCTGGCCTTGAACTCATGGAGATCCACCTGCCTTTGCCTCCTGAGTGCTGGGATTAAAGGCGTGCACCACAACGCCCACCATAAAATCTATACTTTGACAAATGTAGTTTTATGCTTATAATCCCAACATTTTAGAGATGAATTACAGTTGAGCACCACTCTAGGTTACATAATCAAGACCCTGCCTCAAAGTGAAAACCAAGGCTGGGACATAGCTCAGCGGTAAAGCACTCCGTTGGCCTGTGTACCACGAAAGAGCTGGACACTAAATGAAACGATAGAGGGCCTTTCCTGCAAAGCCACTCCCTGGCACACATGAGGAACTGTGTACTTACTCTCTATTGCTTTGTAACTAGGTGGTGGTTACGAACACTGTCCCTCACGAGCTGCAGAAGTTGCAGTGTCCCAAGATAAAGACTGTGGACATCAGTTTGATTCTTTCTGAGGCAATTCGGAGAATCCATAACGGCGAGTCTATGGCTTACCTCTTCCGGAACATCACAGTGGATGACTAGCCTGGCGCTCCCTTGACCCTGGACCTCCAGAGGAGACCCGCACAGCAGTGTCAGCTCGGAACTGGGCTGCAGTCCGCAAGTCTCTACAGGGCTGCTGAGGAGGAGGCATTGAGACAGGCAAAAAGACAGCTAGTTGATGCATGACATGGCCACCATCAGCCTTGTTCCTTAACCCTAAGCAGACAATGAATCTTCCTGAGGTGGAGGTGGAACAGCAGGCAGCCTCCATGCTGACTTTGTTCAGTAGGCTCTGCTCTGGGGAAGGCAGGTGAAGTGTTGAACTTGGTCAGGGAGCTGAGTAGCCCTGACACTGATAATGCAGTTGTCCTCTCCCTGGACAAGTTCAAGGAAGTCCGTTAATAGAGACTCATAATCACTTTTCTTTCAGACACTGCTCTGCCTACTGCCATTGAGCAGTAGAGTCTCCATGTCTGCTGTCACTGAGCTAGTCAAATTAGAGAGTAGCACTGTCCCAGAGCTGTGTTGCTCAGAAGTTGCAAATAAAAATTTCTTGTCTCTAGTGTCTTCTGTCTACTGTGGGGCTCCCTGTTCCCTCCTAGACTGTGACAACTCCCCTCTTTGTACTATGTGGGAAACAGAGTGGTCAGGGTCACAGATACATCTCCTGCAGGCCCGTCCCCTCCTAACACTGTGTGTGTGTGTGTGTGTGTGTGTGTGTGTGTGTGTGTGTGTGTGTGTGTGTGTGTGTGTGTGTGTGTGTGTGTGTGTGTGTGGTTTGGACAGTTCTGGAGCCTGGACCTAGGCCCCCCACATGTTAGCAAGTGAGCAGTGATGCCGTTGCATTGTTAAGAGACTGCAGTTGCCGTCACAGCTCAGTCTACTCTGCAAACACTGGGTGCTCTGTGTCTTGGAGCCTGCTCTGCTTCAGAGAGAGGAGACCCAGCCAGGTGTGATAGCCTGTAATTCCAGCACTCAGGAGGCCAGCCTGGTCTACAAAGTGAGTCCAGGACAGCAAGGCTACACAGAGAAACCCTGTCTTAAAAACCAGGAGGGGAGGGGAAAAAAGGAGGAGGGCTATCTCAGTAGCGGACGTGCTGGTGTGCTGTGCTAGACAGGAAGAGTCTCTTATTTGTATCATTGCATTTCACTAGAGGGAAGTTTCCTGACTCCTTTATCCCTTAATGATGAGAAAGGTTCCAACCCCACAATTAGGGCTTTGTGCACACTGGTCTTTTCAAACACACAAACAAGCCACCTTTTGTTAATGGTCCACGTAGGGAAAACTGAGCAAAGGACTCAGTAAGATAATTAGCTTGGTGGTACAGAAAGAGCTACAGCTGAGGGGAACATGGGGCTGGGGGAGGGGGGAGGGGATAGGTATGTGAGTGTGTGTGGCGGGGGGTGCTTGTTAGTATCGGTGCTGAGACATGGCCCAGATGCTTGCCGTCAAGGCTAGACTGCCTGACAGTCCTGCGAGCTCCAAGGATCCATGTCTCTGTCCCCAGTACTGGGGTTTCAGGCATCTGTATCCATGCTGGGTTCAGGTTTTCCTGCTTGCAGCACAAGTGCTTTTACCTTCTGAGCCATCTCCCCAGCTTCACGAGGCTTGGTGTGTGTTGGAAGGTTTTCTGTGTAGCCTTGCCTGTCCTGGAACTCACTCTGTAGAGGAGGCTGGCCTTGAACTCAAAGATCTGGCCACCTCTGCCTCTCCAGTGCTAGCATTAAAGGCCTGCGCCACCATAGCCAGCTCCATGGTTTGTTCGTAACCTGTAACGGTAGACATAACTAGACCTTTCCAGGACTGTCTGCAGTTGTGGGCTGGGGAGGGAACGCAGTAAGTGGCATGGAAGCGTGAGAGCCAGAGCCCATCACTGGCATCTGCACGAAGGCCAGGCTTGGTAGCACACGCTTGTCATTCTAGCCCTGGGGAGGCAGAGACAGGCTGGAGCTTGTTGACAGCCAGCCTGCGTGTCCCATGGCTCCAATAGATGATATTGACCTCTGATCCACAGATACAAATTCAGGTTCTGCTCAAACTTGATTTTTTAAAAAAAAGTTTTTGTTTTTCTTTTTTTGGTTTTTCTTTTTTTTTTTTTTTTTTTTTTTTTTTTTTTTGGTTTTTCGAGACAGGGTTTCTCTGTGTAGCCTTGGCCATCCTGGACTCACTTTGTAGACCAGGCTGGCCTCGAACTCACAGCGATCTGCCTGCCTCTGCCTCCTGAGTGCTGGGATTAAAGGCGTGCGCCACGACACTCAGCTCAAGTTTTTGTTTTTCAAGACAGTTTCTCTGTGTAGCCTTCTTACCTGTCCTGGACTTGCTTTGTAGACCAGACTCACCTCGAACTCACTGCAATCCACCTGCCTCTGCCTCCCGAGTGCTGGGATTAAAGGTATGTGATACCATGCCTGGCTTTTTTTTTTTTTTTAAGATTTATTTATTATGTATACAATGTTTTGCCTGAATGTAACACCTGCAGATCAGAAAATGCCACCAGATCTCATTACAGATGGTTGTGAGCTACGGTACTGGGAATTGAACTCAGGACCTTTGGGAGAGCAGTCAGTGCTCTTAACCTCTGAGCTCTCTCTCCAGCCCTCTTTTTTTATTTTTTGCTTGTTTGTTTTGGTTGTTTTGTTTTGTTTTCTTTGAAACAGGTTTCTTTGCTACCTTGGACTTGCTTTGTAGACGAGGTGGCCTCAAACTCAGAGATCCTCCTGCCTCTGCCTCCCTGGGTGCTGGGATTAAAGGCGTGTGCCACCACACCCAGTTGATTCTGCTCAATTTTTTTAATCTATTTATTATGTATACAGTATTCTGCCTATGGAATACTAGGAGATAGCACCAGATCTTATTATAGATGGTTGTGAGCTACCATGTGGTTGCTGGGAATTGAACTCAGGAACTTTGGAAGAGCAGCCAGTGCTCTTAACTTCTGAGCCATCTCTCCAGCCCTGCTCAATTCTTTTAAAAGATATATTTATTATTTATATTTATTCAGTATTCTGTCTGCATGTATGCCTGCAGGCCAGAAGAGGGCATCAGATTCATTATAGATGGTTGTGAGCCATCGTGTGGCTGCTCAGAATTGAACTCAGTACTGTTGGAAGAACAGACAGTGCTCTGAACCACTGAGCCCTAACTCCTGCCCTTCTGCTCAGCTCTTAAATGACATACTTCTGCCAGGCATGGTGGCACATGCCTTTAATCACCTTTAATCCCACCACTCGGGAGGCAGAGGCAGGCAGATGAATGTGAGTTCAAGGCCAGCCTGGTCTACAAAGTAAGTCCAGGACAGCCAGGGCTACACAGAGAAACCCTGCCTCAAAAAAACCAAATAAATAAAGATTTTAAGATGTTTGTATTACTAGAAGTACATATAGTTCCTGATGTGCTTGACCAGGATAAGTAAGTTCCAGCATCAGGGTTGATGCTCAGCCTCAGAGGTGTGAGAAAGGACACATGAAGACTCAGGGAACTTGATGTTGCTATAATGCTGGCTGCTAGCATCCTGGGAAGATTGAACTTAAAGGGAACTGGAGATGGCTCGGCTGTTAAGAGCACTTAATGTTTTTCCAGAGAACAGGATTTGGCTCTAGCATCTTGTGCGATAGTTTTAGGGGATCCAGGGCCCTCTGGTTTCTGTGGGCACCAGGCACACCTATGGTGCACATGTGTATATGCATGCAGGCACAAAATTCATAGTAAGTTATTTTTTATTTGGTTTGGGTTTTTTTTTTAACATTTTATTTATTTTTTAAAGATTTATTTATTATGTATACAATATTCTGCCTACATGTACATCTGCAGACCAGAAGGGGGCCTCAGATCCCATTATAGATGGTTGTGAGCCACTACGTGGTTGCTGGGAATTTAACTCAGGACCTTTGGAAGAGCAGCCAGTGCTCTTAACCTCTGAGCCATCTCTCCAGCCCCTGGTTTGGTTTTTTTTTTTTTTTTTTTTTAAAGATTTATTTATTATGTATACAAATTTCGTTATAGAGGGTTGTGAGCCAACATGTGGTTGCTGGGAATTGAACTCATGACCTTTGGAAGGGCAGTCAGTGCTCTTACCCTCTGAGCCATCTCTCCAGCCTGGTTTGGTTTTTTGAGACGAGTTTTCTCTGTGTAATAGCTGTGGCTGTTTTGGAACTCTCTTTGTAAACCAGACTGGCCTTGAGCTCACAGAGATCCTCCTGCCTCTGCCTCTGCCTCCGGAGTGCTGGGATTAAAGGTGTGAGCCACTACATCAGGGTAAATCTTTTTTTTTTTTTTTTTTTTTTTTAGCTTTTTATTGAGTTTCACATGCACCCGAGTCTCCCCATCCCTTCATATCCACCCATCACCCTGGCAACCCTGCCCCCAATAATACACAAACAACAAAAGCAGCTTCCCTTTCCCTTCTCATGAGAGTTGGGCGTATCCTTTTCTGTCAAATTTTCTCTGATTCGTCCCCTTTTAGGTGCTTCTTTCTGCAAACTAACTTTACCTTTGTTTGGGATTAAATGTATGTACCACCACACCTCGACCTAAGCTTTTCCTTACCTGATACTTGCTCTATACCAGGCTGCCCTTGAACTCAGATCTGTTTGCCTCTGTCTCCTGGACTGAAGGCGTGTTGATATTCTAGCCGGATCACACAGACCTAGTAAGCCTTTGGATGTGATCTCTTGCCAGAGCAGAGGTTCTGAGGGTACCACTCCTTTCAGTCTGTGCTGCCTGTATTTGATTTGATTTTTATGTGTCTTAGCCATAAGACAACTTTGCACATCAAGCTAGGATGAACAAAGGTCTCTTTGCTCATTGCCAGGAAGGGTATAATAAATATATTTTGTTTGTTTGAGACAGGATTTCTCTATATAGCCTTGGCTGTCCTGGACTCACTCTGTAGACCAGGCTGGCCTAGAACTTAAAGAGATCCACTTGCTTCTGTCTCCACAAGTTCTGGGATTAAAGGTGTATGCCATTACTGCCCAGCCGCCCCCCCAAAAAAATTTTTTTAAACAAGCTAGGAGGATCTCTCAGTTCCAGGCCACCCTTGAACTGGGTCTACAGAGTGAGTTCCAGAACAGCTAGGGCTACATGGAGAAACTCTGTCTTAAAAAAAAAAAAAGAAGAATTAGAAAAAGAAAGAAAGAAAAAAGTAATTTTTAAAAAAAGTACTGGGGCTGGAGAGATGGCTCAGAGGTTAAGAGCACTGTTTGCTCTTCTAAAGGTCCTGAGTTCAATTCCCAGCAACCACATGTTGGCTCACAACCATCTATAATGAGATCTGGTGCCCTCTTCTGGCCTGCAGGAGTACCTGCAGGCAAAACACTATACATAATAAATACATAAATCTTTAAAAAAAAAAAAAAGTACTGCTGGGTGTGGTGGTGCATGCCTTTAATCCCAGCACTTGGGAGGCAGAGGCAGGCAGACCACTGTGAGTTCGAGGCCAGCCTGGTCTACAAAGCAAGTTCAGGACAGCCAGGGCTACACAGAGAAACCCTGTTTCAAAAACGAAAAATTAAAAATTAAACAAACAAACAAAAGTAAATAGGCATGATTACCTGAAGCCTGGCTTTAAGTTCTAGGTGGTTCTTAGCCCTTCTAATGTTGCCACCCCTTAATACAATTTCTCACGTTGTGCTGACCCCCCCGCCACTATAAAAATATCTCCTTGCTAATTTATAGCTAATCTTGCCACTTTTATAGGCAGGATACTGATAGGTTAGGTTGCCCCAACGGGGTCACGACCCACGGGTTGAGAACCCATGTTCTAAGGTCAAAGAACAAATGCTCAGAGGATTGGGATGTTGGCCTTTTGGCCTCTGTTACCAGGTAACAGAATAGTAAAATACTCCTCTTTAGCCCATACAGACTAAACTACAGATAAAACTCTGCAACCGTGGTAGGTTTCCTTCTGTGAGCTTTACTTCCTGTCTCTGTTTTCTTCAAGGATGGCCCAGCTGCTGAGAGTTGCAGAGTCCTGTTTAAGCTAATTGAGGCTAGGGCAGCCTTGCCCACCTCTTGAATGAACAAAATTATCTAGAAACTGCCCCTAAGAAGCAAAGAGCCCACCCCTCATGCCCACAGGCCACAAGCACTGTATCCCTTAGTTTTGCATGCCTAAATGCTGGTCCCCAGGATGCCCCTTAAATCATTATGTCCCTGGTGGCCTGCAAGACCTAGTGGACCCGGCTTTCTGGGTTGAGGGGCTTGAATGTAGTGAGCCCACTGGAGGCCACCGCAGTCTCTCCTCCCAAACTGACCTGTCCGTGACGCAAACGCTCTGGCCCAGTCTCATTACCTCTTTTCCTTGGGAGCATTACTGGAAAACTCTAGTGGCACCTTGGGGGTGTGGCAAAGCCTTCTCCTGTAGGTTTTTTTTTTTTTTTTTTTAAAGTCCCTATAAGAGCTGGCCCAAGCGCAGGTTCTTAGAATCTCCGCGGTCCCGCGCCTCAGCCACTCGGGGGCGCAAACCGTGCGCCCTCGTTCCAAACGTCCACTGGCCGAGAGAGCCGGGCTGGCGAGGAGAGTGGAGCCCAGGGCTCCAACTTGGAAGCCACAAACCCACAAGCAGGGCCACCTGCTGAGACCAGCCACTGGCCCCATAGACCTGACAGGAGCAAGGGGGGCTTGGTCGTCCTTCTTCCTTGGTTCTGCACCCCCCAACGGGGCACAAGATGCCGTCGTCATTGGCAGCCAACAGGGTCTCCCTCAGGGAGCTGGCGGACCTGGCAATCGGCACTCCAGAGGTGGGCGCGGTGAACTTTACGGCACTGCACACACTGATTGTGGCCATGCTCAAGAGCCTCAATCTCCAAGAGGTATCTATCGACTTCCACTACCCATCGGCTGAGAGTGGCCGCTCAATTGAGGCCAGAAGCTCCTTTAGCTCCCCGCATGTGTCAACCACCAAGGAGAAGCGCCGGAGTTCGTTAAAGCTGTCACAGACTCCGCAGAGCCTGCAAAGCCAGGTGAAGGAACTGGGCAGCCAGGTACAGGACCTCAGCCAGCAGCTAAAAAACATGGACGACAAAGTGCAGGGCATCACCACACAGGTGGAGAGCATTTCCACTTCCACTTCGACGGCCCCTGACCTCTCCCAGGAGTTAACGAAATCAGAAGAGGAGAGGGCTCCGCTGTACGCACAAACGTCCTCACAGATATCCCAACAAAGGCCGGTGTTGATGAACCCCCGGAAGTGCTGGAGAAGTCTGAGTTGACAGTCGGGACACCCTCCCAGGTGGCACAGCCAAGAATCTCAAAGACAGTCGGCCCAAGCAAGGTGGGTACACTGACCCTACAGAACCTCTGTTCCTCCAGGCTACCTTTCAGCCCCTAAGCTACCCGCCAAAACAAGAGGTCCCAGGTCTGGCCTCACACAGCTCCTATTCTGCCTTGCAGCCCACGAGTGCGCTCCAAGACCTCATAGAGGACGTGAAAGTCCTGAAAGAAGCCCAACAGAAGGTGCAAGAATTGGTGAGGATAATGGGGATCATATTTTACAAGAGGGGTGACCCTTTGCCACAGCTCTTCTCCCTTGCTCATTTATTCTTTTTTTTAAACTACTTTTAAATTTTATTTATTTATTTATTTATTTATTTATTTTTTAGACAGGTTTTCTGTTTAGCCTTGGCTGTTCTAGGCTCACCGTGTAGACCAGGCTGGCCTTGAATTCAACAGCGATCCTCAAGTGCCTCCCAAGTGCTGGGATTAAAGGCGAGCGCCACTACGCCCAGCTAGAAAATTATTATATGTAGTGTTTTGCCTATATGTACACCTGCATGCCAGAAGAGGGCGCCAGATCTCACTATAGATAATTGTGAGCCACCATGTGGTTCCTGGGAATTGAATCAGGACCTTTGGCAGAACAGACAGTGCTCTTAACCTCTGAGACATCTCTCCAGCTGCCTCATTTTCTTTTCTTTCTTTTTTCCTTTCTTTCTTTTCTTTTTTCTTTCTTTCTTTCTTTCTTTTTTTTTTTTTTTTTTTTTTTTCAAAACAGGGTTTCTCTGTGTAGCCTTGGCTGTCCTGGATTCACTTTGTAGACCAGGCAGGCTGGCCTCGAACTCACATTGATCCACCTGCCTCTGCCTCCCAAGTGCTGGGATTAAAGGAATCATCGCACCAGGATAGTCTGTATTTTTAAGGAAAACTCAAGATTCTGTCATGTTGTCAGCTACCCTCAAAGTCGGTTTCGGTTTTATAGGTACTTGATAAGTTATTAATGACCCTAGGAAACAGGGTCTGGGGCTGGAGAGATGGCTCAGCAGGCAAGAGCACTAGCTGCTTATTGGGGGATAATCTGATTTTATTTTGATATTGATTGCTGCTTGCTGTCTCTGACCCACCTTTTGCTTAATAAAAGCCATCCCACCTGGCCAGGGCAGGAGATAGGTGGGGCTAGGAGAGAGAGAGGAATTCTGGGAAGAAGAAGGCCTGCCAGGAGGAGAAAGGAGAGAGACCTGAAGTGAAGAGAGGAAGGCCGCCATGGGTTAGCTGGAGAAGCACATGGCCGGCAGCGTGGATGGAGAATCCGGCTCAGATAAAGAGCATTAACAAGTATTTGGGATTATGGATGGGAGGTAGCTTGATACAAGTTATTGGAAACAGATGGCATGGGATTGAGGCAGGGATCCCATGCCTGCCCCACTATGGGAGGGTAGTTTAGAGGATTGATATCTGCCCTGCCCCAGCTTAACTAAGGCTATTTTAAAATATAATAAGTGTCAGTATCTTGATTGGCTTAGGCTTTTGAAACATATCCCCCAAGACCAGACACCTTAATCTTTTCAAACAGTGCCACTCCCTAAACATTTAAGCCTATGGGGCCCGTTTTCCTCCTTGCTACCACACAAATCAAACAAATAAAGAGTTACCTAGGGAACGGTCCTCACCACCTGTAATCCCAGCAGTACTTGGTAGACAGAGGACGGAGGATTGCTACAAGTTTGAGGCCAGGCCAATCAGCTACAGTAAAATTTAGGTAGGTCTGGAGACTAAAGGAATGCTGGCTCTTTGCTCAGCCTCTAGCCTTCAGCCTGCAGAAGGCAGAAGCAAAGGAAAAAGGAAAACACACAGAAGAGGTTGGGTGGTGGGGGGTTGCAGGGAGAAAGTTGGGGTTGAGTCATCCAGGCTTTCAGAGGGAGAAACCTCTACAACCCAGCTGAACAGGGAGGCAGGGTTATTGCATACAGATAGACAAGGAGCCAGGCTTGTTATAATACACAGCTGCGCAGGGACGCAGGTTTAGCTGACCTCCATAGGGGCAGTCTGTAAATATCCAGGGGGGTTGTGTGTGTGCGACAGTGGATGCTTTCGGCACATACTGTCAACATGCACACACAGACCAGAAAAAGAGTTGAGCCATTTTCCCTGAGCCTCGTGGATGGCAGGGGTGGCATGGGGTGTGCTTTGCTGTTCCTCTGTGGTTCTGAAGCTTCCGGATTCCTGACTCAGCTGTGCCCATGTCAACAGCACACATTCACCCAAGACTCCACAGGGGAGAATGAGGAAATTTGTGAGGGGACAGTAGGGATGAAAAACCAGTGCCTCATGGTTACAGGTGAAAGCTACGGCAGCCTGGGGACACTTTGATCTTGCCTTGGATTTTCCTGAGGGAGAAATTTGCCCCAGTGTACATTGTCCTGTAAGCACGAGGAAACAGAGCATGTCGGCTCAAGTTGAACACACGGGCTCATCTTCTAACCCAGATTAGCAGGCCACAGGGTTACGGGGGGTGGGTGGGGGGGAGGGGGCATCAGGAAGGAAGGATGGAGAGAGGTCCAAAAGAGAAACGGAGGCCAGGCAGGCCAATGGAGGCTGAGCCCTGAGGGGCGTCCCACCTGCACACCAGCCTGAGCATCCCACAGGCCCCGGGGAACATTTGTACCCCTTGCCTCGGCTGTGGGGAGTGGATCTCATTCTCTGTTTGTTTGCTGAAACAAGGTCTCCTTGCAGTACAGCTGCCGTTGTACAGAACTGTGTAGCCAAGGCTGACCTGATCCCCTGATCCTTGCAGCCATGTCGCAAGAACCATGACAATGGGCATGCGTGCAACACTATGCCTGGCCTTTCCCAAACCCCTGAGTGTGAAGGGTCTGTTTGGAATCTCACCCTAGATCCTGGAGGTCAGCACCAGTTGTAAAGAACAGCTGAAGTTCTGAGCACTTGCTGGGGCTCCTTGAGGTGTCTCTCTCCTCCCGTGGCTCAGACAAGCCTGCGCCGCTGAGGTGCCCGGTACCTCCGTTTGGAGAGGCAAGGCGGGCCTCTTGCTGTAGAGCTGGATGCTTTTGGTGTGAAACGAAGCCGGGGCCAGCATTCTAAGCCCCGCATGAATACCAACCGGGCATACTGTACTGGATCACTACCACCACTGCCCCCTGAAATCTACCTCCTTCCTCCTACCTGTTAGTCAGGAGAGGAACCAGGAACCTGGCTGTCTCTGCCACATTAGACTAGGGAGAAAGTAAAAACCAAAAACCATCCCTTCACTAAGAGCCCTGTGCATCTCGTTTCCTTTTCTCCTTTGCAGTGCATGTGTGCTTGTGTGTACATGCACATGCACACAAGAGGCCTGAGTGATGGTCCATTACTTTTTTTTTTAAGATTTATTTATTATTAGGTATACAGTGTTCTGCTTGCATGTGTGCCTGAACACCAGAAGAGGGCATCCGATCTCATTGTAGATGGTTGTGAGCCACCATGTGGTTGCTGGGACTAGAACTCAGGACCTTTGGAAGAGCAGCCAGTGCTCTTAACTTCTGAGCCATCTCTCCAGCCCCCCCCCCCTTTTTTTTTTAATGTTTTCCTATTTGCCTTTATTTTATGTGTATTTAGTGTTTTACATGCACATATGTCTATGTGAGACCATCCGATCTTGGAGTTACGGGCAGTTGTGAGCTGCCATGTGGGTGCTGGGATTTGAAACTAGGTCCTATAGAAGAGCCGTCAGTGCCCTTAACCACTGAGCCATCTCTCCAGCCCCGTGATGGTCCATTTCTAAACTCTTGTTTCCAGGAGCTCCTTCAGCGCCTTAATGACTTGGAGAAGCTAGTCAAAGCCCGAGAAGATTACCTGGTAATATGGGCAAGCTCTGGGGGAGGGGGGAAGGGCCCCGAGGGGTAGAGGGCTTCTCTTCAGGCTGCCTTCTGTCTAGGGTTGGTCCCAACACCCTTTGCACAGCCATCTGCGAAAAAAGTGCCACCACTTCCTGATAGAAGAGCAAGCCCTTGCCGCCTCTGCTCAGGGCTCTATCAGAATCCACCACGTGGGGGCAAATTCTGTACTTCTAGCTAGTCACAGAAGGCCAGTGAATCTTCCTGGGGCTGGGATTATCGGTAGCACCCAGTCAACCCCATTGGTCCCAATCTGCAGGGTGTGTGCTGCTTATGCATGTGGTGTGTGTGTGTGTGTTCATGCTTACACACATGTGCGTGTGCATCTTTACGCACACGTGTGTGCATCTCTGCTTACACACTTGCGTGTGTGGGTCTGTGTCTTGATCTATTACCTACAGGATCAGTTAAGTCGGAAGTTCAATCTCGTTCCGGGTGACGAAGAAGTCACCCTGGTCACCTGGGAAGAGCTGGAACAAGCAATCACTGACGGCTGGAAGGCCTCCAGAGGGGTAAACAAACAGGGGCCCCGAGGAGTGGCACTGGGGAAGATTCCAGAGAACAGATTGTGCGTATTGAGTATATTTTCCCAAGATGACACTGACATTGAGAGAACTGGGTAAATTCTTGGGCTTGGGATGCTCAACCTCACACTTTGTCTGCCTGTTGCTCTTGTGTGTTGCCCCAGCTGAGAGTCCAAACAGCGGCATAGAGAGACGCTACTCCTTCTGTAAGCCCCTCCCACACAGACGGTATGCCAGTGCTCACGCCGTTAAGCTTTGCCAGTTTTTCACTGCGTGAACAGTGATGCCCGAGGGTAGTGGTCTTTGCTTTGTAGCTTTTCAGCCTTCCTTATAGTCTATCCTAAGAAGCATTCATCCCTTAACACCTGGACCAGGGCAACCGGAAAGGCAAGAGGCCGCTCCTCATGTCTGCCCGTCTCGAGATGGTACACACGATCACCACATCCTTGGCAAAGCCTAGTGATTTTCTCAGGACCCTTATAGGCAGGATTCACTGGTGTAAGTCAAGAGTTCTAGGCCAGCCATGACTATATAGTGAGGCCATGTCTCAAAACTAAATAAATAAGTAATAAAAATCTTAATACAAAATGCCTGGTGCTGGGCATGATGGCGCACGCCTTTAATCCCAGCACTCAGGAGGCAGAGGCAGGCAGATCTCTGTGAGTTCGAGGCCAGGCTGGTCTACAAAGCGAGTCCAGCAAGTCAAAGCTACACAGAGAAACTCTGTCTCAAAAAACAAAAATCAAACAAACAAAAAAATGCCTGGTCTGCAGAGTGAGTCAAGGACAGTCAAGGCTACACAGAGAAACCCTGTCTCAAAAAACAAAGCAAAACGGCTGGAGAGATGGCTCAGAGGTTAAGAGCACTGTCTGCTCTTCCAGAGGTCCTGAGTTCAGTTTCCCAGTAACCACATGGTGGTTCATAACCATCCATAATGAGATCTGGTGCCCTCTTCTGCCAGGCACACAAGCTGGCAGAATGTTGTATGCATAATAAATGTATAAATAAATATTTTTTTTTAAAAAGCAAAAAGAAAACCCTGCCAAAAAAATTAAAAAGAAAATAAAAATAAGGGGCTGAAGAGATGGCTCAGTGGTTAAGAGTACCACCTTCTCTCCCAGAGGTCCTGAGTTCAATTCCCAGCAACTACATAGTGGCTCATAACCATTTATAATGTAATCTGATGCCCTTTTCTAGCAATGCAGGTATACATGCATGTAAAGTACTCATATACATTAAATAAATACAGCTTTAAAATGAAAATAAAACAAATGCCCAAGATACACCAAGCATTGGTGGCCTGGCAGGCTAGATAAAATTAAAGCAAAAGACTTATTTTGCAAATCCTTATTGAGAGCCAGGATGAAAAGGAGAAAAATCCAGGGCAGTCTGGGGAAACACTCCATCAGCACAGGCATAAATGTGTGTGCCTCTGACCCAAGTTCTGAGGAGGAAGATGTAAGAGGGTCCTTGGGGCAGCACCATGCTGGCCAGCTATGTGTGCTGAATTGTGGATCTCAGTTCTGTGAGAGACCTTGCCTCAAAAAGACCAAGGAGGGGCCGGGCAGTGGTGGCGCACACCTTTAATCCCAGCACTCGGGAGGCAGAGGCAGGAGGATCGCTGTGAGTTCGAAGCCAGCCTGGTTTACAAAGCGAGTCCAGGACAGCCAAGGCTACACAGAGAGACCCTGTCTCGAAAAACCAAAAATAAATAAATAAATAAATGAAACAAACAAACAAAGACCAAGGAGCAGAGGGACTGAGGAAGACATGCAATGACTGCCTCTGGCACCCACAAACATGCACGCACACGTGTGCATACACACACAAGAAATGGCCAGTAAACTGGGTGGTGATGGCACACGCCTTTAATCCCAGCACTTGGGAGGCAGAGGCAGGCAGACCACTGAGTTGGAGGCCAGCCTGGTCTACAAAGTGAGTCCAAGACAGCCAAGGATACACAGAGAAACCCTGTTTCAAAAAACCAAAAAAAGAAAAAAAAGAAAAAAGAAAAAAAAAGAAATGGCCAGTAAACTGTTTTGTCCCTCCTCATAATCCTAAGGCTTCCAAATTCCAAATGCCCACAGAACCTTGACATCAAAGCTGGAGGAAGGCCAAGACGAGCCTGTGGGCAAGGTGCCAGCCTGCGCAGGCTGTAGGATAAACCTACTGGTGAGAAAGCTAAACTGCAGGTCGGCTGCTCCAAAATCTTGGACAAGGGCTGGAGAGATGGCTCAGGGGTTAAGAGCACTGGCTGCCCTTCTGGAGGTCCTGAGTTCAATTCCCCGCAACCACATGGTGGCTCCCAACCATCTATAATGTGATCTTATGTCTTCTTCTGGTATGCGGGCAGACATGCAGGCAGAACACTATATGTAATAAATCTCTCTCTCTCTCTCTCTCTCTCTCTCTCTCTCTCTCTCTCTCTCTCTCTCTCTCTCTCTGGTTTTTCGAGACAGGGTAATAAATAAATCTTAAAAAACAATGTCTTGGACAAGCTGGACAGCGGTGGCGCACGCCCTTAATCCCAGCACTTGGTAGGCAGAGGCAGGAGGATCTCTGTGAATTCAAGGCCAGCCTGGTCTACAAAGTGAGTCCAGGACAGCCAAGGTTACACAGAGAAACCCTGTCTTGGAAAAAAAAAAACCTGAAATTTTGGACAAAACTATGTGTTATATATGTTGAGACTATACAGTTAGAGACACGGGCTTCTTTAAACAGTTATGGCTGTGTGCACTCCAGGATGCCTAAGTGGGCCGTCAGAGAACAACCCGAAAGAGGAGGTTCCCTCCTCCTGTCGTGTGAGCCCCAGGGATTGAAATCAGGTCAGGCTTAGTGGCAGACATTTTTTACCAACTGAGAAATGCCACCAGTCCCTTGGTGAACATATTCTGAATCAAGTTATGTTTTTCCTAGAACCCTGCTCTGTTCACCCATTAGGCATCCTTGGAAAGACACAGGTCTCATCTGATGCCCTTATTACTGAAAATGGCACCCCCCCCAGGGCTCTATTTTCCCACAACTCACACAACGTACCTTTATTCACTGTAGTGAGTTGATAGCCCCAAGAGCATCTGCCCTTTTAATGAAAGAAAATCCTAATCATTTGATTTTACCAATAAAGACTCAGGAGCCAGATGTTGGGGTGAAAACCTGCTAGCTCAGAGAGGCAGAGAAAGCACCCACTTCCTACTCAGCTCGCCTCCCAAAGGAAAAAGCCTACAGCCCCAAAAGCTAAAAGCTCCTCCTCTCAAAATCCCTTTCTACTTAATCCCTGTCAGCTGGTTTCTTGCTCCCCCCTCTTGGCCTAGGGTTAACTTTGTTTTTGTTTTTTTTGGTTTTTCGAGACAGGGTTTCTCTGTGTAGCCTTGGCTGTCCTGGACTTGCTTTGTAGACCAGGCTGGCCTCAAACTCACAGCGATCTGCCTGCCTCTGCCTCCCGAGTGCTGGGATTAAAGGCGTGCACCACCACCGCCTGGCTGAAACAACAGGTTTTTACAGTTCACAGTAGGATCACATATCCTGTAACAAGCATCTACGTCCTCATTCCTAAAACCCCTCCATTGTTAGCTTTTTTAAAAAAAAGATTTATTTATTATTATGTATACAGTGCTCTGCTTGCATGTACTCCTGCAAGCCAGAAGAGGGCGCCACATCACATTACAGATGGTTATGAGCCACCATGTGGTTGCTGGGAATTGAACTCAGGACCTTTGGAAGAGCAGGTGGTGCTCTTAACCACTGAGCCATCTCTTCAGCCCCCATTGTTAGCTTTTGTTTTGTTTTGTTTTTTGTTTTTTTGTTTGGTTTGGTTTTTGGTGTCTCAAGACAGGGTTTCTCTGGGTAGCCTTGGCTGTCCTGGACTCTTTATAGACCAGGTTGGCCTCAGACTCAAAGAGATCAGCCTGCCTCTGCCTCCTACCTTGTATACTAGGCTGGCCTTGAACTCACAGCGATCAGCCTGCCCATGCCTCCAGAGTGCTGGGATCAAAAGTGTGTGCCACCACGCCCAGCCAGTTGTTACCTTTTAATGACAAAAGGGACTTTGTAGGTCTTATGAACTTGAGAATCTTGAGTGGTCGTACTCTGGATCTTGCAGATAAGACATTGTCACAAAGGTCTTTGTAAGAGGCAATGAGACTGAGAGCAGGTATGTAATCCAGTAGGTATGAAAGGAGGGTTGTAAATTCAAGGCCAACCTCAAAGTTGTCATAAAAAGCCAAGCCAGGAGCTGGACACCTTTAATCCCAGCACTTGGGAGTCATAGGCAAGTGGATCTCTGTGAGTTCGAAGCCAGCCTGGTCTACAAAGCAAGTCCAGGACATCCAAGGCTACACAGAGAAACCCTGTCACCCCCCCCCCAAAAATAAATAAATAAAATAAAAGCCAAGCCAGGAGCTGGGGCTGCAGCTTAGTTGGTAGAATATTTGCTTAGCACACACAAAGTGCTTGGCTCAGTCCCCCAGTGCTGATGAACTGAGTGTGGCCTGACTACTGCAGTCTCAGACCCCAGAGGTGGAGGCAGGAGTAGAAATTTGTTATGGTCTGCTACATAAGAAATTCAAGTCCCTGTGTAGGCTCAGTTTCCTTAACAATTATACTTTATTATGAACTTATGAAACGAGCGTACCTCCCTTAAAACCCAACTACCCTAGACAGGAGGGAAAAGAGATTAAGGAGAACAAGAACGAAACCATCTGGGTTATCAGTTCCTAGGAACGATTCTCCTGGCGTAGTCAGCAGGATTTCAGCAGACCAGCAAGTCCACCAGAGTTGCTGCCAGAACCTGGAACAACTGAAAACCAGAGCCTCAGCCAGAGCCCAAAGCCTTGAAGTCTTCCCTGGAGCGGTTCTCTCCAGGAGGGTCTCGAAGTGGAGCAATACAGCCAAACAATACTAAGACCCAAAAAAGCACAGCCTCCTGTTTTGGGCATATATATATATCCTCTCAGAGTCTGTACTAGGATTTTTTCAGCTGGCAACAACCAAGCCCCCCCCCCCCATCACAAAGTGGTTCGACTTCTAAGTGGATAAATGCCACCTGTTCTCTTACAAGTCCGTTCCCCGCCCCACCCTTGGGATCAAAACAAAAACATGTTAATCTCCCCTACATCCCTGTCTTAAATAAGAAAAAACCTAGCAGACCTGTGATCCCAACTACTGAGGCGGGCACAGAAAAAGTTCAAGGCTTGCTTAGGCCGGGCGTGGTGGCGCACACCTTTAATCCCAGCACTCGGGAGGCAGAGGCAGGCGGATCGCTGTGAGTTCGAGGCCAGCCTGGTCTACAAAGTGAGTCCAGGATGGCCAAGGCTACACAGAGAAACCCTGTCTCGAAAAACCAAAAGGAAAAAAAAAAGCTTGCTTAGGCTACAGAGTGAGTTCAAAGCCAGCCCAGCTGGTGAGGGGAGACCCTGACTGAATATGAAGAGTCAAACAAAGGCTTGGAATATGGTTCTGTGGTGGAGGACACAAATACACTTACAAACACACAGGCGTTCTTTTCATCAAGGATCTTAAGTCATTCTGGTCAAATACCCAAGATCAAGATAGCCTCTTCCTTTCAGGCTCTTGAGTTGTTTTTTGTTGTTGTTGTTGTTGCTTTTTGGTTTTTCAAGACAGGGTTTCTCTGTGTAGCCTTGGCGACTCTGGACTTACTTTGAAGACCAGGCTGGCCTCGAACTCACAGCGATCCACCTGCCTCTGCCTCCCGAGTGCTGGGATTAAAGGCGTGCACCACCACGCCCGGCTGGCTCTTGGGTTTTTAAAAGTGGTTGTAACCAAATTTCCCTCTTTTTCTTTCTCCAGAGCTCAGATTCATCAGCAACGTTTGGCAAGCACAAACTGACAACAACTGACCTCTTTCCAAGTGGAATATTCCCCAAGGCCTCGGCTGCTGACCAGGCTCTGGATTCCACTGGTGGCCCAGAACAGGTCTCTGGCAGAGATCAGAGCATTCGAGATCAGCACCGACGGGCCCAGGAGCCATCCCGGGTCACATCAGAGACAGATCGCCAGATTATGGGGGAGCCTGTGCCGCCCACTTATGCAAGAAGAGATGAACACCACCCTGGCCCAACTCAACAGGACTTACCCCCTCCAGCCAGAGCTCAGCGTGGTGGGGTGCCCATTAGTCAGGCACCCCAAGCCTACCCAAGGCCAGATCAGAGTGGGTTTGGACCATTTGGCATGGATCAGCCTGCATCGCTATACCCTAGCTCGTATCCTCATGCTGTGACACCCCTCACCATGGGTCAGCTTGGTGTATTACCACCAGAAATGGATGGCCAGGGATCGGTACCTCTTGGTATAAATCAGAGTGCTGTGCTGCCACCATCAGTACCTGACAGGGGTCAACAAGGCCTGGAAAAGCCTAGCAGAGCCCAGGTTGCTCCAGTTCCGTTCAGCACATATCAGCAAGGCATGATGCGTCCTGGGACAGACCAACAGGGGATAGGACAGGCTGTTGCGTATGGCAGTGGTCTGGGACCAGCGGCCGTTGGTCAACAAGATTTGAAACTAGCTGGCTTAGATCAGCAGGGACTTATATTAGGCACAGACCAGCAAGGACTGATCACCCCTTTTGTGGATCAGCAGGGATTAGTAATGCCTGGCATAGGTCAGCGTGCCTTCCCACCAGCCCTTCCAGATCAATATGGCGTGGTGCCACCTGGTTCCACGCAAGTTAGTGCAGATCAACAAGGTTTTGGACAGCCCAGCTTAGGAGCAGCACCTGGTTTCATACAACCTGGCACAGAACAGCTTGGTCTCATCCAGGCTCGAGCAGATGGGCGTGGTGTGGCGCCGCCAGTTGTAGATCAGCAGGGGGTGACGAGGCAAGATCTGCGTGGTTCGGTGAAGCCTAGTGTAGATCGGCGTATTTCAATGCCTGTTGGGCCAGAACAGCGGAGTTCGGTGCAGACTGATGCAGACCGACGTATTTCAGTGCCCCTTGAGATAGAACAGCGGGCTCTGGCGCAGTCCAGGGCAAGTCTGCAAGCCTCAGCACAGCCTGGGGCAGGCATGCAGACTTTGGTTCAGCCAGGGGCTGATCTTCAGAGTTCTGCACAGCCAGGGGCAGATCAACGTGGTTTGGTACCTCCTGGCGCAGGCCAGCCTAGCTTGATTCAATCTGGTGTGTATCCACCTGGTTTAACACAACTTGGTGCAGGGCAACAAGGTTTAGTGCAATCTGACACAGGTCAGCCTATTTGGGTCCAGCCAAGCACAGATCAGCAGGGCTGGGTACAGGCTAGTGCATATCTACCTGGTCTGGCACAACCTGGAATGGATCACCACAGACTTGTACAGCCAGCTGCCATTCAGTATAGGCTGGTACAGCCAGCTGCACATACACCTGGGCTGATGCAACCTGGTGTGGATTCAGGGTGGTTTGGTTACAACCTGGAATGGAATCAGCCGTGGTTTTGTGCATCCTGGTGCAAGATTGGAGTGTGGCACAGCCGGTTGTAGATCAGCATGAGATGGCACAGCCAGGTGCAGTTCAGCCTGGCATGTTGCCACCAGGTGCAGTCAGCCTGGCTTGAAGCCACCAGGTGTGTTTCAGCCTGGCATGTTGCCACCAGGTGCGGTTCAGCCTGGCTTGGTGCCACCAGGTATGTTTCAGCCTGGCGTGTTGCCACCAGGTGCGGTTCAGCCTGGCGTGTTGACACCAGGTTGCGGTTTCAGCCTGGTGTGTTGCACCAGGTGCGGTTCAGGCGGTGTGTTGACAACCAGGTGCGGGTTCAGGACGGTGTGTGTTGCCAACAAGGTGCGGTTCAGGACGGTTGTGTTGCCACCAGGTGCGGTTAAGGGAAGGTGTGTTGCCAACAGGTGCGGTTTCAGCCTGCGTGTTTGCCACAGGTGCGGTCAGCCTGGTGTGTTGCCACCAGGTGCGGTTCAGGCAGGTGTGTTGCCACCAGGTGCGGTTCAGACTGGTGTGTTGCCACCAGGGCGGGTCAGCCTGGTGTGTTGCCACCAGGTTGCGGGTCAGCCTGGTGTGTTGCCACCAGGTGGGGGTCAGCCTGGTGTGTTGCCACCAGGTGCGGGTCAGCCTGGTGTGTTGCCACCAGGTGTGGGCTCAGCCTGGTGTGTGCCACAGGTGCGGGTCAGCCTGGTGTGTTGCACCAGGTTGCAGTTCCTAGTGGTTGGGTGCAAGCCTGATGCATACTCACCTGGTTTGGTCCAAGCTGGCATAGGTCAATACAGTTTGGTTCAGCCAAGAGCTGATCAGTACGGTTTTGTGCAGCCGGTGGTGTAGCCCAGCACTGGTTTACTCAACCTGGTGCAGATGAGAGTGGCTTTAGCCCAACCTGGTATGGGTCAGTTTGGCTTAATGCAGCCTGTAGTTCAGAGTGGGCCTGGTGCAGCCAGGTGCCGTCCAACGTGGTTTTGGTGCAGCCTGGCTCTCTACAGCCTGGGGTAGAAAAGCGGGACTTGCTGCAGCCTGGCATGGATCAGCGTGGCTTGCCAGGGGATGAAAAACAGGACTCACTACAACCTGAGGCAGATCAGCTTAGGTCACGACAGCCTAGCACATCTGGGCTTGGTATGATGCAGCCTGGTTTGGCTCAGCCTGGCGCATACAGGCCTAGCTTGGTTCCACCTGGTGTATATCCATCTGTTTTCAGACAACCAACAAGTCAGACGAGCTTTGTTGCACCAAGCATAGAGCTTTGCTTTCCATCATTGACAGAATCTCAGGGTCAGAAACTGCCCCAGGCATATCAGCTACCTTCTCAACTAGAACAAGGCCAGTATAGCGAAGGCCAAGTCAGGCAAGATATGCTTGCTAGAGAGGACTCAGAGACAGTGCCGGATAGAGTTCTGTATGACCAAACAGTTGACGAGTCTAGCCAGGTCCTTTGGGATCTGAGCAAGGAAACGGACCTCAGTCCAGTTTGAACTGGGTACACAAATTACCCTGGATCAAGACACCACTGACTCCAGGATTCGAGGCTCCTCGAGTTATCTCCAGCAACTCTCATCGGGAAGTGAAACCCGCAGTGTTCACAGTGACCGTCGGGAGTCCCTGGAGAAACTAGCTCCGAGTTTCCCCATGGCAGTGGAGACATTTCGCCTGATGGGCGAGATCATTGGCCTTTATCTGGAACTGAAGGAGCACATCAAAGACCTGGATGCGGAGCAGGCCGGCCAGACGGATTTGGAGAAAATCCAGTTCCTGTTTGCAAAGATGGGTAAGTCCCCTCTGCCACAGCAGGGAGACAGCTTGTCACCCTTCTCGCTCCCCTGACCAGGAGCATTGCTCCTATCCAGACTTGACTCCTTAGTAGCAGCAGCCTGTGGGGAAGCTGGGCCGCACAGTGGGAAACTAAGCCAGCAGGGGCAGAGAGGTATGAAGCCCAGTTTCAGGCCTTTGTCAGGGCAGTTAGGGGTTGAGTTCCTACCGAGGGAGGGAGGAGCACGGAGGCGGAGGCAGGTGGGGACAATTGCAGAAGGAAGGCTTATCCCCTTTGCCCTATGGCAGATAGAAAGGGCAGGGGCAGGGGGCTGGAGAGACGGCTCAGTGGTTAAGAGCTCTTCCTGAGTTCAATTCCCAGCAACCACATGGTGGCTCAAAACCATCTATAATGTGATCTGATGCCCTCTTCTGCAGATAAAGCACTCATATACAATAAATAATATTTTTTAAAAGGAAAGAAAGGGCAGGGGCGGTGGGAGAGAGGGAGAGATTTTGTAGACAAATGCCAAGCCTCTCCCCTTTCTACCTTTGGGGTCAATTCACTATTGAGAGACTGGAAACAGGTTGGGGGAGAGGCCCAATGGAGTCTTACTTCCTGATGGTGGCCTCCATATTCCACAGTCAAAAGATCATACCCGCGGACCTGCAGGAGCAGCTGAAGACCCTAAAGACCTTGAACAAAGAAATTCGACAGGACAAGGCAAAAGTGCGTATGGGAGGGTCAGCTTCCTTAGTTCCGCATTGAGTCAGGGACCAGAGACGTAGTGACCATTTCTGCTGGGCTGGATGCCGCAGCCCCTCCCACTACACTGTGGTCTCGGGTCGGTAGTCCACGTTATCCCAGTCATACAGAAAACCACAGGGCCAGTATAACTCAGGAAGCCTTCGAAACCACAGGTGGTCCAGTTAACACACGTATGCTCCTCTCACCACCTGTGGCAGCCAGGTGGAGGCCATTACAAGAGACTGCTGGGTCTCTACTGCTGGCGGCCCCATTCGTGAGATAGAAGGGGGAAGCTGACACTCGGGGCAGTGGGGAGGGGGGGCATCTGACAGCTCTGGATTCCTTTGTGCTCGTAGCTGGAGAAGATAAAGGCTTGTGGATGTGGACAGCTTTGGAGGGAGGACGTGAAACCTAGCCATCTGAGCTTGCAGCTGGGCATCCTCAGGTGCTATCCTCTCTCCGCAGCTGGGGTCCTCTGGCCGGCATCATGGTTGAGGCAGGCTTTTGTCTCCCCACACCCTGCACTGGCCACTGTCTCTCACCTGGGCTCTACCGGCACTTCAAACTGTGCTAGTCTTTGCAAACTCTTCTGGTAGAAGTCACCCCACGTTCCTAAACACCTCAGCACCAGGACTGGGAGGGGCCCAGAGATGATACTCTTTCCCTGTCCCTCCTCGGGACCACCACTTGGGACCCTAGACAGAAGGCTTCTGGTGTTCTTACCCTGCTGTGTCTCCCACAGCCGGAATGAGCGAAGGGTTCTGGTCGGGTGGTGGCACAGCTGTTCTTTTGAACATTACAGAGTCACCGTGACTGACATTGAGAAGGAGCTGATTGAGCTGAGAGAAAGCCAGGAGCGAGGCAAGGCAGCCATGGAGAACTCAGTCTCTGAGGCCTCTCTTTATCTTCAGGATCAGGTGAACAGCCTGTGGCCAAGGCCCAGGGCCCCTCCCAGGGTCAGGCCAGAGTGTCGCCTGCCAGCCCTCACCACCTGGAGACCAGGCCCAGTCCCGGGTGTGTGTAGAGTCATTTTTCTGTTGCTGTGGGGAAAAACAAAAACAAAAAAAAAACCCATGACCCAAAAGCAATTTAGGGAAAGATAGAATACATCAATCACAGTGAGGACGACCTAACCACAGGCAAGAAGAGTACGGCAGCCGGAGCAGGAGGCTGGCAGATCACCTTCTCCTCTGCTCAAAGGGAGCAGCAACTATGGACCAAGCGATCAAATTCATGAGCCTCCAGGGGAGGGGGTCGGGGTGGCGGGGGGGGGGGCACTTCTCACCCACAGCCCTGGAGTACAGGAGGAGTGATGGGCGGGTTGAGCTGAGGCTGAGGGCGCAAGTTCAAGGGCAAGGGCACCAGTGCAGGAGTTGAGACACAGGCTCCTCCACTGCCTCCTTCCTGTTGTTATTCCTTATTCACATATCATATAACACAGCTTAATCCCAGCACTGGGGAGACAGAGGCCAGGCAGAGCTGTCTGAGTTAATCCCAGGCCTGGTCTACATATAGAGCAAGTTCCAGGATAGCCAGGGCTACACAGAGAAAGCCTGTCTCAACACCCTCACCCCCAAGAAAGCACAAAACAAACAAACAAAACACCCTTTAATTTGTTATTTTGTTTTAATAATTATTTTTTACATAATTTCCTCCCTCTCATCAAGCCCTTCCATATACCCTCCCTTATTCTTTTTCAAATTCATGGCCTCTTTTTCTTTCACTGGTGTGTGTGTGTGTGTGTGTGTGTGTGTGTGTGTGTGTGTGTACACAGGAGTTAGTAAATGTCCAACCTGCTCAGTCCATGTAGCGTTTTTTTGTTTGTTTGTTTGGTTGGTTGGTTTTGGTTTTTCTTTTTTTTTTTTTTTTTTTTTTTTCTTTTTTTGGCTTTTCGAGACAGGGTTCTCTGTGTAGCCTTGGCTGTCCTGGACTCACTTTGTAGACCAGGCTGCCTCGAACTCACAGCGATCCACCTGCCTCTGCCTCCCGAGTGCTGGGATTAAAGGCATGCGCCACCATGCCCAGCTCATCTTCTAGCTCTGAGGACTCATGCCGCTCTGAACATCAAGGTGAATATGTGTCCTTTCCTCTTGGGCATGGACCCTGGAGGTCAAAGTTCTACTTGGTGCGATGACTGTTTATCAGTTGAGGCTCACAGCCTGTTTTCCCAGGCAGCTGTACCCGTATGAAATCCCTACCAGCAGTGGAAAGACTGCAGGTTTTTGCAGGTTTTGTTCTTGGTTTTTTGTTTTCTTCTTCTTCTCCTATTCCTCCTCCTCGTTTTTTGGTTTTTCAAGACAGATGTCCTGGACTCACTTTGTAGACCAGGCTGGCTTCGAACTCAGAGGGATCCGCCTGCCTCTGCCTCCCAACTGCTGGGATTAAAGGCATTCACCACAACACCCGGCTTGTTGTCTTGGTTTTTGTTCGGGGGGAGGGTTCTGGGGGGAATGAGACAGGGTCTCTCTGTGTAGCCTTGGCTGTCCCAGACTCACTCTGTAGACTAGGCTGGCCTCGAACTCACAGTTATCTGTCTGCCTCTGCCTCCCAAGTGCTGAGATTAAAGGCATGCGCCACCGTGCCCGGCTAAAGGCTGCAGTTTTTCACATCTTCATCAACACTTATCCTTTTCTCCTTTTAGGTTTAGTCTATTTTTGTTTAATTAATTATGTGAGTGTGTCTGTGTGTGTGGTATGTGTTTGTATTTGTGTGTTTATGTATGTGTGGTTGTGTGTTATGTATGTGTGTGTATTTGTGTATCTGTGCATTGTATGTGTGTACATCTGGCATGTAAGGCTGCGGGTTTGATCTCTCTTTTCTCTTTTCCGAAGGCTACAGGCACTCTAGGGGGTGTGAAGTGTTACTGGGGTTTGGATTTGCATTTTCCCAGTAACTAGTGATGCTGAGACATTCCCTTTTGCTTGTTGGCCGTTGTGTGCTTTCTGTGTGTGCACCTGAACAGGCATGGCACTGGCAACCTCAAACCCAGTGCCTTATGTGCCAGACAGTATCTTCACTACCCTACATCAGCAACTTCCCCATTTCCCAAGTTCCTTCATGACTCCCAAGCTGATTGTCTGGTAAGAACAAGAGAAAGCTCGGAGAGTTAAAAGGAAAGGTCACTTGCCAGCCCAAAAAGTACATCTAAGCTTGGCAGCCTTCAGGGGCCTCCCAGGGCCACACTGAATACATAGGGAACCCCCCACAACCCCACCCCTACCCCAGGACTATCTCCTTTGCAGTCTTTTGTTTTCTCCATGCAGTCCTGGGACGATGCCCAGTGCATCCATCCAGCAGGCTCCACCTTGCGCACCACCTGCGCTTCCAGGCTCCTGGCGGCCCTGCCCCCTGCCTTTCTCCCTGGCAGCCCCACCCCCCTGCCTTTCTCCTAGTGCGCGTACGGCCTTCTTTCTGAAATGCCTTCCTGCTTCTAATTTTCCCAGAGACCCTCTTTTTGTTCTTGAAAGTTCTCCTGAGTCACGCAGCTTTTCTGGGGATTCTTTTAACTCGGAGAGAAGACAGTATGCCTTCTTCTACCCCAGCAGCCATCTGCTGCACTGGCCTTAGCGTAGGACCCTTCTTTAGCAGGCTACCGACTGTTGTGAGCCCGGAACACAAGAAAAACAGATGTGTTGTGTGCGGGCCTGCAAAGAGCCGGAAGGAGAACCCCCAGTCTTGAGCAGTCTGACTGCCTGCCTGGGCCCAGCGTCGGTGGACACATACACCTTTCCTCTCCATCCCTTCTGGCTGCCCACACCTCTCTGCCGTCACACCCTCTAGCAACTCTCATGCCGTCTCAAATACATTCCCTAAGCTCTGTAAAGTCTACTTGGTGTCACTGGACACCTGGAAGGGGTTGACGCGGCGTGATCATGCCCCTTTTTGGAGCTGGGCAACGTCCTCCTAGGCAGGTCTAGGTTGGTTGGGCTTGAATCCAGCTGGCCACCCAGGACCAATCATTGGTGGTAACCAGCTGAGGCCATAGGGAGACAGGGGAAGCCAGAGTGCCAGGCTGAGCAGCTCTCCCTGGAAGGCACTTGTACCTCCGGACCCTGAGAGGTCCCTGTAGCTTTATTGGCACTTGTCAAATCCCTTTATCAGAGAAGGAACATGTGTTCACGCCCGCAGGGCTTCAAAGAGCCCCTTTAGTCTCTAGCTACAGAAGCCATGTGTGCTGGACCCATAGGGGGCGGGGCTTTTTTTTTTTTTTTTTTTTTTTTTTTTTTGTCATTAATGCTACCTGCTGGCAGACAGGGTATTTGAAAACTATGTGATAGGTAGAAAGCAACTGTCTGCTGTGTGCAGTGTTCTCTGCGAGGTGTTGAGGAGGCAGCGGCTGTCCTGTCTCACAGGAGGGGAGAGGCAGAATATGCTACACCGGGGTTAGACGTGCCCTTGACCCTACCTCTCTGCCCCACCCTTTGACGTCTGTCCTGCATCCAGCTGGACAAGCTCCGAACGATCATCGAGGGCATGCTGAGCTCCTCCTCCACGCTGCTGTCCATGAGCATCACCCCGCACAAGTCCGCAAGCACCCTGGTGCCCGGCCAGCTCGATCCCGAGGCCACCTGTCCTGCCTGCAGTCTGGATGTGAGCCATCAAGTCAGCCTGCTGGTACAGCGCTATGAGCAGTTACAGGACATGGTCAGCAGCCTGGCTGCCTCCAGGCCCTCCAAGAAGGCCAAGCTGCAAGGTCAGGTGAGACTGCTCAGCTCCCTCATAGGGTGAGAGCTGCCTTCCCAGATGTCCACAGAGGCCAGGGCTGACAGTATTCTGCAGAGAGGGGTGCCAGAGCTTGAGGGTCAGGTTTCCATGGTGGAGCCTTTAGTCAGGTCCCACATAAGGCCCTGGTCCTTACACAGGGCACAGGGAAGGCACTAGCAGCCTTGAAGATAGCAAGGTATAGGAAGGGCGTGGGGTTAGTGGGTGGAACAGCACCGACTGACCAATGGTGGAACAGTGCCCACTGTGGAATGCAAGGACACAAGCACAGTTGTAGGACACGGCGCCCCTCAACTGCCAGTGTTCCCAACACTTTCTAGACTTCCCCTGGACGAAGGAAGGCTTGCTTCCGGGGGGAGGGCTCACCGCCAGTTCTCGGCTTCTGCTCTTGGATGCAGGAAATTAGATTCGGTTCAGATTGTTAGCCACACCTCACCTCCCAGGGATCATGGGAGAGCACAGAAAAACTGAGCCCTCAGTCATCTCTGTGATGACGGCCATTGGTGCCAGTCCATCAACACCTGGGGGACTGGTGACTACATCCAGTAGGGGGACACAACAGTGGCGAACGCCATTGGGGAAAGCCAGAATGGGTTTGAAGTGAGCTTATGTGTTGAGTGATGGCTTTGTTTTTAGCACTTATGTGTTTGTTTATGTGTGTGTGTGTGTGTGTGTGTACGTACATGTGTGTGCGCACGTGCATATGCCCATCTCATGGCACACTTACAGAGGTCAGAGAACAACTTGCAGGAGCCGGTTCTTTGTTTCCACCATGCTGTAGGATGAGGAACTGCTGGGCCATGTGCAGAGTGCCATCCTGCAAGTCCAGGGCGACTGTGAGAAGCTCAACATCACCACGAGCAACCTCATCGAGGACCATCGGCAGAAGCAGAAGGACATTGACGTGAGCCCGCCACGGGGCACCTTGGGGCCCTGCCCACCCCTGCCACTCAGCATCGCTAACCCTTCATTTTCCTCCGTTCTGTGGGTCCCCAGGTGCTGTACCAGGGGATAGAGAGGCTGGAGAAGGAAAAGGCTGACAGAGAGCACCTGGAGATGGAGATTGACGTGGTGAGCACCAGACCCCGACCCAGGAGCCTCGCGGCTCCTCCCGAGCCAGTGCAGGGGATGGGGGTGGGGAGGGCAGGGGATGTGGAGCCAGCAGGAGAAACGGGACAGCCTGCTGGAGGCACACTCCCACTCCATTCTGCTCTCTCCCGCAGAAAGCCGACAAGAGTGCTCTTGCCTCCAAAGTGAGCCGGCTCCAATTTGACGCCACCACGGAGCAGCTGAACCATATGATGCAGGAACTGTTAGCCAAGATGAGCGGACAGGAGCAAGACTGGCAGAAACTTCTTGACAAGCTCCTGGCAGAGATGGACAGCAAGGTGAGGGCGGGCGCAGATGCAGGGCAGGCTAGACAGCGTATCTCCATGCAAGGCCCTGACATTAGGACACCACCACTTTCTCCCCAATCTACCGCTAAGCTCACCCGGTGCCGCCCATCCCCCAGCTGGACCGCCTGGAGCTGGACCCGTTGAAGCAGATGTTGGAGGATCGTTGGAAGTCGCTGCGGCAGCAACTCAAAGAGCGCTCTCCACTCTACCAGGCGGACGAGGCAGCAGCCATGCGGAGGTAAGGCCAGGAACAGCATGGCGGTGGGGAACGCTGGGCAGCCCCGCCCCAAGAGCAGTACACGGACCGTCAAGCAGGTAGAGGGCTGGCTGGCATTTTAGAATTGAATAACTTGGCCAGATCCTTCAAATTATTGGGGAGAATGGCAGTAGGGGAGGTGCAAGTCTCTGAGGGGTTAGATTGGTTTTTGTTTTGTTGTTTTCCCAAGTCAGGGTTTCCCTGTGTAGCCCTGGCTGTCCTGGAACTGACTCCGCAGACCAGGCTGGCCTCGAACTCAGAGATCCACCTGCCTCCGCCCCCAGAGTGCTGGGATTAAAGGCGTGCGCTACCACTACGCAGCCTTGGGGTTGGATTGTGGCACAATGGATTTCTAGAGCAGAGATATGTCCAAGATGCCCCTTGGGAACCTGGCTAGGGAAACCCCACTAATGGCCACAAGGGGGCGCCAGAGTCACATAAAAGGTACCCAGTTGGACAGTTGGTCCAGGATGTGTGCTTGGAAGGGATGGTTAGGACCAGGTGAATTCCCGGGAAGTAGGGCAAGATCTGCCACCTTGTGGACTGAGCTGCCAGCAGCCCATCCTGCGGGGGAGGGAGGGTGGGGGGGCGGTTGGGAGGGTGGAGGCAAGCTCTCTAGATCTCACCCGCTATATCCCATCCCTGACAGGCAGCTCTTGGCTCATTTCCACTGCTTGTCGTGTGACCGCCCCTTGGAGACAGCTGTGACTGGACAGTGAGTGCCCACACCTCGCCCGTCTTGGGTCCCTGGCCCTTCCTAGGGGCTCACTGAGCAGCTAGGACCTTCAGAACATGGCAGTGGGTGGCTGCTGTTGCTGAGTGGTGGGATTTCTCACACACACACACCCTCCCATTTTCTCTGCTCCTGCCCAGAGTCATCTCTATGACCCCCATAGTTCCCAGCATGCCGGGGCACCGTTCTATCCGGCCTTACACTGTGTTTGAGCTGGAGCAGGTCCGACAGCAGAGCCGCAAGTATGGGACAGCAGGATCCTGGGGCAGGGCAGGGCAGGAAAGAAGAGGGGAGGGGAGGGGTGGGATGGCTGGGAAGGGGACCAAGATGGCTCCAGAGGGCACGCCGGAGGTACTGAAGATTATCTCAGGATGGAGGATGCTAGAGTGACTTTTCTTTTTTCCTTCTCCTCTCTCTCTCTCTCTCTCTCTCTCTCTCTCTCTCTCTCTCTCTCTCTCTCTCTTCTCTCGCTCTCTCTCTCTTTGGTTTTCGAGACAGGGTTTCTCTGTGCAGCCTTGACTGCCCTGGACTAGCTTTTGTAGAGCAGGCTGGCCTCGAACTCACAGCAATCTGCCTGCCTCTGCCTCCGAGTGCTGGACTTTTCCTTTTTTGTTTTGTATTTTGTTATTGTTACATTTTAAGCATTTATTTTGTTGGGGAAGGAGGCTTTTGCATCTAGGGAAAACCTTCCCCAGCAAATCTGGTCGCTCGTGGGTCTCTCGGAGGTGCCTTTAGCCCCTCTTAAGTGCCAGTTCGCTTCACACAAAGTCCCGCAGAACAGGGGCCTGGAGCCAAGGGAAGCGTAAGCAATAAGGCCCAGGATTCTGTCTGGCCTGACCTCTTTCCCTCTGCCTGGGTCTCATAGCCTGAAGCTGGGCGGCAACCTCCCTCGGGGTGATCTGTCCCAGATGGAAAGGAGCGTGGGGCGCCTGCGCAGCATGCACTCCAAGATGCTGATGGACATCGAGAAAGTGCAGATCCACTTTGGAGGCTCTGTGAAGGCCAGCAGCCAGATGATCCGAGAGCTGCTGCACGCTCAGTGCCTGAGCCACCCGTGCTACAAACGGTAGGTTTGTCTTCCGCCCTAGGAGCAAATGCCCACCCACCCCGCCCACCGCGCCCGCCCCACCCACCGCCAGCCCACTGTTCGCCCACTGTGGCTGGCGGGGGGGGGTGGAAATGAAGGCTGAGGGGAGTGTGTGTAGAGTGGTGCCCGCGGGCATGGTTGGGTGTGGCCTCCGGTTTACTCACCCGCCTGTCCCAGGTGCCGCTCCTGGTGGCTCAAAGTGATTCCTTGTACCTGTCTGCATCCAGGGGGGTAGATACGGCAGATTACAACCTACTCAACCGTACCCCGTCGCTGTGGGGGCAGCCACACCCTCACCTACCCCTACCGCCGGAACCGCCCGCAGCACCTGTCCCCGCTGGAGGAGATCCAAATTGCCATGAAGGTCTGACAGGAGCCACGGGTTGGGGAGCCCTGCATGCCCCTGCTGGGAAACCACCCCCCAGACCCATCAAATGGCACTCTGCCTTGAGGCCCCTCTTCTTTCTTCTCCTTCCTTATTGGCCCGAGGGTTCCTAGGCCAGCCGCCACCACTGAGCTACCTCCACAGCCTCTTTTCACCTTTTTTTTTTTTTTAACGATTTATTTATTTATTTTTACGATTTATTATTTATTATTTATGCGCATCAGTGTTTTGCCCATATAGGTGTCTATGTGAGGATTTCAGGAACTGAAATCACACATGGGGTGTGAGCTGCCATGTGGGTGCTGGAAATTGAACCCGAGTCCCTCTGGAAGAACGGCCAGTCTCCTAGCCACTGAGCCATCTCTCCAGTCCCCACCTTTCATTTATCTGTTTATTTACTTATGGTTTTTCAAGGCAGGGTTTCTCTGTGTACCCCTAGCTGTCCTAGCCTCACTTCATAGACTGGGCTGGCCTTGAACTCACAGTGATCTACCTGCCTCCCGAGTGCTGGGATTAAAGGTGTGCACCACCACGGCAGGCTCCCACCTTTTATTTTTGAGACATGGTCTTCTCACAGATTTTTCTCAGGCAGGCCTTGAACTTGTGGTCCTTCTGCTTTGTCCTCCCAAAGTAACTGGGATGTATAAGTCTGACCCAGTTCAAGTCCCAGGCTCTCCACTCGGTAGAACGCCATCCTTCCTTCCGTCTGTCTCCCAGGCACTCCGCTACTGCCTTCCACCACAAGCCTCAGAACACCACTCAGGACAGACTCCACACTGGGCTCTTTCTTTTTTGAGAATGGGTCAGCCAGGCGTGGTGGTGGTGGACGCCTTTAATCCCAGAACTTGGGAGGCAGAGGCAGGTGGATCACTGTGAGTTTGAGTCTACAAAGTGAGTCCAGGACAGCCAAGGCTACACAGAGAAACCCTGTCTCAAAAACCAAAACCAAAACAAAACAAACAAACAAACAAAAAACCCCAAAAACAAAAAACAAAGTGAGAGTGGGTCTTTCTATTTACAGTCCTGGCTGGACTGGTACTAGCTCTATCTCCCAAACTGGCCTTGACGTCAGTGGGAAGCCTGCTGCCTCAGTCTCCCAAGAGCCAGGCAAGCGACCCCCGGCCTCAGCTCAGAGGGGTAGGGTGGGGGGCCTCCTGAGCATCCCTTGCTGACCGTGTCTGCACGCCACGCCTTCCTGGAGGATGCTCGGGCTGTTACACTAATGGCCGTGCACATCATCCCTCTCCAGCACGATGAGGTTGATATCTTGGCCTTGATGGGCACATCTACAAGGGACGGATGGATACAAGGCTGCCAGCGATCCTAGCCAAAGACGGTGAGTGTCCCAATGCCTTGAGTTCCTTTGGCGGTCTTGCTTGGGTTGCAAAGGATGCTTGTCTGTCTCCTGGTCTGGCTAATGTCTTGGACCACCGGGCATCGAGTACTTTCTCTCTCTCCTCCTGAAGTGAGGTGGAGAGCAGCAGCTGGGCCCGGGCCAGTCACTCAGCAGCGGCTCCATCCTTTCTAGATGCCCTTCATCCTTATAAACGCACAGCTGAGCCATCCTACACTCAGCCTCGGTGCCCTGTAACAGTGCTGCCAAGGTCTTCCTGACGTCTCAAAGCCCAGCCAAGGGCCATTATCTGATGCAAACACCAAGCAATCTCCCAGGCTCCTGAGAGCCACACTTGCAGTTTATTTTCCCATCGTGCCTTGTGACTTTTCCTGTTGTCTCCTTCCTGAACCACAAGCCCAGGGCAGAACTCACTCAGTCCCTACATTTGGACGGATGAAGTGTTTCTAATGGGCAAAAACCAACAAAATCAGCCGGTAGAGGATCCCGCCAGTAGGCTCCTCATAGCTCTCATTTGGTGTTGCCCCTCCTTCTGCCCTTCCCAGGCCAGGAATGACAAAGCACAAAACGAAACAGCTGCAACAGCTGCAGCAGCTGCAGCAGCTGCAGCAGCTCCAACAGCTCCAGCAGCTCCAGCAGGCCAGCATGCCCGGCCCCACTTGCACAGGCAGCCTTCCCTGAGCAGCAGCAGCCTGCTGCCCTCTCGGCCTCAGAGCGCACAGATGTTGGCTGACAGCAATCCAGGTAGCTTCCTTTTGGGCAGCATGAACACTAGCCCAAGCCTCACCTTCCTTCCTGACAGCCCTCCAGCCCAGGCTAGGCACAGCAAGGGCTAGGGAGCTAAAGGAGGGGGATGGGACGGGAGGGGAGGGGACGGGAGGGGAGGGGAAGTCAAGAAAACCAGTTGCTAGATGCTTGCTATGTGGTGCGTCTGTGAGGTGAACACAGATGCTGTCCCACTCCACACGAGAGATGCATGTACCCAGCTCTCTGGCTGCAGGCTCAAGGTCGTCCCTGCTCAAACACACACGAATGCGGGCCCAGGACATGATGACTCCACTACCACTGCCAGTCTGACCCTAGCCTGCAGGTGTCCCTCTGAGGCTCTAGGTCTGGAAAGCCCTTAGAGTTCCTGGTCTCCCCACCCCCACCCCAAGAAGCTAGATCAGATAGAAGCCCAAGGGGCCAGGGGCCTCTGGGTTCTAACCGCACAAGGCATGGTCCTTGCTAGAATGCGAGGCTAAGACACACACTACCAGGTGACTGACCCAGTCTCTCCCCTCATCTGTCACGGATGTGTGTGTGCGTGTAGGATCAGTGCCCTTCAGAGGCAGGGCTATATGACAGTGGCTGCCACACAGTGTTTTTGCAAAAGCTTGCAGGAGATTTAAGGATCATGACATCCATACCTTACCCTGCTTCCTAATTAAGATCTCTGAGCTCAGCGCGGACAGTGGTGGCGCACGCCTGTAATCCCAGCACTCAGGAGGCAGAGGCAGGTGGATCGCTGTGAGTTCGAGGCCAGCCTGGTCTATAAAGGGAGTCCAGGACAGCCAGGCTACACAGAGAGACCCTGTATCAAAAAAAAAAAAAAAAAAAAAAAAACAATAACAAAAACCCAGAAACAAACACATACACACACACACACAAAAAAAAAAAAACCCCTGAGCTCTGTAATATGCTTCCAGTCCATCCCTGCAGGCATTTGTGAGAGAGTGTGGCAGAGGTAGGCGGGGAAAACATTATAAGGGGCATGACAGCCATAGTGGTGTACTGCCATCAAGGGCGTCTTGCTGGCCAGGTTGTTTAGGTGGTTGTCTATGTCCCTAGTTTTGGTTTGGTTTGGTTTGGATTTTCAAGACAGGGTTTCTCTGTGTAGCCTTGGCTGTCCTGGACTAGCTTTGTAAACCAGGCTGGCCTCGAACTCACACAAGTGCTGGTATTAAAGACATGCGCCACCACTGCCCGGCTATGTCCCCAGTTTTAATTCACACACCCACACTAAAAGATAGAGTCCAACATCAGCCCCAGGAACAACTAGGCAGATGGGTACCGAGAGGTCAAACAGGAAGTAGCCATGCTGGAATTCAAGGGCCAGCACAGGTAACCAAGGAGACTGGATCACAAGGGCACAATTCTGTGGGTCCTACAGGCTCCTTGGCTTCCTTATCACCTCAGGCGTTCCACTTCCTGCTTAGAAACACTCACCAGATGGAAGCTGGAGAGAGTAATGGGAGAAAAATTCCTGGGCTTGTATGTTGCCCAAACAGAAGGAGGTGTCATCAAAGAGGCGGGTTCTTTCTGTGATCCTGCACAGGGGTGCTTATTACTAAACACGTTCACACAAGGACCATGGAGGGGCCTTAAGCATTTGTTCAGGAAGGCCCATGAATGCTTGCACTGTGTGGCCTAGGCCAGCAGCCTGGCAACTGGGTTTACAACTTGCTTGGGCAAGGTAGAGCGGACGCTGGTGGGTATGGGGGTACTAGGCAGAACAAGCTGAGGCTCCTCCTATCTTGCAGTTTCTTCAGGGCAAAAGAAAGACAGACCAGTCTCCACTGAGGGGCGTCTCTCCAGCCCCCCACACATGGCAAACCTGCATGGCAGCCAGTCTGAACTGAACTTGCACATGGATGTCCCCCCGGGGGAAGGGCTGGAGGAGCCCACCCGAGGCCCGCGCTCCACCACCGCTCACTGAACACAGGTATAAATAAATGTTTGAAAAAAGGAGTTGGGTGCCAAGGGACTTCTCTGATGCCCGGCCTCAAGCTGGAGTGAACCTCAAGAACAGAAGGTAGGTACCTGATGTTGGCCTAGCAGCCCTGGGCTTTGAGGGCCCCCCCACCCGCCATGTCTGAAGGGCAGACCTTTCCTGGGCAGGAGAAAGGCAAACCTTCCCTGGTTTGTGGTCGGAGAGCAAGAACTCAAGCCTAGCTGGGCATGGTGGCACACGCCTTTAATCCCAGCACTCGAGAGGCAGAGGCTGGCAGATCGCTGAGAGTTCAAGGCCAGCCTGGTCTACAAAGTGAGTCCAGGGCAGCCCAGGCTACACCGAAAAATCCTGTCGGGGTGGGGGGAGGGGGGAGAAAAAGAACTCAACCCCCTCAGAGCTGTTCTAAGAGTGCAGGTACTGAGGGAGACTAGCCAGGGCAAGACTCCAGACCTGCCTGGCTTTGGGAGCCTGGGGACAGGCTGGGCCTAGTCACATCAGCGCTCACCAGATAGTGGACTGGCCTGGGGCACCCTGGGTAGGCTGGGACACATGGTGTCTGTAAGCCAGTTCTACGTGGAGATGAAGTGCTACTGCCACCTGCTCTCCGGCTGTCTTGTGCTCTGCACACAGCTTCCAGCCAGCAGCCCGCTACCCAAGGTTTCTTGGGCCCAAGGTCTGGCTGAGCAGGTGAGAGTCCCCAGTGCCACCACTTGAGCTGGGGTGGTCCCTGAGAGACCACTGAAAAACAACCCTGAATCATCTGGCTGAGTGTGGGGGTACACACCTGTAACCCCAGACTGAAGCGAGGCAGAAGGATCCAGTGCTGAAGGCCAGTCTAAGCTACATGCCCAGAACCTGTCTCAAAATAAAGCAGTTTCTATTCTCGCCTCAGACTGAGGTGTGCAGAGTGGGAGACAGGGCACCCCCACACACGTTTCCATTCCTCCCTCTCACATGGGAAAGCATCTGGGGCAAGATGTTCATTTTGAGATGTGAGAAGAGGGGGCGACAAAAGTCACACAGGAAAGTGCAGCAGGAAACGGCCAAGAAATGGGTTTCTCACTGGCCTTGGCCAGGGGTGGAGGTGCCTCACCCCATGGGATGGGGCATGTTCTCAATCTTTATATAACCATGCTTGTGATTAAAGAGGAGTGGCCTGGCCAATGCGCCCCACCCCCACCCTGCCCACAGGCACCCCTACACTGTTGAGCTTTCTTCTGAAGCAAGGGGCAGAGTCAGGGCCAGCCCCACCCCCTAAGCTCCTATTTCTCTCTCCCCCTGGCCCCTCCCTGGTAGTTAAATGTCAGGTCGGCTCAGTTTCCCTGGTGTAGAAGCCAAATTCACAAGCCTCACAGGTGGGCCTTGCCCCACAGCCACAAAGGAGCCACATCCCCTAAGATAACCAGACTCTTACCGGTCCATACCTGGGTACAGGAGTCCCTCCCTTTCTCAACGTTGTTGCCACACCTGAGTGGACCCTGGCCAGGCCCCTGCCTGGCCGCCCACATGCCTGCCAGGGATTTCCCCTTCCAGCCTGGGAAAGCACAGGTGGGCAGGGGCAGGGCGAGGCTGGGAGGAGGCCCAGGGGGTTCCAACCAGGAAACAAAACTGAAAGGACAAACCCAGCTTCCCAGTCCAGCCATGTGTCACATGCAACAGAGGGTAGCTGGGCCCCAGTGGCAAGAAGGGGTGCTTTCACTTCACCCTGATTCCTCAGAGGTGAGGGGCAGCAGAAGGGCTCCAGGAACAGCCAGGCTCCATGGAGTCAACCCACTCCTACAGGCAGGAGAGCAGGCTCTAGCTATCATCCTGCTGGAGGCTGAGAAAAGGTGCTGGCTCAGAGACTGCCACCACCACACAGGCCCCTCAGGAGCCCAGTCTTTGTGGCAGCAGGACAGCCTTGGTTGACATCTGGGTCATGGCTGTATACTCAACAGACCCGAAAATATTATTCTGCAGGGTAGTTAATAGTGGAGGTGGGCCTGAAGGCACAGACACTGGGGAAGCCACAGAGCCCACGGCAGAGATAGCAGTTAGGCAGGTCAGGTCAGGACCCACCAAACAACGCAAGGCAGGCCACAAATCCTCACTAGAAAACCCACTGCCAAACGACAACGCTCTGCTGTCCCAGCCAGGGCCCACAGACCTTTCCCAAAGCGAACACCACAGTAAACCAGGGAAGTTAGAAAAGTCCTTTTAAGTCTTTAAATTAAAATTGCACCCTGGTGAAATGAGACTTTAATTTGGGAACTCAATCCAAAGGCAGGCTCTCCTGAGGTGTTCTCCTCTGTGGGGCTGTCAGAGGCCAGCTAACTCCCCAGCTCTGCACACCCAGCTCGTGTTAGGGTGGAATTTCAGGGCCAGCAAGTGATGCTACCTATCAGTGATGATAGAAACCCAAGGTTCCAACAGGAGCCTCCGGGACCACCTCCCTGGGGTGGGGGCTGTTCCTAATGACTGGTGTGCCTTCTATGGAGCCAGCTCAGGCAGCTCCATAGATGTGCACCCCTGCTCCCCTCAACTGGTCAGAGGAAGAGGTGTTGACAAGGAAGCATTTTTGTAAGCCTTCCCCTGACCCAGCATACCACAGGTGCAGGCCCCACTCACACACATTAGCCAAATTTATATTCACATATATTATAGTTATATATTAAAAAGAGGAAAAAAACTTTCCCGAAGAGAATTCCTGAAGAACCCAAGTGGCTCAGGACGTTTACTGTCCCCCACCACAAAAATTCTCTTATAAAATCTTCCAGTGCGATCTTCAAGAAACCCCCCCCCTTGTATTTGCCCCCTCCCCAGCCCTCCTGTGTCCCCACAACCCTGGACTGCCCCCTGCTCCAGCCCAGTGCCATCCAGTCTCATCTCTGGCCGTCCATTGCTGCCATGGCTTTCTGCTGGGCGCCCCCCTGAGATGCTCCAGGGGGCCACGTGGGCTGTGGGCAGTGGAGATGGCGGAAGGAGTTCGGGGAAGAGGGCGGGATCCAGGGCGTTGGGTGGTTGGGTGGGGATGCGGCCCAGAAGGGGCTGAAGTTTGCAGGGGGGGAGCAGGCCACGGCTGTCATGGGGCTGCTGCTCTGCAGGCCCTCAGAGGCTCGAAGCTTGGAGAACATGGCCAGCGCATCAGGGAAGTTGGGCGGTGTGGCAGGGGTGTTGCTAGGAGTACACATCTGTGGGGAGAAAAGAAGGTGTAGGTGAGGTTGCCTGGAGGGCAGGGTCCTGGCGCCTCCAACCTACAGGTGACAACAGGCATCTTCCCCAGAGACAACAAAGGACAAGGAAGAGCAAAGAGAGTGCTGCCCAGGGCTCAGAAATAACAGAAGGCGTGAGATGTCAACGGTTAAGTCCAACCCAAAGCTAAGGTGTCAACGTAAAAGGACAAGGAGCAGCCCAGGACACTGCTGCCCAGCTCCGTTACTGGCTTGGGGGAGCCAGCTGGCTTCCTCCACAATCCACCCTCAGCTGTTACCAGGATGTTAGGCTCCAGGGAGCAGGCGAGAGGGAGGGTCTCCTTCCTGCGCCAGCCACAGAAAAGCTGCACTTTCTTGGAGTTTCCATTCGTTCCACATGTTCAGTCAATAGGCCTTGGCCCTTGGCCCCCTCCACTCACTATTTCCTACATGCAGATCTGGTTAGCTCAGTCACTCTTCCCCCGTTACAAACGAAGAAACTGAGTCCCAACTGAACGTGCACTCACTGCAGTTAGACTTCACAGGGTTCCAGCGCACAGGCCCACGTGCTAAGGCCTCTGCCCAGCTGCACTCTGCACTGAGGGTTAAATGCCACTTCAGGTCTGGGCTCCCAGTACAAACACGCAGGCCAGCCATGCCAGCGCCACACTCCGAGGGAGATGCAAGTGACACCGCACAGCCCACGGGCAGGGAACAGGTGGGTCAGAGCCCAAGACCTACATGAGCTGGTTCTGACCTCAAAGCCTCTTCTCCCTCCCAGGAGGCCAGGGAGTCCTCTCAGCTTCCCCTAATTTTAGCAGCACTGGCTCCTCCCCAGGCACAGGGCACTGGGGGGATGGGGGGGGGGTGAGACAACAGGATGCTAAAGCTTTATCACTCTAGCAAAGCCAGAAACTAGGGCAAGGACCCCCCCCCCCCCCCGTTCCCGGAGGCTGTGGGTTTCTAGGGGACTCTGACCACCATCTGACTTAAGGCCCAAGGCAAGGCCAAAGGCCTCCGCCAGGTCTTGCCCACCCCGACACTTCCCTCCTCCCATCTGATTCCCTGCCCACCCCCACTTCTCGGCAGCAGGAAACAATGAATGGGGGGTTGCGGGTGGAGGCCAGTTGCATCACAGCATCGTGACTGACTTCCCCAGGCAACCCAGCCAGAAGCCATGTCTCTCTGTTCCAGGGGACAGCCTTGAGGGTTAAACGGGGCCTGTGCCCACCTGCCCAGACAAGCTCAGGCAGATCTCGGGTCTCTCTGCTTTGCTGAAAGCGGGCTTTGAACTCCACTTTCTAAAGCCCCTCCCTTAGCCTCAAGTAAGTCTGCGTCCCTGTCTTGGTGAAGGTCTTCCGGCTTCCCCTCTGCAAAAGCCTTTCTCGCCCCTCCCCCCTTCATAAAACAGGGGACCCTTATCATTAAGGTGATATACCTCCAACTGTGGCTGGAATATTCTACAAGACAATCATTTACCAGTTATGGCCACTTTGTGGTGACTCTCATGTTCAAATAAATATTTACCTGATAGGATATTACCAAATAGCCAAGGCTGACCGGGGCTTCACAGCAATCCTCCTGCCTCAACCTTCTAAGTGCTGGGCTCCCAAGTTTTTAACGTAAGTTTTCTAGTTATTTTGACGCCCCCCAGCACATGCCCCTTATGGATGCACTGATTATAATGTCTGTTACAAGACCAGCTGTCTCCCCAAGGGAAGCTTCCAAAGGGAAACACATACACAGAGACAGACAGACAGACAAGACAGATACTCGGACTTGCAAAGGTGGGGGAGGGGAAAGGAACCAAACAGGGCTGCAGTTCAAGCTGGGGCCTGCAGGCTTCCTCGTTCCAGGCCCTGCAGCATGGCTGTGCTTTTCTGAGAGGGTGGTGGGCAGGAAGAGGTTCTGAGTATGGATGGAAGCAGAGTGCGGGATGGCCAAATGCATGAGAAGGGTCTCGAGATGACGAAATCTCTCCTAAGGGCTTGGCTGCAGCAGCCAGGTCCTTCAGCCAGCACTATTCATTTCCCATCTTACTCCAACTGCTAAAAGCTAGCTTCCGTCAAGGCAGTCATCTCTCCCTTTCCTCCCTCGTTGGTTGGATGAAAACAGTGCCAAGAACAAGACACAGCAGAGGAGCCATGTGTAATCTGTCCCCTGGGGAAAGCCAGGGACAAGGACACCCAAGTTTAAAAAAAAAAAAAAAAGACAAAAATGTACAACAGCAGATCTCCTGGAGAGTAATGTTTTACCACCCTTCCCTCAGGGCTCGGGCCCTCGTACGAGTTCAGAGCTAATAGATAACTAAGGGTTGGAGTGGACAAAAGATGTTCCTGGGCCTCAAGAACGCAGACTACCCACTGGCCAGGAGGGCAAAGGCTCCAGTGTGGAGCCAAGTTGGAAGGAAAAGACAAATCCAAGCTTGCGGAACTTCTGTTTCCTGGACTGTTTGTTTCCTAACACACTGAGATTAAAAGAAAAATTTGGCCTTATCTTGGGAATGTAAATCTGCACATCCTCCATAAAGCCTACCTTTCTGGGTAGAGCTGGGCTTCCGGAGCCAGGGTGGATCCCCCCCACCCCCCGTTTCCTGCAGCACTGGGTGGGTGGCTGTGTGTGTGTTGTGTGTCCGTCCGTCTCAGCATCAAAACACAAATTCCTACCTCAGTCCCCTCCCCAGGGCTCTCCAAAGGTCTGGTTCCCATCCTCAGCTACCAGACTCCCAAGTCCCTGCTTCTGCTGGGGGCTCTCTCTCCTCCCCTCCAGCCCCACCTCCCTAACAACCGGGCCCCTAAGGCCGGGGCACAGCGCCCGGCGCAGGCCCTCAGGCCCAGATCCAGGAGCCTGGAGGCGGGTCCCAAAGTTGGGCGAGCCAGCGCGGCCTGGGAGCGCTCTTTCCTGGAAGACATTTTGGCTCTTTGTTTACATTCGCGGCGCGGCGCTCCCCGGCAACATGGCTGTCACCGGCGCGGCTGACAGCGACCCTGGCGCACCGGGCGCCCCCTCCGCGGCACAGGGGGACACTTACCATCTGCGGGTGGTGGTGGCTGTTAGGAATGTTGCTTTCTTGGAAGAACGTGCTTAGGGCGGTCTGCGGACAAACACGGGACGCGGCGGCGTGAGCGAGGCCCGGCCACCCGGGGCCTCCCCGCCGCGGCCCACGCGCCCCACCCCCGCGCTCCCCAGCGCCCACGCGCGCCCCGAGCCCGGTCCCCCGCGCACACCTCGAACTGCCAGTGCGCCGCCTGCAGCAACTGCTGCGCCTGGTCGGCCGCGCAGCCCGCGGCCAGCACGAACTGGTTGATCATGACCTGGTGCCGCAGCTCGTCCGTGTTCACCGACATGGCGCTGGGCGGCCGCCCCGGGCTCGCGCTCGCAGCTCCGCCGCCGCCGCCCGGGCGAATGTTGTGGTCCGGCTCGCACGATCGCGCCGACGCCGCAAACAACAGCGCGGGGCGGGGCCGCCGGGCCCAACGTTCGGGGGCCGCGAGCCGCCGCCGCTGATTGGCCTGCGCTCCGCCCGGCCGGCCGCCGGCTCCCACACGGACGTTCGATTCGAATCCTGCGGCGGGCCCGGCCGCTCTGTTTCTCTTGTCGCCCGGCCGCGCCCATTGGCGGAGCCGGCGCCGCGGGGACGCCCTGCCATTGGCCAGCCTCCGTGTTTTGGCTTCTCCTGGTTGGTGGTTGGCTGGGACCGGCCCCCTAGAGGCGGGGCCTGGAGCGCTGATTGGCCTACCGTAGGCCTGTTTGAACTGAACTCGAAAACCTTGAGTGCGCGCTGATTGGTGGAGGTCCCCTGTGTTTGCTGTTGTAGGCGTAGGGGGGTGGTGCTGGCCAAGTTCATTCATTACTTCATTGAAACAGAACATGCTCAGCTGGAAAAAGCAAGACGGAGTGGCTTTGACTCATTTCCTCTGAAAGATGTGGTCATCTCGAGAAACAGAAATGATCAAAATAGAAAACACACAGAACCTTTGCAGCTACTCGACTCTCAGAAGTATTTAAATTTTAAATAGCTTCTAAACCAGTCTCACTTAAAAAAAAAAGTTTGAAACACAACGCACAGCGTCAGCTTCTGGGCTCAGTTCCTAGCACCAAAAAAGGAGAAACAAAACAAAACAAAAAACCGGGTGGAGGTGGTGGCGCACGCCTTTAATCCCAGCACTCTGGAAGCAGAGGCAGGTGGATATCTGTGAGCTCGAGGCCAGCCTGGTCTACAGAATGAATTCCAGGACAGCCAGGCTACATAGAAAAACCCTGTCTCAAAAACAAAAAAAAAAAACAAACTAAACTAAAAAGCCGTGTTTACCGGGTGTTGCACCATTAATACCAGCACTTGGGAGGCAGAGGCAAGCAGAACTCTGAATTCGAGGCCAGCCTGGGCTACAGCGTGAGTTCCAGGACAGCCAGGGTAGTGGGCATAGTAATGCATGTTTTAATTCTAACACTCAGTGGGAGGACAGAGTCTGACAGATCTCTGAGTTCGAGGCCAGTCTTGCTCACATATTGAGTTAGTTCCAGGATAGACAGGGCTACACACAGAGTAACTCTGTCTCAGAAAAGCCAAACAGAGAGGGGGGGGGCGGTTGAGAGCAAGGCATGCTTTGCATAAACCAACCTCAGGGTTGTTTTTGTTTTGTTTTTTGAGGCAGGGTTTCTCTGTGTAGCCTTGGCTGTCCTGGACTCACTCTATAGACCAGGCTGGCTTTAAACTCACAGGGATCCACCGGCCTCTGCCTCCCAAGTGCTGGGATTAAAGGCGTGTGCCACCACGCCCAGCTTAACCTCAGGGTTTAAAAATCTATTTCTTAAAAAAATTTATCTGAGCCTGGCATGGCGGCGCATGCCTGTCATCCCAGCACTCGGAAGGCAGAGGCAAGCGGATCGCTATGATTTTCGAGACCAGCCTGGTCTCCAAAGTTAGTCCAGGACAGTCAGGTCTCTGTAAGAGAGAAACCTTGTCTTGAAAAACCAAAAAAGAAAGCCGGGCGTGGTGGCGCACGCCTTTAATCCCAGCACTCGGGAGGCAGAGGCAGGCGGATCGCTGTGAGTTCGAGGCCAGCCTGGTCTACAAAGTGAGTCCAGGACAGCCAAGGCTACACAGAGAGACCCTGTCTCGAAAAAACCAAAAAAAAAAAAAAAAAAAAAAAAAAAAAGAAAAACAAAAAAGAGCCGGGCGTGGTGGCACACGCCTTTAATCCCAGCACTCGGGAGGCAGAGGCAGGCAGATTGCTATGAGTTCGAGGCCAGCCTGGTCTACAAAGCGAGTCCATGATGGCCAAGGCTACACAGAGAAACCTGTCTCGAAAAACCAAAAAAAAAAAAAAAAAAAAAAAGAGAAAACCAAAAAAGAAAAAGAAAAACAGAAGGTATCTGGTTTCAGCATGAAGGCTTATCTTTCCCTAGTCCTTATCCCTTGGTCAACAGTATAGCGACACATCTAGTCACATAGAATTTACATTGTATTGGATATTAAAGTGATCTAAAGATGATTTAACGTATGATAGGATGATGAACTTGGCTTATAGGTCAGTGTTGTACATTGTACATTGGAAAGAGCCTTGAGCCCCACGGCTTTCTGTTCTGAAGGGAGGGGGCCTGGGGACTGTCCCCTCCTGATCTGAAGGAGTGGCCTAAGGATTTACAGTTAGAGCTTCTGTTTCTGGAAGATGTGCACTGTTTCTCATCAGAACTAATCACTGAGCATACTTTAACCAGTGAGAAGGATTTAGGACAGAAAGGCAACCAGAAGAAAGTTAAGCCTTGCTCTGTTTATGTCCCTGTGGCAGGTAGCTGCACCGGGAGTCAGCTCTCTCTATCCATGGTGTCGGGCCTGCAAAAATCACTCGTGCTGACAGACCTGGCAGCAAATGCCTTTACTCACCCAACCACATGCCAGGCCTACTTTTTGCTTGTTTTTGTTTTTGTGTTTTCTAGACAGAGTTTGTCTATGGAGCCTTGGCTGTCCTGGAACTCATTCTGTACACCAGGCTGGCCTTGAACTCAGAGATTCTCCTAGCTCTGCCTCTAGAATGCTGGGATTAAAGGCATTGACCACCAGTGCCCAGCAACCCTCTTTTTATTTTATCTAAAATGACTAAAAATTTACTTAAGAGAACTTGACCATTTTTAAGAGATATATATATCTTTCAATATACATTCATATATATATGAATAAGGTTACAACCAATGTTTGCATATCAATGAGAGCACAGTGAGGGTGGTAGAGAGCATGCCTAGGCTGCAGGAAGCCCTGGCTATCTCCCCATTTCCACAAGATGACAACAAAAAAGCTTTGGGCACTAGAATGTGTTAATCTTGTTTCATTGGTCTTCTGGTTTGTTTGTTTTGAACAGGAAGGGGTACATAAACATTACTAAAATAGGTGTGCTGTGTTGTTCAAGAAATAAGAAGCCGGGCGTGGTGGCGCACGCCTTTAATCCCAGCACTCGGGAGGCAGAGGCAGGCGGATCACTGTGAGTTCGAGGCCAGCCTGGTCTACAAAGTGAGTCCAGGACAGCCAGGGCTACACAGAGAAACCCTGTCTCGAAAAACCAAGGGAAAAAAAAAAAAAAAGTCTGTGCATGTTTAAAAAAGAAAAAAGTCCATACAGACATAATTTTCTGTCTGAATATTTCTTATCACAGGTTCGCTGACTGCAGAGATGTGGATGTGCAGACTAGAAAACCCCTGCAGAGCTTCCTGCTCTTCTCCTCGGCTCCCAGGTGAAAATAAATAAGAGGGACCGGCCAGCAGCCTGCACTGCCAGGGATCCCAGGCTAAGAGCTGCCCCAGAACAAAGAAGCCCCGGCGTGTGGCCTCCAGATTTTCACAAGTACATACAGGCGGCCTAGGGCGTGCCAGGGCGGTGAGCAGCAAGGTCTACCTTGGGTACAGACATTTCAAGAGAACATGCCTATAGCCTCCAGGTCTTAATGAAAACGTTCTCACACCTACTTTGGTGGTGCATGGAAGTCTGTAACCCCAGAATCTGGGAGGCTGAGGCAGGAGGATCAGGAGTTGGAAGCTAGCCTGGCCTATGTAGAGAGTTATCCAGCGGCGAAATCTGATGTTTCCTGGACATCCGGGCAACGTATCCCTAAGGATCACCTAACATTTACCCCATGCCAGGACACAGCTGTGGACTGCTGGGACAAGCACAGCAGGCAGGCCTCCTAAGCCGGAATGGCTGGGGCTCAGGTGATCTGTGGGCACAGGCCATCCCAGGAGGAGGCAGGAAGAGCTCCAGAGCTGTGATCTGTGGTCCCCACAGGTGGAAGGGCTTAATCAATATTTAGGCTTCTGGGAATCTGCTTGAAGATGAATGGCTAGGAGTGGAAGGAGTGCCAGGCTCCTGGGAGGAGGGGGGAATGAATGAGGTCATGTTTGGAGAGGACTTTGAGCTGTGGAGATGAAAGCAAATCAAATGCAAGGTATTATTAACCGAAGGTGTTATTATCGTAATCTGTGAGGACAATACAAGGCCAGTGAAACACTGTAATAAAAACATGCCCATTAATAGCAAATGAAACACAGTGGTAGCCTCAGAGAGAAAGAGAAAAAATCCTTGTTGCATCAACGGCAAGGCTACAGAGGTTATGATGATGCCACAGCTGAGAAAAGAAACAGCCTGAGTCTGTGGAGTTCCCTGTGTGGTGCATGCATCACAAGGCTATTGTGAGTGAGCCCCAAGGCAGGCTCATCATTGCTGGGCCTTAACACTTACTGCCTTGTGCTGAACACTTCCCCTGTGTAGCCTTGGCTATCCTGGACTCGCTTTGTAGACCAGGCTGGCTTCGAAGTCACAGAGATCCGCCCGCCTCTCCCTTCCGAGTGCTGGGATTAAAGGCGTGTGCCACCACGCCGGACTTCGGCACCTCTCGTTTTCATCTGTGGACCATCATGGATCCCATTTCCTAGCTAAGGGACACAGGAGGAAAGGATTCTGCCCAGCATCCCACAGTAGCGAGTGGTGTCACACCCTGCTACCTCCATTACTACCAGCTATCTCCTCAGTGGGGCTCAAAGGCGACCTCTTCCGAGCCGGATGTGGTTGTACACCACTTTAATCCCACAGCACTCTGGAGGCAAAGGCAGGAGGATCGCTGTGAGTTCGAGGCCAGCCTGGTCCACAAAACAAGTCCAGGACAGCTAAGGCTACATAGAGAGACCCTGTCTCAAAAAGCCAAGGGGTGGGGTGCTCTTCTAAGCAAGTGTTTTCAGAGGCTCCACCGACAGCCAGTGGGGAGAGGGGCAGCTAGCAACGAGTGGGTCCTGAGGGGCAGGAGGCTACCAGCTAGCTGTCTTGAGTATCGATACAGAAGGAGATAGAGCTACTGGCCCCACCCCCACCCTTACAGCACCCTCAATTCCTTAGCTAGTCTCCTTTCCTCCTTTCCACTTCTTTTCTGTGTGTGTTTGTTTGTTCATTTGATGTCGTTTTACTTTGCTTTTTCAGACTGGGTCTTTGCGTAGCCCAGGCAGGCTTTGAACTCATTACGTGAACACCTGGTCCAAGTACTGAGATTATAGGCCCAACACCTGCATTCCAGACTCTCCCTTTCTAACCCTTAGCCCTGGACTCAAGCAGCTCCAACAAAAGAAAGAGAGGGGCGGGGGGGAGGGAGAGGGAGGAATGTGAGGGTGCCAGATTCCTAAGCCTAAAGCCTGGAGAACACTGAGCCCCCAGCAAGGTGAGATGGCACCCGCCCCCACCCTCCCAACCCCCTCCACAGGAGCAGTGAGCTACGTGAAGGATCCGACATATCCAGAAGTTCCATTCCCACTCTCCCCTTTTCCTGCCTTCCTGCCTGTCTTCCTCTAATTCCTCCCGCTTTCTTTTTTTCTTCTTTTTTTTTTTTAAAGGTTGGGTCTTCCTATGTAGCCCTGTTTGGCCTGGAACTTTCTAACCACAGGGCTGAGCTAAGGTCTGAGTCCACACCGCCTTGTCTTCAAGCAGAGGTTGTACTCTTTTGCCCGTTTACTGTGGGCACAGGGTCTCCACATGTAGCCCAGGCTGGCCTCAAACGCAGGAATCTCTTGTTTCAGCCTCCCCAGTTCTGAGAGTACAAGTGTGCAAGTGTGCATCCCTTTTTACATTTCTTTTGGGGGAGACAAAGTCTCTCTTCATAGCCCTGGCTGTCCTGGAACTTACTAAGTAGACAGGTGTGCACACTAAGTAGACAGGTGTGCACACTAAGTAGACAGGTGTGCACACTCTTACACTATCACAATCTGCTCTCAAATCCAGCCGGCCTGAAGGGATCTCCCGAGGATCTAGGGCCTAGATAGTACTGAAGAGATAGGAAACGCCTTTCATCTGTGTTTGTTGTTGGAGACCTAAAGCCAAGGCTGATCCCCACCTGGGATGAGTCTGTGCTGGTTTACACCAGATTCTGTTTTCCACAAACTGTCACGTGCCTCACAAAGGACAAAGGCCAGACCACTCCCAGCACAGTTAAAGGCATTCCCCAGAAGCAGCTCTCTGGTCCGGACACTCTGTGCTGTACCTGGCAGCCAGGTGATAAGGTAGACCCGCCTCTGGTTGCTAGGTGTGTCTTAGCAATCTACTGGGGGAGGGAGACAAAGGGAGGACTGAAGGACAGCCTCGGGAGGGAGCCGTCTCCTCCTAGGCTGGGTGGGGATGCTTGTTTCCTGCTCAGCCTCACACTCTCCTTGGGAAAGGAGTGGAGAGGCCTGGAGCTAGCCATTCCAGCTTCCCAGGAGAAGGACATCTGCCTACTGAGACCAGACTACAAACCAGCCACTACCAGCTCCTTACTTGAATCTCCTCCTGTAATTGAGCATAAACAAAGACCCAAAGCCTGTGCATCACACACACACACAGGAACCATACAGTCATCCTCATACTTTTTTGTGGGTTTTTTTTTTCCTTCGAGACAGGGTTTCTCTGTGTAGCCTTGGCTGTCCTGGACTCACTTTGTAGACCATGCTGGCCTGGAACTCACAGTGACCCGCCTGCCTCTGCCTCCCAAGTGCTGGGATTAAAGGCATGCGCCACCGTGCCGGGCTCATTCTTATATTTTTGTACTAAACACAATCTTTCTTTCTTTTTTTGAGACAAGGTTTCTCTGTGTAGTCCTGGCTGGCCTGTTCTCGGTTTGTAGACCAGGCTAGCCTTGAACTCACAGAGATCCACCAGCCTCCCTGAGTGCTGGAATGAAATATTTTTATATTTATTATTTTATATGTATAAATGTTTACCTGCATGTATGTCTGTGTACCACGTGTGTGCCTGGTTCCCACAAAAGTCAGAAGACAGCACTGGATCCCTTGAGACTGTAGGTACAGGTGGTTGTGAGCTACTATGTGGGCGCTAAGAATAGAACCTAGGTCCCTAGCAAGAGCAACAAGGTACCTCCAAGGTATCAGCTCTCCAGCCCCTGCACAGTAGAGATTTGTTTTTTGTTTTTCGAGACAGGGTTCCTCTGTGTAGCCTTGGCTGTCCTGGACTCACTTTGTAGACCAAGCTGGCCCACTCACACTGATCCACCTGCCTCTGCCTCTGCCTCCCCGAGTGCTGAGATTACCAAGACAGGCTGGTTTCTAGATTTTTACATAGTACGTAAAATAGTAGAAATGAAAGTAGAAGTGAAATTCTCCAGGGGGAACCAAGGGGACTGACAGGAGGAGGAGTGAGAAAAGAGAGGGTGGGAGTATGGACGGGGTGTGAGGTGAGGGCATAAGAGGGTACAGTATTCATCTGTATAAAAAATGGGAGATGGCTCATTTGGGAAAGTACTTGACGTGCAAGCATGAGGCTCTGAAATTGAGCCCCACATAAAACAAAATGGCAGGTGGTGGTACCACACGCCTTTTTTGTTTGTTTGTTTGGTTTGGTTTTTTGAGATAGGGTTTCTCTATGTAGCCTTGCCTGTCCTGGACTCAGTCTGTATTCCAGGCTGGCCTGGAACCAACAGCGATCCGCCTGCCTCTGCTTCCCGAGTGCTGGGATTAAAGGCCTGCGCCACCACACCCGGCCTTTGGTAACTCAGTCTTAAAGTTTTACTTCTCACGCATGCTAAGTTCAGTGGGCCAAGAAAAACTACCATCAGGGCAATGATGTCATTTTCCAGACTGTAGAAATCTTCCCTTATGTGGGGGCTTCCAAGCTGGCAAGCTAAAACCCAGGGGAGCCTGTTTTTGTATGTTTTGGGGGGTGTTTTTTTTTTTTTTTGGTTTTGGTTTTCAAGACAGGGTTTCTCTGTGTAGCCTTGGCTGTCCTAGACTCACTTTGTAGACCAGGCTGGCCTCGAACTCACAGTGATCCACTTGCCTCTGCCCCCCAAGTGATGGGATTAAAGGTGTGTACCACTACCGCCTGGCGAACCTGTTTTTGTAAATAAACTTTTATTGAAAAACAGCTGAAAGCCGGGCGTGGTGGCGCACGCCTTTAATCCCAGCACTCGGGAGGCAGAGGCAGGCGGATCGCTGTGAGTTCGAGGCCAGCCTGGTCTACAAAGCGAGTCCATGATGGCCAAGGCTACACAGAGAAACCCTGTCTCGAAAAACCAAAAAAGAAAAAAAAAAAAAAAAAAAAAGAAAAACAGCTGAAGCCGGGCGTGGTGGCGCACGCCTTTAATCCCAGCACTCGGGAGGCAGAGGCAGGCGGATCGCTGTGAGTTCAAGGCCAGCCGGGTCTACAAAGTGAGTCCAGGACAGCCAAGGCTACACAGAGAAACCCTGTCTCGAAAACTAAAAAAAAAAAAAAAGAAAAACAGCTGGCCTGGCTTGTCATTCCCCCAGCTCCTGGGTGCTAAGGCTGAAGTAAGCAGTTGCTCCACAGACCACAAAAGCTCATGATGCTTGAGATGAGCACCATGCCAACAGTCAGCGAGAAGGCTGGGAGCTGCATGCCAGCAACTAAACGTTGTAGTTTAAAAGTAGCATACTCTGTTCTGTTGGAGGGTCATGGTCCAGAAGAGTCCAGATTTTCCCCTATACTCTGAAGTGGGGGAGGAAAAGGGTGTGGGAACAAGTTAGCAAAATCTGTCAGGGATTTCATAGACAACCAGGCTATTGGGCAGTGGTATGACCTCATACTTGCTTGCTTACCTCTGAATCTGGGGGTGTTATTATTTATTTATTTAAATTTATTTTATTTTTTTCAAATTTATTTATTTATTTATTTATTGGTTTTTCGAGACAGGGTTTCTCTGTGTAGCCTTGGCCATCCTGGACTCACTTTGTAGACCAGGCTGGCCTCGAACTCACAGCGATCTGCCTGCCTCTGCCTCCGAGTGCTGGGATTAAAGGCATGTGGCCACCACGTCCGGCTTTCAAATTTATTTTTAAGACAGTTTATGTTGTCTAGGCCTGCTTTGAGATCCTCCTCTTCTGCCCCTCAGGTACTGGCATTGCAGGTACGTGCCACTATGACCAGCTACAAATTAATTTATTTTTATTTAATAGGTATTTATGAGACAGAGTCTGGGTCTTTAGACCAGTCTGGTCTGGAACTCATTATGTAGAGCAAAGTGGCCTTGAATGTTTGGCAATCCTTCTGCCCCAGTCTCTGGAGTTCTGAGACTGTATTATTTTATTTGATTATTATTATTATTTTTTTTTTGGCAATGCTAGATGTCTTAGTTATTGTTCTTTTCCTGTGAAGAGACACCATGACCAAGGCAGCTTATAAAAGAAAGCATTTAGTTGGGGGTTTGCATTCAGAGTGTGGGTCCATGGTCATAATTGCTGGGAATGTGGCCGCAGGCAGGAAAGCAAAGCATGGTGTGGCAGCAGGCAGCAGGCAAGAGAGCATGGTGAGGCAGCAATAGCCCAGAACTTATATCTTATCTGAAAGATGGAGGCCAGAAGAGACCATGCCTGAGCCTGGCATGGGCTCTTGAAACCTCAAAGCATGCCCTAGTGACACAACTCCTCAAACAAGGAAGACCACATCTCCTAGTTCTTTCTAAACAGTCTACCATCTAGGAACCAAAGATTCAGAAACATGAGCTTCTGGGGTCCAGTCTCATTCAAGTCTGGATTGGGGTTGAATGCAGGGCTGGTCCATGATGGCCAATCACTCTGTGTTCATCTATATTCCAGCCCCATGGAGAGTTTTAAAAAGGGCTTATTACTTGTTTTATTATTTTACCTGTGTAGTCATACATATTCATGTATGCTTATGTGCATACCTGCATATAGAGGCCAGAGGGGTTTGTGTGTTTTGTTTTGTTTTAGTTTTGGTTTGGTTTTTCGAGACAGGGTTTCTCTGTGTAGCCTTGGCTGTCCTGGACTCGCTTTGTAGCCCAGGCTGGCCTCGAACTCACAGAGACCACTTGCCTCTGTCTCCTGAGTGCTGGGATTAAAGGCATGTGCCACATGCCAAGGGCCCGGTTGAGGCCAAAGGCTTTTGTTATGTTTTGCAAAGTCTCCCATTGTAGCCCTGGCTGTCCTCAAACTTTCTTGGCTTATTTTTCTGAGACAGGGTTTCTCTGTATAGCCTTGGTGGTCCTGGACTGACTTTGTAGATCAGGCTGGCCTCAAATTCACAGAGTTCTTTTTTTTTTTTTTTTTTTTTTTCCCAAATTCACAGAGTTCTGCCTGCCTCTGCCTCCCAAGTGAGTGCTGGGATTACAGGCCACCACCTCCAGCACCCCTCAGGCTTTCTACAAACTGACCTGGTAGAAACATTTTCTCAATTAGGAGCCACTTCTCAGATGACTGCCCAGAGTTTGTGTCTGCTGGGTGGTGGTGGCGCACACCTTTAATCCCAGCACTTGGGAGCCAGAGGCAGGTGGATCACTGTGAGTTCAAGGCCAGCCTGGTCTACAAAAGTGAGTCCAGGACAGCCAAGGCTATACAGAGAAACCCTGTCTCAAAAAACAACAACAACAACAACAACAACAACAAAAAAAAAAAAAAAAAAAAAAAGAAAGAAAGAAAGAAAGAAAAAAGAAAAACTAACCAACATGCCTAGACTGGCCTTTACCTTATTATGTCGTAGAGCAGGCCTTGAAATCCTGACCTTCCTGCCTCCACCTCCCAGGTTCCTGGCTTTATGAAAGGCCCCACATGTTGGCGTCCCCATCATGCATAGCCTCGCCTTGCCCGGCTTCATGGAAGGCTTTGTTTTGTTTGTGACAGTCTCAGTTGGCCTGCCTGGAACTTAAAAATCCTCTTGCCTCAGTTTACCAAGTGGTAGAAATAATGGAACTTCCAAAAACTGGTATTTTGAACCCGTGCTTTTGAAACCATTTGCCATTTGCCTGCCAGGCCAAACAGGCACCCTATCTCATTGCTCAGTTCTTTGGTTTGGGTTTTTTTGTTGTTGTTGTTGTTTTGTTTTTGTTGTTGTTTGTGTTGAGGCAGGGTTTCCCTGTGCACCCCTGGCTGTCCTGGACTTGCTTTGTAGACCAGGCTGCTATCCTTTTTTTTTTTTTTTTTTTTGCTTTGGTCCCTCTAATGCTTGGGTTCCAAACATACCCTTGTTGGTGGCTCTTTTCTGCTGTAGAAGCTTCTAGAAGGCAGGGCACAAATTTTTCTCTAGCTGCTCTCAGTCTTCAGAGTATAGCAGACCTCGTCAAGCCTGGCAGGAATGTTGAACTGACAAGGCCTATCCTGGGGGTTTCCCAGTTCTGATGTGCACAACCCAGCACTCTTGTGCACAGTAAGCTCTTCCTTCCTCTTTTGGCCAAACACTGGCCCTGAGATTATTAACAGCCTCAGGCTGGCTCTGGGGAATAATCAGTGGGCCTGCTCTCTGGGAGTCAGGAAACAACACTCCAGGGCTCAGTTGTCTCCGAGCTTCCTGGTTCTTGAAGATGAGGAGGATCCATCATGCTGAAACTGTAAAACAATCTGGAGGGCTTTATTTAAATAAGCTTCTGGTCCAGGGTTTTTTATTTTTTATTTTTTCCTTTCCTTTCCTTTTCTTTTTTAAAAAAAATATTTTTATTTAATTTTAATTTATGTGCATTGGTGTGAGGATGTCAGATGTTGGAGTTACAGACAGTTGTGAGCTGCCACGTGGGTGCTGGGAATTGAACCTGGGACCTTTGGAAGAGCAGACAGTGCTCTTAACCACTAAGCCAACTCTCCAGCCCCTTTTCTTTCCTTCTTTTTATTTATTTATTTATTTATTTATTTATTTATTTATTTATTTATTTATTGAGACATAGTTTACCCTGTAGTCCAGGCTGGCCTGCAATTAAGCTAGGCCTGACCTCCTGGCAATCCTCCTGCTTTATCCTTCTGAGAGTGCTGGGATTACAGATGTGAGTCACCATGCCTGACTTTTCCAAGATCAATCATTCTCTCTCCCCAGCCCTTCCCTCCCCTCTCTCCCTGCCCCACGCCCCTCTTTACCACATAATTACTTCTTCTTTTTGTTTTTGTTTTGTTTTGTTTTTGGTTTTTCAAGACAGGGCTTTCTCTGTGTAGCCTTGGCTGTCCTGGACCCGCTTTGTAGACCAGGCTGGCCTCGAATTCACAGAGATCTGCCTGCCTCTGCTTCCCGAGTGCTGGGATTAAAGGCATGCGCCACCACGCCTGGCTTTGCCCATGCTTTCTTGATTGATGGTTTATGTGAGAGAGCCCAGACCACTGTGAGTGTCGTCACCTCGAGTTGTATACGAAAGCAGACTGAGGCCGGGAGGTGGTGGCGCATGCCCATAATCCCGGTAGTTGAGAAGCAGAGACAGGTAGATCTCTCTGAGTTTGAGGCCAGGCTGGTCAACAGCACTAGTTCCAGGGCAGTCAAGGCTACACAGAGAAACTCTGACTTGAAAAAACAAAACAAAACAAAACAAAATGGGCTGTAGAGATGGGTCAGTAGTTAAGAGCACTGACAGCTCTTCCAGAAGTCATGAGTTCAATTCCCAGCAACCACATGGTGGCTCATAACCATCTATAATGAGATCTGGTGCCCTCTTCTGGCATGCAGGTGTACATGCAGATAAAACACTCAACTATATAAAATAAATCTTAAAAAAAGAAAGGAAGGAAGGAAGCAAGCAAGCAGACTGAATAAGCCACGAGGAGCAAGCCAGTAAGCAGCATTCCTCCATGGTCTCTGCTTCAGGTCCTGCCTCCATGTTCCAAGTTGTTGCTTTTGTTTTTTTTTTAATTTTTAAATTTTTTTCATTTTTATTTTTATTTTTTATTTTTTGGTTTTTCGAGACAGGGTTTCTCTGTGTAGCCTTGGCCATCCTGGACTCACTTTGTAGACCAGGCTGGCCTCGAACTCACAGCAATCTGCCTGCCTCTGCCTCCCGAGTGCTGGGATTAAAGGCGTGCGCCACCAACACCTGGCTTTCCTAGTTGTTTTTAGTTCGGTGTTTAACATAGAAACAGAAACCAATTAGGACACTGGGCTACATGAGGCCCTGTCTCAAAATTTAACCAGGAGAAGTGATGCATGCCTTTAGTCCCAGCACTCGGGAGACAGAGACAGGCAGATGTCTGTGAGTTCGAGGCCAGCCTGGACTACTGGAAAGCCCTCTCTCAGAAAAAAAAACTAAAAAGAAGAGCAGCAGTGAGTTTCCAGAGCTTGCTTTTGTCATAGTTTTCTGATTCTTGTGCATGTGTTGTTGTTGTCATTGTTTTTTGAGAAGGGGGGTCTCAGCGTCCTCTACCCCTGGCTGGACTAAAACTCACCATGCACCCCAAGTGGTCTCAGATCCACACTCTTTATCCTACCTCAGCTTCTGTAGGGCTGAGGTTTCAGGTGTGACACACTATGCTTGATCCAGAACTTGTTGAAAACAAACAAACACAAGAAGAGACTTGAGGGGACTGGAGAGATGGCTCAGAGGTTAAGAGCACTGTCTGCTCTTCCAGAGGCTCTGAGTTCAATTTCCAGCAACCACATGGTACCTCACAACCATCTATGATATGATCTGATGCCCTCTTCTGACCTGCAGGTGTATGTGTGGGCAGAGCACTGTATACATAATAATAAATAAATCTTAAAAAAAAAAAAAAAGAAGGGATTTGATACCCTATGAGCATATACAGGGGGAAGAGGTCCCCCTCAGTCACAGTCATAGGGGTGGGGAGTAAGGGAAAAATGGGAGGGAGGGAGGAATGGGAGGATACAAGGGATGGGATAACCATTGAGATGTAATATGAATAAATTAATAAAATATATTAAAAACAAACAAACAAGGAGGGCAGATAGCTCAAAGAGATGGGATAAAAGGAGAGAGAAGAGTGGGCTGTGCTGCCTAGCCTATAATCCCAGCTCTAGGGAGGCTGATCCAGGGGTATTTTGAGTTCAAGGTCAGCCTGGGCTAGAGCAGAGACTCTGAAAACCAAACAAAGATAAGAAAACAAACAACAAATCCACCAGGGGCTAGCCTGATGTATTGGTGGGCTCTGTGTCCTACCTGCTAGGAAGCCAAGGCAGAAGGCTCATTTGAGCCAGGAGCTTGAAGCCTGCCTAAGCTACCCAGAAAGAGGCAGTGGGTAAGAGAGCTGCTGTTCTTCCAGAAGAGCTGAATTCAGGTCCCAGCGCCTATTTGGGGCAGTTCACAACTACCTGTAACTCTAGTTCCAGGGGATCCTCTGTGGGCTCTGTTTTCATGGGCACACGCGCGCACTATCCTAAAACAAAAACTGACTCAATAGGGAACTAGAAGTCAGTTCAGGACGCCCCAAGACCACATTCTCAGCATAAAGGAGTTTTATTTGTCCTAGAAGGACAGAGAACAGGGATAAAGACAAAGGAGAAAGAGCAAGAGGGGGAATGGGTAGGGAAGAAGTGAGAGAGGAGAAATGGGGTGTTTGTCTAGGAGTCGGACTGGCCCCATATGAGGGGGCCTGGCTGAGGACTCATGTGACCTTCAGGGGAGTTCCTGCTTCCTGTGCCTGGGTGAGCTACACTGTCTTCCTGGGGCAAACGGGAACAATCGATGTATGTTACCTATTCCCCCTTGCTTTTGGAGGCTTGGGAGCACCTGCAGGTAAGTATCACATAATTCCTACACTAGGCCTTCTGAGGAAGAAAAGCCAACTGTGGGCTCTGCTGTCTCAAGTGCTATCATGGAGCAGGTGGGATGGATTCCCCTTGACAGACAGGTGTAGAAGGGGCACCCCTGAGTAGCACCATGAGCAGGAGCAGCAGGCTGATTTGGGGGTTCAGAGGAATCAGGGGGGGAGGGAGTAAGTGTCTCCCATAAAGTAAGAGAGAGCCACCAAAGCTGACGGGAGAAGATGGCAGTTGTATGTTGGTAAGACCATCCCTAAGAAGACCCTTCTGAAACTTTTAAAAATTATGTTTGAGTTTCCTATGTAGGGGGTGCATTTTGGGATTAAAGCTTGCGTCGCTATGCCTGGCTTTTGGGGATTCTTTTTTTTTTTTTTTTTCCCAGAAAGGGTCTCACGTAGCTCACACGGGACTGGGGCTCCCTATGTAGTTGAGGATGACCTTGAATCCTCCTACTTTCAGCCTCCTGTGTGCAGGAATAACAGGTGTGGGCTGCATCTTGCTCAGACTTCTTTTCCTACCTAGATTTCATCTTGACTATAAAAGATAACCACAGATGACTAAGCAAATAATAAACACACACCTCATGATGCGTAGGAGGGGCCCAAGGCTTCCAACAGCATCGAGATGTAAACACTAGTGCTGTTCATTGTCCAGCTCTGCGGTCTTTGAAGGGCCCTAACCCGACAGCGGCTATCACTTACGTAAACAAGCAATTAGCTCAGGAGTAAATGTGTCATTGTGATGACCTGTTTTTTCGGACGCGCCATGCTCCATGGAGCAGTTACTCCATGCTCACCCTCAGTGCTCCAATCCTCTTTCTCCTTTGCTCTTTGGTCTCTGTGCCTGGGAGGGCTTAGACGACCGTGGCGGTTGGGTTATGGGTTAATGAGTTCACTCCTGGGTTCCCGTGAGAGCGTGCATGCTTGCCTGTGCATGAGCATGCACGTGAGCTTGTAAGTTAACTGTCTGTCTTTTCTCAGGGGCTGACCACCCTGTTTTGTTTTGTTTGTTTGTTTGTTTGTTTGAGGCAGTCTCTCACCGGGATATGCTATTTGCTGATCACTTGCATGAGCCTGTAAGTTAATTGTCATTTCTCAGCGGCTGCCCACCCTGTTTTTTGAGGCAGTCTCTTATGGAGACATGTTACTTGCTCATCAGGCCAGTCTGGCTGCCTAGGATTCGCCTCCTTTGCACTGGGACTCCAATCCTGTACAACCATGTCTAGCTTTTAAAGTGTGGGTTCTGGGGATCAAAGCCCCGTGCTTATAGACAAGCCATTTACTAACTGAGCTACCTGCTCTCCCTCCACACCCACACCCACATTTTTGAACTCTCGATCCTTCTGTCTCCTTTTCTGAACCAACTTTTCCTCTTTCTCCCCTTTGTCCTCCTCCCTTTTTTGAGACAGGATCTAACCCAGCTTGGTTTTGAACTCAACAGTCTTTCCTGATGCAGCCTCCCAAGTGCCGGGATTACAGAAGTGAATCACCTCACCTCAAAGCAACATGGCTTTCTTTCTTTTTCTTTTCTGCCTCTGCCTTCCAAGTGCTGGGATTAAGGCATGCGTCATCATGTCCCGCTTTTTTTGGTGTGTGTGGCTTTCTTTTTAACAAATATTTATTATTATTATTTTTTTTTTTTCGAGACAGGGTTTCTCTGTGTAGCCTTGGCTTGTCCTAGACTCATTTTGTAGACCAGGCTGCCTCGAACTCACAGCAACCCACCTGCTTCTGCCTCCTGAGTGCTGGGATTAAAGGTATGCGCCACCATGCCTGGCTTATTTATTTATTTTTATGTGTATGCATGTGCCTGCATAAGTTTATGTGAACCACATGGATGCAGGTGCCCATGGAGGCCCAGTGGTATCAGATCTCCGGGAGCCATAGTTACAGGTGGCTATGAGCTGCCTTGTGTGGGTGCTGGGGACCAAATTTACCCCTCAGCTAGAGCCCCAGGTGCTCTTGACTGCTAAGCCCTCTCTCCAGGCCCCAACAGTTTTCCTTTCTTTTTTTGAGACAGGGTTTCTCTGTTACAACAGAACCCTGGCTGTCTTGGACTCTTTGTAGACCTCCAAACTCACAGAGATCCACCTCCCTCTGTCTCCCGAGTGCTAGGCTAAAGGCATGCGCCCGGGGGCTGGAGAGATGGCTCAGTGGTTAAGAGCACTGCCTGCTCTTCCAAAGGACCCGGGTTCAATTCTCAGCACCCACATGGCAGCTCACAACTATCTGTAACTCTAAGTTCTGACAGCCTCACACCAATGCACATTAAAAATTAAAATATTTAAAAAAAAAAAAAAAAAGGCATGCGCCCATCACACCTGGGCCAACAGTGGTTGCTTATTCCGATCTGAGCAGAGGCATGGGGAAGTTCTTAGGGGTGTGAATTCACCGCTCACTGCAACTGTGGGGGGACACGCGGACACACACACGGGGTTGGGTTTCTGAACTTCTCTCCTGAGTTGACTCCTCCTCATAGCTCAGCCTGACTAACAAAGCAAGAGGAAGGAAGGAAGGAAGGCTCAGGAGCTAGAGCTGTGTACTGGGAGACTCCTCAGGCGCTGCAGTCACAGCACCGCAGGCGCCTCGCCTGAGTCAGGACTGCCTCTTTAACGTTCCTTCCAATTAGATGATCCACCAAGACAGGCCATTTTGAAGACACTCTAAGAGAGGGTTGGGGAGCCTATGCAGCGCTAGGGAGGGGGTATTTGGGGGGAGGATAGAAACACGAAAACACTCTGGGAGAAGGAAGAGAATTTGTTCTCACTTTCCCCTTTTGATCTTCTAAGCAACCGCAGTTGAGTATTTATTTTGTTAGAGGTCTGGGCTGTGACCACACCACCCTTCCCCAGACTCTGGCTTCTCTGGGGAAGGAGAAACAGATGCTGGTCTCCATGCCTGCCTGATCTGCTTCCCTTTGAAGAGTGTGGAGGGCAGCTCTATGGATACTAAATGGAAACACTAGCAGCACGTCCTTTGTTCATTGACTTTATCTGCAAAATGTGCATCCCCAGGTGGGATAAGCCCCAAACCAAAGGAAGACAGGGCCACTGACAGACAAGGTGGGAAGTAAAGACAGAAGCCAGCATGGAGTCCAGAAACAAGCTTACAAGGTCTGGCATTTGATTGAAACCATCTGTCCCTCCAGTAAAGTAAAGCGGAACTGACCTAAACTTCTCTTTGTGTCTCTTCTGGTGTGTGTGTGTGGTGTTATTCTTGTATAAAACATCATGTTTATATTTTGCTCCTGATTGGAAGTGGGTTAAGTTATAGACCCAACACATCCAACTGAGGTTTACAGCCATGGGAAAAGTCTTGTGTTGGAGGACCACCCTCACAAAAGGACATTACACAAAAAGGAATTCATATCTGACAAGAGACAACATAGGACCCAGGTGTAGTGTGCATGGTTGTAGTCCCAGTACTTCAGAGGCTGAGACAGGGTGACTCCTGCACGTTCAAGGCTAGCCTGAACTGCAGGGTGAGGTCCTGCCTCAAAGCCAAACAAACAAACAAACCAAAATCTGGGCATCTTACTAACCTGAAATTATGTGCCTTAGTCAAGGTCCCAAATCCTTCAGGATCAGACCCTCTGCCAGGGCAGGCGGCATAGGCTGCTGACACGAGCAAGCTATACAGATGCAGATGACACTACGCACTTGAGTTGTGTCTGTTCATGGGAGTACAGGTGCCTGTGCACGTGTGTTTTGGAGGCCAGAAAACCCCAGTATATTCCTCAAGAAAACAGTATCTAATCGGGTGTGGTGGTGCATGCCTGTAATTCCAGCAATCGGGAGGCAGAGGCAGGCAGATCGCTGTGAGTTTGAGGCCAGCCTGGTCTACAAAGAGAGTTCCAGGACAGCCAGGGCTATTCCACAGAGAAACCCTGTCTTGGCAGGGGTGGGGGTGGGGGGTGAGGGAGGGGGGTGGGGCAGGGGGAAGAAACTATCTCTCATTGGTCTGGAGCTCATCATGTGGGTTAAGCTGCCTGACTGGTTATCTAAGAATCTTCCAGTCTCTGCCTCCCAAGGACTCAGACAAGCACTTGCCACCATGTTGGGTATGTTTATGTGGGTTCTAGGGACCAAATATATTTCCCATGCTTTGGAGGCAAGCTTTCTACTAACTATACTGTCCCTCCCTCCCCCAGCCTGATGCTGGCTTTAACCTACTGGAGCCAATCACCAAGAAAGGGATCAATCAGAGCCTGCCTGTGGCTTTGGGAGAGATCTGCACTTTATCCGGCCAGGCCTCTAATCTCCTGGCCCAGTGGCAGGGGGACACATGTGAACTCTTACAGGTCACCTGAGGCATCAGTTGCCTAAGAAGCTCATGGCTCCAGGGCAGTCTCTGTCAGCTCTTGCCTGCAGGCTCCCAGCCCTTCCTGTTTGGGGAACTGTTGAAATGAGTACATGTGTTGTGAGCATGGAAAATGCACATCTGGGCTGAAACCAGGGCAGCCAAAAGGGACACAGTGGAAAGCTCAAAGGAACTAGCTGTCCCAGAATTCACTTGTCCTGTGTGTCCCCCATCTTTTTTCTTCCCTAGACAATGACTGAAAAGGGTTTAGGCCTGAATTCTAGGCTTTTACTCCTGTCTTCCACAGATGTTTAAAGGAACCCTGAGAGCCCGGAAGACAGAATTCTCTGAAGGCCTTCTCTCAAGAATGGTAGACCGGGTACATACAGAAATAAGGAGAGGCTTGGCAGTCACATACAATTTCCCTATACAGTGTATGACCCTCCCTGGACCAGGTTTTCAAGTTAAAAGCATTTCTTTTCTTTTCTTTCTTTTTAAGATTTATTTATTATGTATACAGTGCACATTAGATTACATTATAGACAATGTGAGCCACCATGTGGTTGCTGGGAGTTGAACTCAGGACCTATGGAAACGCAGTCAGTGCTCTTTTTTTTTTTTTTTTTTTTTTTTTTTTTTTTTTTTGGTTTTTTCGAGACAGGGTTTCTCTGTGTAGCCTTGGCCATCCTGGACTCACTTTGTAGACCAGGCTGGCCTCGAACTCACAGCGATCCGCCTGCCTCTGCCTCCCGAGTGCTGGGATTAAAGGCGTGCGCCACCACGCCCGGCTCAGTCAGTGCTCTTAACCACTGAGCCAGCTCTCCAGCCCTCTTTTTTTTTTTTTTTGTTTTTTGTTTTGTTTTGTTTTGGTTTTTTTTTTTTTTTTTTTTTTTTTTTTTTTTTTTTTTTTTTTTTTTGGTTTTTTTTGGTTTTTTTTTTGGCTTTTAGAGACAGGGTTTCTTTGTCCTAGACTCACTTTGTAGACCAGGTTGGCCTTGAACTCACAGAGATCAGCCTGCCTCTGATTCCCAAGAGCCACCACCACCTGGCTTTAAAAGTGTTTGTTTGTTTGTTTGTTTGTTTTGGCTTTTTTGAGACCAGGTTTCTCTGTGTAGCCTTGGGTGTCCTAGACTCACTTTGTAGACCAGGCTGGCCTCGAACTCACCGCGATCCGCCTGCCTCTGCCTCCTGAGTGCTGGGATTAAAGGCGTGCGCCACTACACCCAGCTTTTAAAAGCGTTTCTATAGCTCTCTTGAGAGCAGCTTACTTGACTTCTTTCCTCTGAGCCGTCTTCTCCCTCAGGTATTCTCCCTGACCCAGATCTCCAGTGGACAGAACAGAGTTGAGGAAGGTCCAGGGACAAATACAGGCCTCCGCAGCTCTAGCCCAGGCTCCTTGGTGAGATTAGGTGATTACCTCACCTTTGTCCTACTGAGGCTCTTTCCAAAACTGTGTCAGTACGATCGCACTTAGACTAGAACTCAAACTCAATCCACAGAAAGTCTTGTTGATCCAGAGCTTTCTCTAAAGTAGTACTATCCCTTTCTGTTTCCGATCACTGCTTTTAAAAAATGAGTCTTGGGGCCTGGAGAGATGGCTCAGTGGTTAAGAGCCTGCCTGCTCTTTGTAAAGTACCCAGGTTCAATTCCTAGCACCCACATGGCAGCTCACAACTGTCTGTAACTCCAAGATCTGACACACATAAAATTAAAAATTAAATAAAAAATATTTTTAAAAAAATGAGTCTTAACCAGGCGTGGTAGTTCATGCCTATAACCCCAGGAGGGCCGAGGAAGCCAGATCTCTGTGCCAGCCTGGTCTATAAAGCAAGTCCAGGACAGCCAGTGTTACACACAGAGAAACTCTGTCTTGAAAAACCAAAAAACCGAGCCGGGCGTGGTGGCGCACGCCTTTAATCCCAGCACTCCGGAGGCAGAGGCAGGTGGATCGCTGTGAGTTCGAGGCCAGCCTGGTCTACAAAGTGAGTTCAGGATAGCCAAAGCTACACGCAGAAACCCTGTCTCAAAAAACCAAAATAAAATAAAATAAAATAAAATAAATAAATAAAAAGGAAAAGAAAAACTAAAATACCAAACAAACAAATGAAAATCTTTTGGGAGCTGGGCATGGTGGTACACGCCTTTAATCCAGCACTTGAGAGGCAGAGGCAGGCGGATTGCTGTGAGTTTAGGCCAGGCCTGGTCTACAAAGTGAGTGCAGGACAGCCAGGGCTACACAGAGAAACCTTGTCTCAAAAAAAAAAAAAAAAAAAAAAAAAAATATATATATATATATATATTGGGGGGGGGGGGCTGGAAATGTAGCTCAATGGGTACAGTGTCTAGCAAGCACAAAAGCCTGGGTTTCAATCTCCAGCCTCCTATGCACTGAATACCTTGGACACATCTGGGCATGCCTATAAACCTAGCACTTGGAGATGGAGGCAGGAGGATTAGAAAGTGAAAATCCTCCTGAGCTACAGAAGAGTCTGAGGCCAGCTGAGGCTACATGAGACCTTGGCATTCAAACATGATCCTCCTTCCTCTGCCTGCCAAGTGCTGGGATTACAGGCATGTACCACCAGAGGCTGGGAGGAATATTTAGGCAAAAAAACTGAGATGAAGATTTTTTTTTTCTTCCAGCTTTTCCAGATAGGGTTTCTCTGTGTAGCCTTGGCTGTCTTGGACTCACTTTGTAGACCAGGCTGGCCTGGAACTCACAGAGATCCACCTTCCTCTGCCTCCCAAGTGCTGGGATTAAAGATGTGTGCCCCCGCGCCCGGCTGGGTATGAGTATTTAGTTGAATGTATATTTTTGTGCACAATGTGCAACATCTTGTGCCTAGGTCGGAAGAGGGCAATCAGGTCCCCTGGGACCAGAGTTATAGTTGGTTGTGAGCAACCATGTGGGTGCTGGCAATCAAACTTAGGTCCTTTGCAAGAACAAGAAGAAGTCTTTTTAAAAAAATGTTTTTACTTAATTTTAATTTATGTGCATTGGTGTGAGGGTATCAGATCTTGGAGTTACAGACAGTGGTGAGTTGCTGTGTGGGTGCTGGGAATCGAAGCCGGGTCCTTTGGAAGAGCAGACAGTGCTCTTAACCACTGAGCCAACTCTCCAGCCCACAAGACCTCTTAACTGCTGAACCATCTCTCTAGAGCCCCAGACAGAGGATCTTGTAATTTAGAGTGCTGAGGATCTGTAATCAACAGAGCAGCACAGCGAGACCCCCATCTCAAACATAAGAATTGAGGTGTCGATGGCTCACCGGTTAAGAGCACTGAGTGCTCTTCCAGAGGTCCTGAGTTCAATTCCCAGCAACCACATGGTGAATCACAACCATCTGTAACGTGATATGGCGCCCTCTTCTGGCCTGTAGGACTACATGCAGACAGAGCACTGTAATAATAACAATAAATAAATAAATCTTTAAAAAAAAAAAAAAAGGATTGAGGTGTCTGCTTTGTCTGTCTGTCTGTGTGCTTGTGGGTTTTGTTGTTATGTATCCAGCAAGAGTTCATGTAGCCCAGGCTAGCCTTAAACTTGTTAGGCAGTCTTGAGTTCCTGGTCCTCCTTTCTCTGCCTCCCAAAGGCTGAAGTCACACCTAGTTTGGCTCCAGATTCCTTGTCCCTGGTATTCTGCTGTCACCTGTCACTAGCAAGGACAGACCTGTGTGTAGAGAAAGGAGTACTGAGGGAGGCCCCAGCTCCCTCCCTAAGGTACATCTGGAAGCCTGGTGGTTAGGGCCAGGGACTGCAGGGAGAGAGCTCGGAACTCAGCCAGGAAGGCCTGGGTCGTGGAGCACACAGAGCTCACAAACCTAAAAAAGGGTAGTGTGACCTCAAACTACTGGGTATGTCGTTGAAAGTTGAAGTCATGTTGAAACAGCTCAAATTCTTGCGGATCAGTCTCCCAGCCAGAAAGACAAAAACAAAAACAACACACGGGGGGGGGGGGCAGGGGGTGAGAAACCCCAACCTCATCAAATCCACGAATACAGAAATGTCTGTAATTAACTGAGCAATGACGTCTTCTGCCTGCCCAAGCTCCCCACCGTTGTGTGTGTGTGTGTGTGTGTGTGTGTGTGTAAGTAAGCCTTAGGTCTGCCCTACTGGAGGTCACACTTGAGCCTTTCCAAAGTCTCCAGAGAATAGTTCAAAAAAGAGACAAGCTGAAGTGACCATGTTGAGTTGATGCCTAAACCTAAACTCTAGCGGGTCACCCCAGCATCCTCTATGCAGTTTTGCTGACATCTGGCACGTGAGGTTGGCCGAGCACTTGGGGTTCAGGCAGTAGGGGCAGGAGGGATGTGGATGTTTCCCTTTGGGGTCTGACCTCGACAGATGCGGAGGAGGTGGGGCTCTGGCTGCCAGGGCGGGGCGGCTCGCTTTGGGATTCAGGGACAAAGGCGCGCGAGCTCGAGGCCGGCCTCCCGGGGCCCGCGGGGGAGGCGCACCCAGCGCGATAATCCAACGGGGACACTACTCGGGCGTGGAGGAGACTCGCTTCTTCCGCCCGACGCAGCCCGGGCTTCTCAGCCTTGGGCCGGGTAGCTCCGGGAGACCGGGACCCTTGCCCGTCGCTGCCGCTAAGCTCCGTACCGCGTCCGCGCCGCAGCCACCGCGCGAAGCACGCGCCCCAGGCTCCGACCGCAGCTCGCTTCCCATTGGCTGGCCGGGCCGGGGGCGCTCCCGCCCCGCCTCCCCATTGGCTGAAGCGGCCGCGGTTCCCCCCCCTCCCGCGCTCCCCGCCGCCGCTGACATCACGCGGGCCCGAGGCGGCGGCGCCCCCCTCCCTATCCCCCGGCTCAGCCCCGCAGCCCCCTCAGGCAGAGGCGCCGCCGCGGTGCCCGGCGGAGAATGGTGCGCGCCGTGCAGGCCGCTCCCCGCAGCCTCAGCCGCAGCGCCTCAGCCGAGCGGGCCGCGGCGGACAGCCGACCCCCGCACCGGGCGTGCGGGCCGGCCGGCGCGCTGAGGCTCGGAGACCGGAGCCGGGCGACGCCGCGATCGCAGCGGCCATGGGCGCCCTGACGAGCCGGCAGCACGCGGGCGTGGAAGAGGTGGACATCCCATCCAATTCCGTGTACCGCTACCCGCCCAAGTCCGGTGAGGGCCGGGCGCGCGCCGCGGGCCGGGCGGAGGGGAGGCCGCGCGTCGGATGCTGCGGGCCGGCGACGCGGTGGCCCGGGGCGGCCCCGAGTCGGCCTCGGAGCGGGGGGAGGTCTTCGGGATGCAGGGCCGGGGGTTGTCCTGCATCCCGGACCCCGGCGACGCTGCGCAGAGGGACTGCAGGTGCCTGCGGGGGGGGGGGGTCACCGAGGTCACCCTCGCGTCCTCCGTGGTAATCTGCTCTGCGACAGGGGCGCGCGCCGCCGGGGATGCGGCGATGCTGCGGCTGCGGGGTTGGAGGCGCATCCCTGACAGGCACCTGTGCCAGGTGTTGTCCCCGGGCTGCCTCATCCAGGCGCCTGGGACTGTTAGAAGTGGATTTCTGCGGGCGTGCGGAGGAGGGTGGGTGGGGGAGGACGAACTTGCTTATGCAGTCCCTTAGCTTTTCCAGGGGCTGTCGGGAGGAAAAGTAAGTTAACAGAAACGTGTACGAATCTGACAGAGTACCCCTTTCCTAGTTTCCGGCAAGGAGATGGCTGGAGACGGGGCAAAAGTATTTGCAGACGCATACCGTCGCTTGAAAAGGTAGATGATATGCATCCTGTCAGCTTCAGCGTTTGCATTGCAGGAGAGTTTTGACAGCAGAGGAAAGAAAATGACCAAGTAGTCCAATTGAGTGAGGACAGCCGCCTGAGCTGCTGGCGAGTGGCCGGGCTATATCTCCTTTATTTATTTGTTTATTTATTTGTTGCTGTCCTCAAGCCCCCTGGGGAGCCATTTCTAACCACCTTCCCCCCTGGCTTGAGGACCTGATGGGATTTTGGTGGTGGCAGAGTGAGTGAGGTGTCAGAATTGGAGGGCATCCCGCTCTCCCATTGGTAGAATAAAGACATGCTAATGAGCCGAGCTGATTTCTCAGCAGTACATCCAGTTTCTGCCAGGTGGAAGCTGGGACCAGACAATGAACCTGCCTCCCCGCGGCGCTTGTGCCAGCAGCTCTGTTTCTCACTGCTCTTGTGCCAGAGAATGAGCCTTTGCAGAAATGAGTAAGAATTGCTTTAGGAAGATCTGAGATAAAGCTGTGGGTCGTTTGGGTTTTATTTAATAAACCTCTTGCTAATTACGACTGTATGGTTACTTTTATCTATTTTTAAAAATTGCATCTTGGCACCTTGGAGGCTAAAGCAGGAGGGCTGTTAAATTTGGGGCCAGCCTGGACTACACAGTGGGACTGTCTTAAAATAAAACCGATACAACAACCAAAAGAAAGGCGGATTTAGCCTCCCTCCCCAGTGGCAGGATTACAAATATGAGCCACTATACCTGACTTTTGTTTTGTTCCTTGAAAACTAAAATAGGAAGCAGTGGGTTTTTCCTCTTAAGTCGCCCGGCTTTGTATTGATCAGACTACGGAGCATGTTTTGCTGAGCTTGGAGTTTGTGGTGGAGAATATTTGCTCTCCCCCCACACACGGGGACTAACGAAGGTGATGTCTGAAAGGCTCTTCCTTCCCAAAGGGTGGTAGGAGAAATGCAAAATGTGGGCTGAAAGAGAATAATGGGCCAAATTAAAACCTTTGTGGGAGGTGGGGGGGCAGGGAGGGATAAGAACTTGTTTTTGAGACAAGGTATCACACTATTGCTTATGCTGGTCTGCTACGCACTGTGTATGTAGCCTTGGTGAGCCACAATCCTCTTGCCTTAACCTCCCTTCCCCAACACTAGGTTTGCAAGCGGGCGGGAGCCACAGTATCTGGTTCCAAAGCTCGCCAGCTCTCTGTCTCTCTGTCTCTTTCCAGGGTTTCTCTGTGTAGCCTTGGCTGTCCTAGACTCACTTTGTAGACCAGGCTGGCCTGGAACTCGCAGCGATCTGACTGCCTCTGCCTCCGGTGTACTGGCATTACAGGCGTGCCCCACCATGCCCGGCTCTTCCAAAGCCTTTCTTAACCAACACGTCCAACAGTCAAAACAATGCTACCACTCCACCAAACTTTGAAAAAGCCTTACCTAATTACACCTCATTTTTACCTGTTCCTTTTTGTTGTTATTTTGGAACAGGGTCTTATTTAGCACTGGCTGACCTCAGGCTGACTTTTGTAGCTGGGAGCATATGTACCCACTAAGTTGAGTCTAATATGTTTGAACCCAGGGGTTCTTATATGCTTAGGCAGACATTCTTACCAACCGAGCTATACCCCAGGTAGGCACATGGAAGATGTTTTGTTTGTTCTTTTGAAATCAGTTGGCCCTAATGTTTCTGTTTTCTTTCTTTTTTTTCCAAGACAGGGTTCTCTGTGTAGCCTTGGCTGTCCTGGACTCGCTTTGTAGACCAAGCTGGCCTTTAACTCACAGCGATCCGCCTGCCTCTGCCTCCCCAGTGCTGGGATTAAAGGCGTGCCCCACCACGCCCAGCGTCTGTTTTCTTTCTTTCTTCCTCCTTTCCTTTTGTTTAAATAGGGATTAGTATGCAGCCCTGGCTGGCCCTGAACTCACTATGTAGACCAGGATGGTCTCAAACTCAGAGATCTAGGTGTGTCTGTCTCAAGTGCTGGGATTAAAGACATTCACTAGTTTTTCCTTTTTCCTTGCTTGGCCTTAAACTTTAAAAAACAAAACAAAACTATTTTGTTCCCGCTTTGAGATAGGGCAGTGGTGGTGCACGTCTTTAATCTCAGCCCTTGAGAGGAAGAAGCAGGTGGATCTCCGTGAGTTCAAGGCCAGCCTGAACTATAGAGCAAGTTCCAGGACAGTCAGAGCGGTTACAGAGAAACCCTATCGAGAGAGACAGACAGAGAGAGAGAGAGAGAGAGAGAGAGAGAGAGAGAGAGAGAGAGAGAGTCTCATATAGCCCAGGATGGCCTTAATTTAAACACATGATGTAGGCAAGTAACCTTGAACGTGTGACTCTCTAACCTCTGCCTCTCAGGGCAGGAATCATCAGTTCTAGTTCCTTTGTCAGTCTCCTCGGTGCTAGGACTACAGGCGTGAGCTAGCATGCCTGTGATTTGGACTACTGTTTTTTTCCTTGGTAGTGATGGGGAGCAAACCCAGGGCCTTGTATGTGGCAACTCGGTGTCTGACAGCCTTAGTCTATTTGATTGAATGTCTTCTACGTCCATCCCTCAAATCCTTCACAGCAGTAATTAGTGTCCGCTCAGACCATTGCGTATTGATCGCATAGGCAAGTTGACATATACAATGTGAACACGATGCCTTCTTTAAAAAATTTGTTTTATTTCATATGTGTATTGTGTGGGTATGCATGTGTGACTATGTGTGGCTGTGGAGGCATTGGAGTCCTTGGAGCTGGAGTTGTAGGCCTACAGGCAGTTGTGAGCTACCCAGTGTGGGTGCTGGGAACTGAATTTGGGTCCTCGGCAAGAGCAGTATGGGCTCTTAACCAATGACTTCCTCTTTTAATCCCCACCCCCACCACCACACACACACTCTGAGTCAAGAACTTACCATATTGATCAGGAACTGCTAATATCCCTGCATCGGGCTCTAGAGAAATGAGAGATTACAGGTGTACTATTGTGCTTGACTCTTACAATTATTCTGGCTAAGGTAGGATTTTTAGTTTTCCAAGAGTGCTGGAACACATAAAAAATTAAGAACTGCGGCTGGAGAGATGGCTCTGAGGTTAAGAGCACTGACTGTTCTTCCAGAGGTCCTGAGTTCAATTCCCAGCAACCACATGGTAGCTCACAACCATCTATCATGTAGTTGACATCCTCTTCTGGCCTGCAGGTGTACAGACAAGCAGAGCACTGTATACACAATAATAAATAAATGAAAAAAAAATTAAGAACCATACAATCTTTTTTTGTTTTGTTTTGTTTTTGTTTTTCGAGACAGGGTTTCTCTGTGGACTTGCTTTGTAGACCAGGTTGGCCTCGAACTCATAGCGATCCACCTGCCACTACCTCCCAAGTGCTGGGATTAAAGGAATGTGCCACCACCACCCAACTGAACCATGCAGCCTTAAAATAAAACCACTATGTAAAATTGCTCTTCTTCCAGAAGATTCACTGCTAATCATTTAGTGTCAGAGTAAGATGTGTACATGAACACAGAATGCAGAATATAGGCTAGCCAAGTAGGCTTTGTTCCATTACTGTGAGCTCTGTTTAATATATGATGTCAGTCAGTGCTAACATACTAAATAAACAGAATAAACTACAAAAGCTGTGTGATCGTATCACCTCCACCCTCTGTGATCAAAAAGCAAACAACAGCTGGGTGGTGGCGCACGCCTTTAATCCCAGCACTCAGGAGGCAGAGGCAGGCAGATCTCTGTGAGCTTGAGGCCAGCCTGGTCTACAGAGATTGTCCAGGACAGCCAAGGCTACATAGTCTCGAAAAAGCAAAACCAAAACAAACCCCCAAAACTTGCCAAGTTAGGCCTGGAAAGGAGTGTCCTCAAACTGATGAAGGACATCCACAGGAAATCAGTGTCATGCATTTGGTGACACTTGACACTTCCCTGCTAATACTGAGAGCAAGGAAAGAATATTGGCTTTTGACATTAATTTTTCTTCTTTTCCCAGTCAAAGTTTCCTGTATCCCAGGCTGATCTTGAACTTATTATTTGGCAGAGGAAGACTGAACTCCTTGGCCTCCTGCACATACCCGCACACTCCTAAGTGCTAGGATTACAAGCATGGGAGCAAATGCAGGGCTCTATTTGTATGGGAGATGGGAGCCTAGGAAGCATCCATAGCCACACACACACACACACCAACCTCATAATTTTTGGGAGAGTCTTCTGTAGCCCAGGCCAGCCTGGGATGCAACTGAGGATGGCCTAGAATTCTTGATTTAAAAAATAAATAATAAGGGGCTGGAGAGATGGCTCAGCGGTTTAAGAGACTGTTTGCACTTGCAGTGGTCTTGGGTTCAGTTCCCAGCAACCACGTGGTGGCTCACAACCATCTGCACCCTCTAATGCCCTCTTGTAGTGTGCAGGTGTACAGGCAGATAGAGCACTCATGTACATGAAATAAATAAAATATAAAAATAAATAAATAATAAGGATGGAACAGATGGTTCAGGAGTGAATAGCACCGGGCACTTTGTCTTTTGAGGACCCTGTTCAATTCCCAGTACCTGTATGGTGGCTCACAACCATTCCTAACTCCATTTCCAGGGCGATCAATGCCCTCTTATGGCCGCCTCAGGCACCAGGTATGTACGTGGTACACAGACACACATGCGAGCAAAAGACCCATACACATTAAACAAAACAAAAATCCTTTAAAAAAACTTAAAAATAGCCGGGTGTGGTGGCGCACGCCTTTAATCCCAGCACTTGGGAGGCAGAGGCAGGCGGATTACTGTGAGTTCGAGGCCAGCCTGGTCTACAAAGTGAGTCCAGGACAGCCTAGGTTACACAGAGAAACCCTGTCTCGAAAAACCAAACCAAAACAAATAAAAACTTAAAAATAACCATAGAAATAGAGAAGTCAGTACAACGTACGGAGGACTGGAGTGAGGAGGACTGGAGTGTTGGTGAGAAGCAGAATATGCGTGCCCAGGATGTGCAGGGCCCAGGGCAAGTCCCAGTGCTGATAAAAATGTTCCTGAGACAAGCTGGAGGGAGATGGCTCTTCAGTTCAGAGCTCTTACTGGTCTTTACAGAGGACGCAAATTCAGTTCCTAGCACCCACACTGTAACCTCAGCTCCAGAGGGCCTAATACCCTGTTTTGAACTCCTTGGGCATCTGCACTCATATGTACCCACACAGTCAGACAGACAGACAGACAGACAGACACACACACACACACACACACACACACACATTTTAAAAAATTAAATCTTTCAAAAAGACAATATGGGATTGGTACAACAAAGGCATATTTTAGATCAATGGGAGAAGAATTCTGAGCTGGGAATAAATACATTTATTATCAGTTGACCTTTTTTTGAGAGAGAAAGTCTCATGTATTTGGGTAGTCCATACTGGCTTTGGACTCCTGATTTTTCTAAGCTACCTGTGAAATATTGAGATTACTGAGTTTGCCAAAGAAAACAAAAAACAAAAACACAATTTGTGGGGAGAGATAAAACATGGCAGTGGAAAAAGTCTTTTCAGCAAATAGTGCTGGGATGATTTTATATCAACAAGTAATGAAGTGCACTCAGACCCTTAATAAGTGGGGTGTAGCTCAGGGGCACTTGCTTACTGTGTAAGAACATCCAGGCACTCACACCAGCAGGGGTGTGGCGTCAGCTCCTTTTTTACGTCGCCAAAAGTGGAGCTCAGATGGCTCCTAATGAGAGAAGACAACTCAGAGAAGGGAAAGAGACATTTTGGAGTCATGCATATAGTAAAGGATTTAAGTCTAGAATACACAGAGAACTCTACAACCCAGTGATAGAATGGGTCCAGCCACGTAGCTGGAAATGGTGGCACATGCCAGCCGTGCTTGGGAGGCAGAGGCAGGCAGAGTTCACTGGATTCAAGGCCAGCCAGGACTATACAGTGAGACCCTGTTTTTTTTTTTTTTTTTTTTTTAATTGTTTTTGTTTTGTTTACCTTTGTGGACTTTGGATTTTTGTTTGTTTTTGTAGGGTGGGTTTTGTGTGTGTGTGTGTGTGTGTGTGTGTTTTTCTCTGTAATAGACCTGGCTGTCCTGGACTCACTTTCTAGACCAGGCTGGCCTTGAACTCATGCCTGGCTTCTTTTTTGCTTTTTGAGATAAGGTTTCCTCTGTGTATCCCTAGCTGTCCTGAAACTCTCTCTGTAGATCAGGCTGGCCTTGAACTCACATCCACTGGCCTGTGCCTCCCAAGTGCTGTGATTAAAAGTGTGCATGGTGAGATTCTGTCTCTAAAAAAAGAAAATAAAAAACCCAAAGTACTTAATAGAAATTTCTCAAAAAAAAAAAAAAAAAAAAAGATTAACAGTGGCTGATAAGCACACGAGGAGACACAGTATCTACCCTTAGGGCAACCCTGGGTATGATGCTCATGCCTGTAATCCCAGTTCTCAGGAGGCCAGTGCAGGAAGATTCTAAAACTAGCCTGGGTTACAGAAATGGTCTTGCCCCCTCAAAAGTAAGCTACAGTTAGGTAAAGAGTCACATCCTGTAGGAAACCTGTTAACTGAAAATATAATAGTAACCGGCATTGGTGACCACGTGGAGAAAAGGAGACCTCGGAGCCCGATCCACAGGACGGGTGGCTCACGTGGTAATCGTAGCCTTGAAGTAAGATGTACACTTCAGTGTGGGAGGACAGCCTGGGCTACAGAGTAAGATCCAGGTTGGTCTGGACCAGTGTGAGGCCCAGCATCAAAACCAAACAGAAAAGAAAAACAGTTTTAAGCTATTTTTAGAATTTCTCAAATGGCTAGTTACTGTATGACTCAGCACTCATCCCAAGCCCAGAAAGAACAGATTCACACAGAATTTGCACATGAATGTACATATCACTTTTTTCATAATAGTGAAAGGTAGAAATTAGTCATGTGATGAATGGAACAACTGGTGAGTGAACATGGTGGATTTGGACAGTGGACTATTGCTGGGCTGCGGAAGGAGTGAGACACTGGCGGGTGCTTCTACCTGAGTGACCCTCGCAAATATGCTAAGTAAAAGGTACAACATTCGAAGTGTTACGTATTATATAATATATGAAATGTCAAAAGAGAAAGCGTCACCAGAAGATGAGGAGGGGCAGGGAAGACTGACTGTGGGTTTCTTTTAGGGTAGTGAAAATGTTCTAAAATTAGATAAGGGTGAACAGTGCCCAGATCAGCCCTGAATATACTACAAACCACACAGTCAGTATTTGATACACACACACATATATTCAAATCATATGTGTATATCTATCTACTTTTAAGATGAGGACCCATATAGCTCAGGTTGGCCTTGAACTTGCTATGCATAGCCCCACATATCCTGGAACTTGATCTGTACCCCAGGCTGGGCTTGAACTCACAGAGACCTGCCTGCCTCACCTCCCAAGGGATGAGATTAAAGGCATGTGCCACCACTCCTGGCTAGGATTTTTTTTTTTTTTTTAATATTCATTGGTGTTTTATCTGCATGTATGTCTTTGTGAGGGTATCAGATCCTTTAAACTGGAGTTACAAATAGTTGTGAGCTGCCATGTGGCTGCTGGGATTTGAACCTGGATCCTCTGGAAGAACCGCAAGTGCTCTTAACCACCAAGCCATCTCTCCAGCCCCAATAAGGGTAGATCTCACTTCCATCTCCTAAGTGCTGGAATTATAAACATGTGTCACTACACCTGAATTATACAGTTTAAATTGCATGAGTTATATGGTATGGAAGTTATGTTTCAAACATAAAGGTAACAGTTAAATGTGAAGTTATAGAAGACAATAGTCAAAATAAATCTTTCAACACAGTTTGGTTCCTCTCACTTCTGGTCCTTTCTGTATGCCTTTTCCTTTTGTTTTGTTTGTTTGTTTTTTGAAACAGGATGTCACTGTGTATCCATGTTGGCTTTGAACTCAGTAAGTAGCCTAGGCTGGCCTCAAACTCTCCATCTTCCAGTTACCACCTTTTTTTTTTTTTTAAACATTCTACATTTTATTTTATTTTTTGGTTTTTTTTTTTTTTTAAGACAGGGTTTCTCTGTGTAGCCTTGGCTGTTCTAGACTCACTTTGTAAACCGGGCTGGCCTCAAACAATCCGCCTGCCTCTGCCTCCTGAGTGCTGGGATTAAAGGCATGCACCACCACACCCAGCTACATTTTATTACTGGACAAACCACACCCCTCATTTAGACATGACCAAGTCTCCAGGTTAAAAATGCTGAACTCTGTCTGGTAGAATCGATCGGTGACCATGATTCAGTATAAACCCTCAGTCTTGCCACTGTTTCAATCTTCAGGGTCCCAGCTTTGCTCTCTTCCAGTGTCTTCTCTTATACCTGACTTTGTTACCAGCTTTCTCCAAATCCACTGAGGAATAGGACAGTTTTGCTCTTGTTTCTTGGCTGGGAATCACTTGATTCTGAAAGTCTTTTTTTTTTTTTTTTGGTTTTTCGAGACAGGGTTTTTCTGTGTAGCCTTGGCCATCCTGGGCTCACTTTGTAGACCAGGCTGGCCTTGAACTCACAGGGATCCGCCTGCCTCTGCCTCCCGAGTGCTGGGATTAAAGGCATGCGCCACCACGCCCGGCGATTCTGAATGTCTTATGAGAAGACATAGTGAGAAGCTGAGTCTGATACACAGCGCGTGATGGCAGAGGAAAGGAGAAGAGCCCAGTTACCCCCTTAAGTGCTGGGGTGATAGCAGCACGCAACCATCCACACGCCACACCTGCCCGACTTCACTTGGCAGTGCCAGTCTAAGAAGATATTACGCTGGCCAATTCGGCCGTGCTAGTCTCAATCTCTCAAAGACATTTTCAGTCTCCAGGCCATTAGGAGTGCTACTCTCTGCACTGGCCTACTTGAGACTAACCAGCCTTTAAAACCTACCCTCAATGCCATTTGCTCCCTATAATTCCATCCTTTTAGAGATCAAAATCTTTATTTTATTAAAAAAGACTGAGCCTGAACTGACATCTATAATGGCCTCACTGAGGAATAATAGCCCCAGCACAGAATCCATGCCTTGCAGCACTTGGATCCATTACCACGGATCCAACTGAGAACACTTCAGCCCTCCGAAGTGTCCACTGTGCCTGGCACAGTTAATTCCCACTGCCTCACCAGGTACGGTGGCTAACACCTTTGTCTTACTGTTTCATTGCTGTGAAGAGTCACCATGGCAACTCTTATACAAGAGGGCATTTGATCTAGGGCTGGCTTACAGTTTCAGAGGGTTAGTCATTATCATCACGGTGAGAACCAGGCAGGTATGGGGCTGGGGCAGTAGCTGAGAGCTTTACCTCCTGACCCAGGCAGCAAGCAAAGTGAGACCTGGAGCCTGGCATGGGCTTTCCACAGCTCCTCCAACAAAGCCACACCTCCTAATTCTGCTTGAACAGTCCACTAAACATTCAAATATCTGAGCCTGTGGGGGCCGCTTTCATTCAAACCACCATAACCTGTAATCCCAGCTTTTGCTGGGGGGGGGGCACTGAGGCAGGAGGATTGCTCCAATTCCAAGGCTAGCTTGAGGAACAGAGGACATTCAGGGCTGTCTCCCGTAGTCTTGTCTCAGAAAACACCCCCTGGCATCCGCAGCACCACACTCCCTTCTGTACATTGGTGCCTGCTCCCATCACACAGAACCGGGGCACAGCCTTGCGTCTGCCTTCCTTCCCTGAGTGTGTTTGGGAAGTTTAGCTGTGTTCTTTGGCATGTGTCAGAAGTCCATTGCTGCAAGTCACTGAATATGTCACATTGTAAGAACATAACATTTCAGAAATTTTAAAATTAGACCTGGGAGTGCAACTCATTGTAGACTGCTGTCCCTAGTATCTGTGGGCCCTAAGCTAATTTCTCAGCTTGGCTAAAATAATAAATGTTTAAAAAGAAAGAAAACTTGCCATATTTTGCTTATCCACTTACTGATTGATGGATGTTGGACTATGCAAGTGAGAGTTGCTATTAAAAGCAACAGTGCAGGGCTAGACAGTGGTCTTAGTGGTTAGGAGCGCTTGTTGCCCTTTCAGAGGACCTGTGTTCTATTCCCAGTACCTATGTGGTAGTTTACAACGGTCTCTAACTCCAGTTCCAGGAGTCCCAACGCCCTCTTCTGGTCCCTGTAGGTACTAGGCACACATGTGGAACCCACACATAACATGTAGGCATTCATACATATAAAATTAAATTTTTTGGTGGGGGGTTTCGAGACAGGGTCTCTCTGTGTGGCTTTGACTATCCTGGACTCGCTTTGTAGACCAGGCTGGCCTTGAAGTCACAGCGATCCGCCTGCCTCTGCCTCCCAAGTCCTGAGATTAAAGGCATGTGCCACCACCGCCCAGCTAAAATTAAAAAAATTTTTAAAAAGATTTATTATGCATACAGTATGCATCAGATCACATTATAGATGGTTGTGAGCCACCATGTGGTTGCTGGGAATTGAACTCAGGACCTCTGGAAGAGCAGTCAGTGCTCTTAACCGCTGAGCCATCTCTCCAGCCCTAAAATTAAAAATTTTAATGTAATTTTTCTTTTCTCCTCTTTTCAAGACAGGGTTTCTCTGTGTAGTCTTGGGTGACCAGACTGGCCTCAAACTCACAATCCGCCTGCCTCTGCCTCCTGAGTGCTGGGATTACAGGCATGCAGCACCCCACCTGGCTCTCTCTCTTTTTTTTTTTTTTTTTTTTTTTTTTGAGACAGGGTTTCTCTGTGTAGCTTGGCTATCCTGGACTCGCTTTGTAGACCAGACTGTCTTTCTGTCTTGAACTCACAGAGAGATCCACCTGCCTCTGCCTCCCTGAGTTCTGGGATTACAGGCATGTGCAGGCATGTGCCACCTTGCCCAGCTGTAAATATTTCTTTTATTTTATTACTTTTATTTTTTTGAGACAGGGTTTCTCTGTATAACAGTCCTGGTTGTAAATATATAAAAAAAATACAAAGATACTATGAATGCATGCATGTTTTTTGAGTATACATGTATTTTCACTTTTGCATATGTCCATATCTGTGAGGTGTATATGTCCGTGCATGTGCATGTAGTTATGTCTGCTTTCTTGTGGGGGCCAGATTGCTCCCCACCTTAGTTTTTGAGACAGGGTCTCTCACTGAACCTGAAGCTTACCAATTCAGCTGGCTGGCTGAGTCAGTGAACTCCAAGGATCCACCCATCTCTGCCTTCCTGGTGCCGGGATTGCAGGCATGCATCACTGCTCAGCTGACCCTGTGAGTGCTGGGACTGCAAGCATGCACCACTGCTTAGCTGACCCCATGAGTGCTGGGACTGCAAGCATGCACCACTGCTCAGCTGACCACGTGAGTGCTGGGACTGCAAGCATGCACCACTGTTCAGCTGACCCCGTGAGTGCCGGGATTGCAAGCATGCACCACTGCTCAGCTGACCACGTGCGTGCTGGGACTGCAAGCATGCACCACTGCTCAGCTGACCCCGTGAGTGCTGGGACTGCAAGCATGCACCACTGCTCAGCTGACCCCGTGAGTGCCGGGATTGCAAGCATGCACCACTGCTCAGCTGACCCTGTGAGTGCTGGGACTGCAAGCATGCACCACTGCTCAGCTGACCCCGTGAGTGCTGGGATTGCAAGCATGCACCATTGCTCAGCTGACCCCGTGAGTGCTGGGATTGCAAGCATGCACCACTGCTCAGTGTCAGACTCAGGTCCTCTTGCTTTCATGGGACACATTTCACCAGTGGAGCTCTCTTTCTGGCCCCTATATTTACTTTCTCAGTCTAAAAATAGTATCTGTTTGGGGGGGAAGAGACCACAAACATGGAAAGTTGGCAGCTGCTTGTGCATGGTGACATATGTAATCAAGCCTGGGAAGGGCGTATTTCTTAGCTATTATGTTAGATACAAGGTCTCACTGTGCAGCCTTAATTAGCCTTGAGTTTACAGCACTCTTCTTGCCTCTGCCTCCTAAGGGCTAGGGTCATAGCTGTGTGCTAGATACTTGGCAGTGGTCATGGTCCACCCGGGTTTTGTTGTTTTGTTGGTTTTGTTTGAGACACAGTTTCGCTCTGTAGCCCTGGCTGTCCTGGACTCACAGAGATATACCTGCCTCTGCATTCCGAGTGCTGGGATTAAAGGCATGGGCCACCATCCAACTGGTTCTGCTGGTAATGTAGCTCAACAGCAAAGCTCAGTGAACTTAATTTGGCCACACAGCTGGTAGGTGCCAGCACTGGGATAAAATCTAGCTCTGTTTTAAGCTGAAGCCTGTATTTTGTTGACTTAATCTCAAAAGAAATAACTAGAACCACCACCACCCCCCAAAATGGAAGAGGGGAGTTGTTGGCTGCTGCGGCACCTGGTTCACTTGGTAAGTCCCTTCCCTTCTCATGCCCTACTTACTCCTTCCATGCCTCTGAGACTGCATCACCAACCAGCCTCCGTTCTCCGTTATTTATTAAAATGAAGAACCAGGGCTGGAGAGATGGCTCAGAGGTTAAGAGCACTGGCTGCTCTTCCAAAGGTCCTGAGTTCAATTCTCAGCAACCACATGGTGGCTCACAGCCATCTATAGTGAGATCTAGTGCCCTCTTTCTGATGTGTAGGTGTACATGCAGGCAGAGCACTGTATATGTAATAATAAATACATCTTTAATAAAATAAAACGATGAACCATTAGCTTGTGACAGGTCCTGCAGCAGCTAACAACTGCCCTCTTCCATTTTGGGGGGGGGGGTTGGTTTTATTTATTTATTTTGTGATAGGGTCTTCAAAATACAGGCTTTTGCTTAAAACAGAGCTAGATTTTATCCTAATGCTGGCATCTTCCAGCTGTGTGGCCAAATTAAATTTTTTGAGCTTTGTTCTTGAGCTACATTAAATAAAGTTATTTTTAAATACAATTCCATTTATTGCAATAATCAAGTATAACTCCATTACTCTAAAAGTAAACAGTGCAAGATTAATATTTTCCACTTACAGGCAGGGTATTTGTTTATATTGTGACCTTAATAAGGGAAAAATATGCAAAGAGAAGCCTTCCCAGTAAGACCTATTAGTATGTGATAGCCACTGTTAAAATCTAAAAGCATTTGCAGGTCTGTCCTGTTTAATATAAAGCTTTTATGACTTGAAATTTTTGAAGACTTGGGCTTGGAATTTCAGTGCAATAAGTAAATCATGTACTACTACGTGGGGTCTGAACATGTAGGGTTGTGTTTTGCTCTTTGGCATGCTACACAGTAATTAGGTATTAAAAACCTCAGTGGGAGCCGGGTGTGGTGGTGCACGCCTTTAATCCCAGCATTTGAGAGGCAGAGGTAGGCGGTCAGTGTGAGTTCGAGGCCAGCCTGGTGTACAAAGTGAGTCTAGGACAACCAGGTCTACACAGAGAAACCATCCCTGTCTTGAAAAACCAAACCAAACCAAAAACCCCAAAATCCCAAAAACCCTCAGTGGTCTAAATTTTATTTCTAGGTTCAGAAGTCTTAGGCTTTTGTTTGTAAAATTTTAAATGGCAGTGCAGTCTTCAGTTATGTGTCATTTCCTGTTTTATTCTGGACAGGGGAGTGTGTGTTGAACTTGCTGGTTCCTCCACTAGATAAGTAAAACAAAAGATTGCAGGTTGGTGTGGAAAACAAAGTGTTTTTGAGACTAAAGGGTCTGATTTACAATTCTGGTTTCCGCCTGCCAGAAAGGAACCTTCCCGGAGCTTCATCAGTGTGAGCGGGTTACCACTTCAGGCACTGTCTCCTTTTTCCATAGTGCAGGACAGGAAAAGGAAAGGACAGATAGGTTCACGTCCCACGTCCGGACGCTGCCTTCCAGCAGGCCTCTCTTCCATATGTACATGTGAAATTGCACGGCTAAGATGTCTGAGCATGTGTTATGCAGAGTGAGCTCCCCCTCGCTCAGATTGTTGGGTGGAGTTGAGTTTGGGGCAGGGATTTGGGTTTCCACAGTCTCTCTTTGCTTCTGCTGTTTCTCAGCCATGGTCTTTCTTCAGTCACCGAGCTCTTCCACCCACTGGGCGGCAGGCTGAGGTGCTGTAACCTTGCAGATAACATCTAGTTCCATCTTTGGTTGATGAGAATTGCCACAAATATATTTTTTTCTTTTCTTTCTTTTTTTTTTTTTTTTTTTTTTTTTGATTTTTTGAAAAAGGTTTTCTCTGTGTAGTCCTGGCTATTATGAAACTCACTCTGTAGACCAGGCTGCCCACCACATCTTTGGAAAATACTTTCTTTAATCTGTGTTATTGGCACTGATTTTGAAATTTGTGTATCAAAATTTGATTTGAGGGTAGGGGGAGGACAGGCTGTCCTTGTGGTCCTGGGCAAGTGATCCTCTGGATGCAGCTCCCTGTGTGTTGTGACTACAAGCACAGCCTGATGTGCTACATACTTTGGTGGTTTGATTGTTTCTTTTTGGGATTTCAATATGTCGGCTGAACTGGCCTTGAACTAACCATCTTCCTCTGTCTTCTGAGTGTTGGGGTTACAGATGTGTACCACCATCACACCAAGCAGGCCTTGATTTTATTTTATTTACTTAAATTATTTTTTTATTTCTTTATTTTGGTTTTTCAAGACAGGGTTTTTCTGTGTCACCCTGGCTGTCCTGGACTCACTTTAATGACCAGGCTGGCCTCAAGCTCACAGAGATCCGTCTGCTTCTTCCTCCCAAGTGCTATAGGAATAAAGGCATGCGCCACCGAGCTCAGCTCTTCTTTCTCACAAAATCTGGTGAGATTGGCCAGGCATGGTGGCAGAGATGTGTAATCTCAGTGCTTGGGAGGTAGAGGCAGAAGGGTTAGCAGCTCAAGGTCATCCTCAGACACGAGAGCCTGTTTCGTTTTTTATTTTATTTATTTATTTACTCATTTTTGGTTATTCGAGACAGGGTTTCTCTGTGTAGCCTTTGCTGTCTAGACTCACTTTGTAGACCAGGCTGGCCTCAAACTCACAGAGATCCACCTGCCTCTGCCTCTTTGAGTGCTGGGATTAAAGGCGTGTGCCACCATGCCTGGCTGAGAGCCTCTTTCCAAAGAAAGAAAAGCAAAATGCATTTCTAGTAGAAAGAACCCTGCTTACCCCAGATCTCGATATGTAGCTCAGGCTACATAACTACAGGCACACAACGCCACACCCAGCCAAGATATTTTTTTCTAAGTTCACCTAATGTCTAAGAAACATATAATTCCTGGTGTATAGGAAATACAACTCACTCAGAGTCAACAGTAATGGCTCAGTTTATTTGAGAAGACAGCTTTCTACAGAAGGCAACCAGGCACCTCCCCTCTATCAATTATGCGCTTGGAAAATAGGACCAGCAAGTGTGCAGCATGAATAATGTATGGCGATGCTGCCCTGGGGTGCGATGCATGCATGCTGTGTCACAGTGACCAGCTGCTGTGTCTCTAGGCTTCTTCAAGGAGAGGCTCCTTGTTACTTTGATGTGAGCACTGCTACCCTCTGCAAATCTTTTCCTGATAATTAGTTTTAGAATTGTGTCATTTTTTGGTGAGTAATCTTAGCCACATGGTCAAGTTTAATCAGTGTTTCTGGACTAAAGCTCTAGAAAGCAAGGGTTTTGTTACAGCTGTCTTCTCCCTCTCTTCCTGTGGCATCCCTGCAGCCAAAAATGCTAAAACTCGGTGTTTTGTTTGGGGTTTTCAAGACAGGGTTTCTCTGTATAGTTTTGGCTGTTCTGGACCTACGTTGTAGACTATGATGGCCTGGAACTCACAGTGATCCACCTGCCTCTGACTCCCGAGTACTGGGATTAAAGGCATGCGCTACAGTTTAAAACTCAGTTTTTTTAGCTTGCTGCACAACTGACTGGGAGTTTTGTGGGGTGCTGTTGGAGAGATCGAAGTCTGGAGTATCTGGATAGCCCACTGAGCTTAGTCTGTTATGATAGACTCTCTTTCTCAGCAGGGTTATCTCTTCCGCTGATCTGGGGACTCCAAAGTCCCCTAAAGATCATCACATAGCCCTCAGGGAAGATTATAGGCCCAACTCATTCCTGATAAAAACTGTTCAGCAAGCACCTGGGGATTCCTGGAGTACCCCACCCTATGCTAAGGAAATCCTAGTTTTCAGCAGGTGATCTTTTTTTTTTTTTTTAAAGATTTATTTATGGGGGGGGGGAGGAATGGGAGGATACAAGGGATGGGATAAACATTGAGATGTAACAAGAATAAATTAATAAAAAAAAAAAAAAAGATTTATTTATTTATTATGTATACAGTGCTCTGCCTGCATGTACACCTGCAGGCCAGAAGAGGGCACCAGATCTCAGTATAGATGGTTGTGAGCCACCATGTGGTTGCTGGGAATTGAACTCAGTACCTTTGGAAGAACAGACAGCATTCTTAACCTCTGAGCCATCTCTCTAGCCCCCAGCAGATGATGTTTAATGGTACCTAGAAGTTCTTAATTGGGTACTGTGTTTTCCTCCTTGTGATAGGACCCAGTGCTACTACATGTAAATGAGGCACTGTACCACTGCATGTATACTGAGTATCCTGTACCACTGCATGTATCCTAAGTATCCTGTACCACTGCATGTATACTGAGTATCCTGTACCACTGCATGTATCCTGAGTATCCTGTACCACTGCATGTATACTAAGTATCCTGTACCACTGCATGTATACTAAGTATCCTGTACCACTGCATGTATACTAAGTATCCTGGCACCCTTAGCGCCAGCAGTTCAGACACATCCACCCACAGATCCCTCCCCCTGCCCAAGGTGTTTTTAAAAAAAATAATTCATTACTTTTTAAATTTCATGTGCATTGGTGTTTTACCTGCATGTATGTCTGTGGGTGTCAGATCTTGGAGTTACAGACAGTTGTGAACTGCCATGTGGGTGCTGGGAATTGAACTCATGTCTTCTGGAAGAACAGTCAGTGCTCTTAACCTTGAGCCATCTCTCCAGCCCCTGCCCAAAGTTTATAAATAAAGGTTGGCTAGCTTGGTCCTGCCATTCCTCCACCATGACTATCCGAGACTCTTATTTATTCTGGGGAAGAGTTGCTGCTGGACGGACGCCCAGGGGTTGACAGTCAGTCAAGGCAGCAGTGGCGGAGCTGCCTTGGCAGCCTCTGTTTTTGTTTGTTAGTTTGGTTTAGTTTTGGTTCTGGCTTTTCAAGACAGGGTTTCTCTGTGTAATAGCTCTGACTGTCCTGGAACTCTCTCTGTAGTGCAGGCTGGCCTCGAACTCACAGAGATCCTCTTGCCTTGGCAGCCTCTGAAACCTGCTCCATCACCCGCAGCTTGGTGCTGACTGCTGGTGAAACACCACCAGGCCTGCATCTCACTGGACCTACCTGCCAGCCATTTTCAGTGCTGTAACACGTTTGGTATCATCACAGCCTTATGGAGCTCCCAAGTCTCCACTGCTGTCTGATACTAACAATTTCATTCTAAAAGAGCTAAACTGTAACACCCAGTGGAAAATCATTTCCATCCCTACCCCCCACCCCCTTGATCTGGTCTACAAGTGAGTTCAGGACAGCCAGGGCTAGTACATAGAGAAACCCTGTCTCAAAAAACAAAACAAACAAAAAAGAAGATTCTCAGATGCTCAGGAACCACCTCTCAGGGTGAGGTGGAAAAATCAGGACCAGACTGAGCCTGGTGGTATATGCCTGTAATCCTAGCGCTAGGGTGGCTGAGGCAGGAAGATCATGCGTTCTAGGCCTGCATGGGATCCACAGAGTGGGACTCTGTCTCACAAAACAAACAATCGCCTTGTGGTGGTGGGGCATGCCTTTAGTCCTAGCACTTAGGAGGTACATGCAGTTGTATCTCTGTGAATTCAAGACTAGCCAGGCCTGCATGGTGAGTTCTAGCTCCTAAAGGAGTATACAGACAAGACCCTGTCTCAAAACACACACACACACACACACACACACACACACACCAAACACAAACAAAAACAAACCAGAAACAAGCAGGGCTGGGGAGATAGCTCAGGGTTAAAGTGCTTGTTATAAGAACGAAGCTGTTAGTTCAGTCTCTTGAGCTCATATGAAAACCTGAGTGTGGTCTGCTTGTAGACACAGCAATGGGGAAGTGGAAACAGGCGAATCTCTGGGATTACTGGCTAGCCAGTGTAGTCTAGTGGGTGAGCTGCAGGCCTCAATGATATCGACCTCTGGCGTGCACGCACACACACACACACACACACACACACACGCACGCACACGCACACGCACACACACACGCGCACGCACACAGAGAGAGAGAATGAGAGAGAATATGAGATAATAACCAAACAAATAGTCAGTAGCAACATACACACAGGTCCGCTCATTAGTGGGCATCCATGGACTTTCTTGCCTTTGACTGATATATTTTAGATCAGGATAAGGACTGAGGCCTGTTATGTTCCAAGAACAGAAGTAGTCTCCTTGTAGTTTTGGGTCGTCTGATATGGTTTGCTGATTTAGTGCCAGGGTCTGAAATCAGAAGAAATGTATCTGATTCTTTGTTGGAAGTCTTAACCTCTTCTTCTTCTTTTTTTTTTTTTTTTTTTTTTTTTTTTTTTGGTTTTTCGAGACAGGGTTTCTCTGTGTAGCCTTGGCCATCCTGGACTCACTTTGTAGACCAGGCTGTCCTCTGACTCACAGCGATCCGCCTGCCTCTGCCTCCTGAGTGCTGGGATTAAAGGCGTGAGCCATCACGCCCGGCTTCTTAACCTCTTCTTTTCTACAGCATTTTTTTGTTCCAGTCTGGTGTCTGAAGCCTTTTGTTTGTCACTCTCCAGGCAGCTATTTTGCGAGCCACTTCATCATGGGAGGAGAGAAGTTTGACTCCACGCATCCGGAAGGTTACCTATTTGGTGAGAACAGCGACCTGAACTTCCTGGGAAATAGGCCAGTGGCGGTAGGTGCATAATCTTTTTACTGGCTGTGGGGCTCAGTGTTGATGTTATTTTTATAGAACAGTGTTTGTTTCTCTCAGTTTATTTCTTAACCCGGCTATCACACAAATAATTGAGACTTTTATATTTGTTTGTCACACAAATAATCGAGACTTTTATATTTGTTTTTTAAGCCTTTACAACACAATCTTTTTCTTTTTTCTTTCTTTCTCTTTTTTTTTTTTTTTTTTTTTTTTTTGTTTCTCGAGACAGGGTTTCTCTGTGTAACAGCTTTAGCAGTCCTGGAACTCTCTCTGTAGAATAGGCTGGCCACGAACTCACAGAGATCCTCCCGCCTCTGCCTCCCAAGTCTGGGGATTAAAGGTGTGTGCCACCACCGCCCGGCTTTACAACACAGTCTTGAGCAGTTTAAGTCTGATCTTAACCCTCTATATTATCCTGACTCCATCTTTGCCACAATCCCCAAGTTACTTGCTCTTTAGTTCTTTCTTTGTTCCAGCAGAATCTTCTTTTCTCTCCTCCCCTGGCTGGCAGGAAGTCCCGCCCTATTCTCTCCCTTGCTCATCGATTGGCTGTAAACTGCCTTATTGACACATCAGGGGGACAATTGGGGAGCAGAGTTTATAGAACATTGAGACAGAAATCAGAATTTAAACTACACAATAACCTATGCCTACAGCTCAGGCCTCAAATGACCAGTATAAACAGACTGTGAGAAACAAGTCTGCTGCTACAGCAGGGGTCTCCAGGAGCCAGCTGTCCTGGTGCCTCAAGGCTTGGGAGCTTGGAGCTTCCTCTAGGATTCACACTTCTCCTAGGGGAGCTCTTTAAACAGCCTTAGCCAGAGCCTTTGCTGGCCCTCACTTGCATTCTTCCCTTGCAGCACTTAGCACCCAGTTCCTATTTATTTGTCCCTTTCCGTTTATTTTTTCATCTTTTAGAAAGCAAGGACTATGTTTACCGTTGTGTGCTAGACCTAACACGAAGCCTGGCACAAAAAACCGATAAGCCTTGGTACTTGTTTGTTGAGTAAACAAATGAAGTCTCCCTGGTGTTTGAGTTGCACACAAGTAATGCCAGCACTTGGGAGGCTGAGGCAGGAGGATTGCTGTGAATTATAGGCTGCCTGAGGCCACATCGTAAACTTTTAGGCTCTGTAAACTTTTAGTGAGCACCATCTCTGCACCTGCATGAAGCTTTGGAAGAGCAGCTGCCAAGTGGCTCTTGAGTGCTCTCTGAGCTGAGGAAACACTGTTCTCCACGTGAAGACCTACCTGAAAAGGACTTGCTGGCTTGAGGGCCAGAGATCGGATCTAGGGCCTCATGAGTGATAGCAAAGTGCTGCCTCTCCAGGCCTCAGAGGAGTATTTTGTTTTACTGCCTTTTTTTTGTTTGTTTGTTTTAAGATTAATTAATTAATTTATTTACTTATTTATTAAGTATACCATGTACTGCTGGCATGTACTCCTTCCTGCCAGGAGAGGGCACCAGATCTCATTATAAATGGTTGTGAGCCATCATGTGGTTGCTGGGAATTGAACTCATGACCCTTGGAAGGGCAGACAGTGCTTCTAACCTCTGAGCCATCTTTCCAGCCTGTTTTATTGTGTTTGTTTTTTTTGAGATAGGGTCTCTATTATGTAGTCCTGGCTGCCTGGAATTCATTATGTAGACCAAGCTAGCCTTGAACTCACAGAACTCTACCAGGCTCTGTCTCCTGAGTGTTGGAATTAAAGGTGTGGACTACCATGCCTGCTTATTTTTGTTTGCTTGATTTTTGTTTTCTGTTTTGTTTTGTTTTTGTTTTTCGAGACAGGGTTTCTCTGTGTAGCCTTGACTGTCCCGGACTTGCTTGACCCCAGGCTGGCCTCAAACTCACAGAGATCCGCCTGCCTCTGCCTCCTGAGTGAAGGTGTGTACTACCACACCTGGCTATGCCTGCTTCATAGATGGCTGTGAGCCACTCTGTGGTTGCTAGGAATTGAACTCAGGACCTGTGGAAGGGCAGCCAGTGCTCTTAACCTCTGAGCCACCTCTGCAGCCCCCTTTCTCACCGTCTTAGAAGTTGATCTGCTGAGAACCAGCTCTCTCCATTGCCTCTTGCCGCTTCTGTAAAGATCCTCTCGTCACAAAGCTGCCATGCTAGAGGAGCAGATAGAGCACTAACAGGAAATGTTAGATGAGAGTGAAGATCTGGGTGAGGCGGTCTGTAGGACCTGAGAGTGCGAGGGAATGCTTGTGTGCTGTGCAGAGGGACTTGGGTGGGGCCTTGAGAATTGACTGTTGACTGGGCTGGTGGGAAAAGGGCTCTCACCTGGAGAGGCTCAGAGTGTGGGTCGAAAAACACCCCTGCATTTGTAGGCTTGGCAAACAGTTACTGAGCAACTGCTTTGTCCCAGTACTGTGGTAGGTGCTGTGGACACTGGGCTAAGGACACAGGTGCTGTGGACGCAGGGCTTTGTTTCCTTCTGAAACAAAGAAGGCAGGCCGCTGGCCTGTGGCAAAACAAGAGCAGAAAGGTGAGTGGCTGCGTTAGCTGAGAGGCTCCCTTCCGTCCTTAGCCTGTAGGGAAGGTTTTAGCAGTTTGGGGCTGCCGAGTGACCTGGTTGACCTGGTTGACCTGGTGATGGGCTTCTGCCGGGAGCTCTACTTTAAAGGCTGGTGTTCACAGTGGCTGCTTTCTTCCTTTCTGCCTTGGGTGAGCCTCTTCTATCATAGTACCTTATAGTACTATTTTCAAAGGAAACGTACGGCGGGCGAGGAGTGCTGTGCATGTCTGTCACCACAGCACTTAGATTTCCATGAACACAAGGTCAGTTTGGGCCAAATGGCAAGTTCCAGGCCAGACTGTGCCACAAAAGAACACACACACACACACACACACACACACACACACACACACACACACACCCCTTCTGCTTCAAATCAGGGTATGCCAAGTAATATCAATCAAATGTCTGTCTTGATTTTTGCTCCTTCTGCCTTAGCAGTTAGACGGAGGCGTGCTTCCTCCGTCTCCATGACCCAAGTGAGGGCCTTGCCTCACTAGCCCTAGAAAATAGACACGATGCCTGCATCAGCTTCTTTCTTTCTTTTCTCCTCTGATGTGAGGGGTGTGTGTGTGTGTGTGTGTGTGTGTGTGTGTGTGTGGTGTGTGTGTGTGTTGTTGTTTATGGCTGTGAAGATGACTTAAAGATAAGCAAAAGCTTCTTTAATCTAGGCTTTGGCACGATGGCGTCTGTTGCCAAAGGTGAGCCACCTTGTTTACACCTGCGTGGAGGCCACTGAATGACTGAGCATCTCCCGAATTACTAGGTAGCAGCCTTGACCTTAAGTATGAGGCTTTCCCCAAGGGAGTGTTGACATGGATGTTCTTGTTGGTTTTTGTAGCATTTATTAAGTATTTTTAATGTTGAAGAGAGATTTTGTTTTTAATCATACTAAGTTGGAAGTGGGGGCTTGTGCCTGTAATTTGGCACTTAAGAGGCTGAAGTGGGAGGATGTCAAGTTTGAGGCCAGTCTGGGTCACTGTTTCAAGAAACCGAAACCAGCCAGCTATGGTGGCACACTCCTATAACTCCAGCACTTGGGCCCAGTGGTGGTGGCACTCACCTTTAATCCCAAGCACTAGGGAGGCGGAGGCAGGTAGATTCTGTGAATCCAGCCCGGTCTACAGAGCAAGTTCCAGGACAACCAGGGCTACAGAAAGAAGCCCTGTCTTAAAAAAACAAATGAACAAATAAATAAATAACTCCAGCACTTGGGATGCTGAGGCAGGAGAATTGCTGTGAGTCCAGACTGGGCTATGATGTGAGACACTGTCTCTAAATTAAACAGAACAGTGTAGAGGATAAATGCAGCATGTGTCTCCTTCCTCTCTCTACGTGCCGTTTGCTGTAACAGGTATCAAACCCTCACCAGCCTGGTTGTTGTAAGCACTACATGTATGTTATCTCATTTTGTCCTCAGCCCAGTGAGAAAGGCACTCACATAACCAGTGAACAGAGGCCAAGAGCTTAAGATTGCCAAGCCTGGAAGGGAGCCAGAGCCTGAACCTCACTGCCTCTTCACAGCCTCAGTGCTCTGCCACTTTTGACGTAAGATCGGGCATACCCCATCTTTTCCACATCCTGGTCATGAACCATTTGTTAGCAAGAGCATTTGTGGGTTTGGTTGAGATCTAAAAGGGCCCAAGAATTGCCGTGCCCTCCTGGAGCATTCCCTCAGAGAGCAAGCGATATGGTTTGTAATTCCACCTGCTGAGCTGCCCTCATGGGCTCTGCCATGGATGCTCTTTATGTTTGACTGGGGACACCCTGAAACTGAGAGCAGACAGCAAGCTTTAGTTCTAAGAACTGACTTGATTCTCAAGTGACAGAGCTGGGTGTCAGCTAGTGAGCATCAGGTTACAGAGCAGAGAAGACAGCCTTTTAAAGCCATTCAGCAGAGGACAAGAGCCACTCCTCCTCCTCTTCTTCCTCCTGCTCCTCCTCCTCTTCCTGTTCCTGCTCCTCCTTCAGAGAGGGGGAGGGGTCAGGGAGGCAGAGAAATGTGTTGAAATGAATTGTCATATTGAAATATAAATGCCACAGACCTCTTGGCTCCTGGGGTTTGTAGGGTTTAACAGGTACTTCCTGTCATTTCTGATGGGCAGCTGAACAGTCTTCCCTTTGCCTTTACTGGAGTGCTAGGGCTCCACCACTTAGTTATTCCTTCAAGGCAAATTGTTAATCAGGTCTTCAGGTTGGATTTGGATAAGCCAGCGTATGTATGTACAGAAAGGTGCCTGAAGAGAGTGGGAATCAGAATTTGAAGTCTTATTTTATCGTGTCACTAAATTCTGTGACCTTCGTAGGTCTCAGGTTATGCACTTATAAAGTGGGCTTGGTTCTGACCTTGGAGGAATGTAATGCTTGGAAGATGCCTTCGCATTGCTGGATGGAAAGCGGCCTGGAACAGTGACAGCTGAACTGGCCCAACCTTTCAGCCAGTGGTTTCTTCAGCTGCTGCTCCCTGTGGGTGGGTGGGTGGGTCCCCTGTAGCTTTACTTTACTGTTCTTCCGCTTATGTTTACAATGCTACATGTTAAACATGTGGCCTCATGCATGTGAAGTAAGCCATCCAGTGTTGAGCTGCACCCTTGGCACATACATTGGGTTCAGGGTCCTGGGTGGGTGTTTTATTTTTGTTTGTTGTTTGTTTTTGGCAGGATTTTCCTATGTAGCCCAGGTTGGCCTCAAACTCAAGATCCTCCTGCATTATCCCCAAAGAGGTGGGGTTATAAGTGTGCACCCCCACTCCGGGCTTCTCCAGTGCTGTATTAAGTGATGCCCGGGGTTCTGAAGGCCTCTGGGGACCACAGTGGAGAAGTGCACAGTAAAGGCCACGCCTGCCTGGGAAGCGCAGGCAGAGCAGGGGCCGCTTGTCCTTCCCGTGCTCAGACTGTCTGCTGAGGCAAACCGTTAAAGCTTTAAGTCACCCAGTCAGTCAGGATTGCCCATCTGCAGTGCCTTCCTTCTCTCCTCTGCTTGTAGCCAGGAGTCCACATCATGTCCCTCTTGTTGGCGATGGAGCTGCTGCGTCTTAGTCCAATCCTGACAGTTTGCACCATACCGTGTGCTCTGAAGTGGGCCTCTTTCTTCACTTGCTCCTTATGCTCTCTGCAGCAAGGGCAGTATGAACTAAGGAGGGCACGCGTGTGTGTGTGTGTGTGCGTGTGTGTGTGTGTGTGTGTGCGTGTGTGTGTGTGTGTGTGTGTGTGTGTGTGTGTTTCTGTGTGTTGCTTTCCTCTCCTTTAGAGATGTGTCCAAAGTTGTACTAAATGCAATGTCTGCAATTGTATGATCTTATTAGCATGTGTGCAGGGGAGTGCATCCTAGTTTTACACTGCTGGGGCTGGAGCTCAGGGCCACGCCCTGCCAAGCCAGTATTCTACCCTTGAGCTGCACCTCCAGACAAGAGCAAGAGCAAGGCTACTAACACTGCTGTAACAGACAGTCTCGTGTAGCACGGTCTGGCTTCAGACTTGCTGTGTGGCAGAGGCTGACCTTGAACGCCTGAGCCTTGCTGGTTTTAAAGGTGTGCCGCCATAGCCAGCGAGAGACAAGGTTTTCTTTCTTTCCTCCCTCTCTTCCTTCCTTTCATTCTTTCTCTTTTTAAATTACCTCTTCTGCCTGCGTACTCTGCACACATATGAAGGTCAGAGGATAGTTTTCAGGAATTGGTTTTCTCCTTCCACTGTGGGTGCCAGAGATCAAATTCCCATCATCAGGCTTAACGTGCGGTCTCGCTATGTTGCTTAAGTTGGTCTTTTGCCTCTGAACTCAAGTGATTCCTGCCCCAGTTTTCTAAGTAGGTAAAACTATTGGATTTTACCACAGTGCCCATCTTAGAGCAAGTTGGTGAAAGGAAGCTACTAGTGTGTTACTCTGTGAAGTAGGGCTTTGCACAGAACGTGTGGGAGTGAGGGTTGGAGACAGGGAGATAGAAGGAGAGTCATTTTATATTCCTGCCGAAAGCAGGGCTAAGTAAGCAGGCTCACCCTCACCGCGATGCGCTGAGTCAGTGCTGTGGGGAGTAGACACAGACTAGGTGCCTGCTTTCTAGAGCGAGGGCATCTGAGAGCTACCCAGGGGCTTGAGCAGGATGTCTAGGGAGGGAGAGCTGGGCATTGAGGTGAATTACTAGCAGCGGGAGGAAGCACAGAGCAGGAGCAGTGCCCTGCGGCTTCCAGAGCAGAGTGCTCTGTGAGGATTGGATTGGGGCGTGCTTAGGGGTGAAGCTGGGCCCATGTTTGGAGGGCTGTGAATACTGTACCAGCTGTGTTTTGCACTGACCGGCATCATGAGTAGATTAAGGTGATGCTCAGTTACCAGGCCTCAGAAAGGAAGAAAATAATCTTAGTTGTTTTTTTGTTTTTTAAAACCAGACACACTAACCCTAAACTTGGAAGGAGATGTCTCGGTATATTTACTAGCAAGCCATGACTGAGAGAGATCCACACGTTTGTTGGGCATCTGATGGTGGCTCACTCCTGTAGTCCAGGCACACACAGGAGGCCAGAGCAGGACAATTACTGCGAGTTAGAGGTGCTGTGAGCTACAGCGCAGGCTTTGTCTCAGAACACTTTCTGCCTTCTTTGTTCTCTCCTTTCTTTTCTTCTTTTTTTTTTTTTTTCTTTTTTTTCTTTTTGTTTTTTTGAGACAGGGTTTCTCTGTGTAGCCTTGGCTCTCCTAGACTCACTTTGTAGACCAGGCTGGCCTGGAGCTCACAGTGATCTACATGCCTCTGCCTGTGCTGGGATTAAAGGTGAGCACCACCAGCCTGGCTGTTCTGTCTTTTCTAACATTCATTTTTATTATTAATTTTAATTATGTATATGTGTATGTCTGTATGAGTGCAGTGCCCACGGAGGACAGGAGAGGGCATCAGATCTTTTACAGCTATAGTTACAGGCAGCTGTGAGCTGCTTCATGCGTGTGCTGGAAGCCAGACTCAGGTTCTCTGGAAGAGCAGTAAACAGTCTTTGTTGTTGTTTTGTTTTGTTTCTTTCAAGACAGGGTCTCTCTGTGTAGCCTTGGCAGTCTTGGACTCCCTTTGTAGACCAGGCTGGCCTCAAACTCACAGCGATCCACCTGCCTCTGCCTCCTGAGTGCTGGGATTAAAGGTGTGCGCCGCCAGACATGCAGTAAGCATTCTTAATTGCTGAGCCATCTGTTCTTTTCTTACTTTTCCACTGGATGAGGAGATAATTTCCTTTTATGATCATTACACTCAGACAACTGTCAATCCCTTGCTCCTCTCTGTGGTCAGAGCACTGACTCAGTGGTCTCATCCACACCCTTGTTCCACTATTATTCTGTGGAACCTCCCTGGTACTCGCGGCTCTAGAGGTGCAGAGGCACAGTGCAGTCCCTGCCACAGGCAACTTGTCCTGCAGCTAGGACATGACCCCCCCCCCCCCAGAGGAGGGTCAGACAGAAGCTGCCATGCTCTCCTAAGAGTTTTGGACTTCTTTCCTATGGACCTGGGCAATTCAGTCAGTATTCTTTTCTTTTTTTTAAAGATTTATTTATTTATTATTATGTATACAGTGTTCTGTCTGCATGTACACCTGTGCGCCAGAAGAGAGCATCAGAGCACATTATAGATGGTTGTGAGCCACCATGTGGTTGCTGGGAATTGAACTCAGGACCTTTGGGAGAGCAGGCAGTGCTCTTAACCACTGAGCCATCTCTCCAGCCCTAGTTATTATTTTCTTTTGAGATATTTTTATTTTAGATGTATGAGTGGGCCACATGCATATAGTACCCTTAGAGGCCAGAAGACAGGGTGGAGTCACAGACAGCTGCGAGCCATCATGTGTATGCTAGGAACTGAACCCAGGTCCTCGGCCGGAACAAATTCTCTAAACAGCCAAGCCATCTCTTCAGCTCCTCACCAGTAGTATCAACTAAGATGCATTCTGGTGATATAAGTGATTTGTGGGGTGTGAGGACAAATACAGGTGACCAGTCATCCAAATAAGACCCTGGGTCTCAGTAGGAATGAAGAGTGCACTGGCGAATAGAGGGATGGACCTGTGCTGATGACTGAGAGGAGGGTACAATCTCGGCTGTAGCGACTAGAGCGTCTTCTGGGCCCTCCCAAAGGATATAGCGAGCGGGGAAGCTCCTGGCTTACATGGCAGGCCCGTTCTAGCATGCTGTTCCTCCTCCGTGTAGATAGGCTTTTGAATGTTCCTCCAAAGAGTCATCACATTTCCCAACCCTTCCGGGCCTGCCGAGATATATTATTCAGCTCCCTCAGCACTTCTGACATTTAAAAAACAAAACCCTCCTCTCTTGCTGATATGTGAGCCTAGTTATGGTGGGGTGGCCAGGAGGGCAAGCAGACAGGTCTGTAGGGCAGGTATTGCCGTATCAGGTGTCACACTTATTGTATAGGCCTCATGCAAAGGAGAGAAGGGTGAGGGCAGGTCCCTCCATTTCCTGCAGAGGGAAGGAGTGGTCCTTCCCAGGCCCTGCGAGCCTGCGGATCTGGCTTTGTGGTTTTCCAGTAACTGTCCCCCCTGTTTCCACCTCAGGTCTTAGAGTTCACTCCATTCCTACTGAGCCCAGCAGGTGCTTAACTCTGACCCTTTCTTATATCACTCCTGCTCCCCATCTGCCTGCCTGCCTGCCTGTCCGCCTGTCTTGTCTGCCTGCCTGTCTGCCTGTCTGCCTGTCTGTCGTTTCTGGTACCTCAGGTTCGCCTGCAGCTCCCTTGAACTCCTGCTCCTCCTGCCAACCTGCCAAAGCTGAGATGACAGGTATGCACCCCACCACATCTGTAATTCTGTGCTGTGTCTTGCGTGTAAGGTAGGCTAGATCCAATTAACTAAGCCACGTTAATTGCGATTGTTTTCTTTTGAGCCAGGATCTCCTTATATAGCTCAGGTGGCCTTGAACTCTTGCCTTGGCCTCCCAGGATCTGGGATTATCGGTGTGCAGCCTGAGTTCTGCAGCTCTTTAGTACTGCCTTGTGCCTGCAGGAGGTGTTGTTTCCCTGCCTCCAGAGGAGGATGTCTGGCTGTCACAGTCGCCTGTACATTGTTGCCTGTCATCTCTGAGGCTGCCCTTCCCCTTTGGAGGCATGGATGGCTTTTAATAACCGCTGTCCACTCCAGTCTGCCTGTAACCATCTCCCCTATGCCTTCTGTTGCAGAGACATCAAACCAACCACCGTGTTAAGTAGCATGGCTGCAGTCTCCCTTCACCTTGCAGGAAATCTTACAGAAGGCCAGGGGCCCACCACCTCTCGCACCCCTCCCCCACAGTGGATCCTCTGCAGAAACCACTGGTGTTTGGTTTTGCTCTGAGCTTGTTGCTCCTCCGGCCTCAGACTCCTAGTCTCACAGTACCATGTCCAGGCAGAGTGTCTGAATCTGGCTCCGGCCACTTCTCCCTTGTCTTTCCTCTTCACACAGGCCTGTGATCACTTCCTCTCCCAGTCTCCCCTGAGTGTTGATTTTTTTCTTAGACATTTTAAATTCCTGTACAGTCCTTTTAGCGTAAATCAGGCACACACATGCAAGCAGGTGTTAGCTGCTGCGGTGGCTGCACGGCCTTCTACATGCCCAGCTCTCACGTTTCAGATCTGTGTGTGGGAGCTGAGAAACCCTGCTTAACTTCACAGTTTGGACTGCCTCTCCAAGCCACGCCTCGAACTTCAGAGTTAGCCCCGCATACATCTAATTTAAAATGTAAATTATACATAGTTTATTGCCTGTATTGGGGAACCAATAAACAATATGGGGTAGGCTTCCAAAGTACAGGACACGGATTTTCCTTCTATAAGATTTTGCATCCGATTTTCAGTGGCTGTGTTCCATTTTCTGCTGTGTTACTAATAGACAATAGCGTGCAGTTGACATGGGTTCAGTCTTGCCACAAGCTGCTTCCTTGCCTCTCTTTCACATTCTTAAACTTAATGAGCTTCAATCTGGGTTAGGCCACGGCTGTACAGGACACTTGGGGGGTTTTGCAGAGTTTGGTGAGATGTAGTGTTTCATTAGCCAGAAAATAAGGCAGTGTGGCCATGTCAAATCTCACAGGGGAGAGTGCTCCACAGAAACTCAGGCTACTTAGTGTAGCAGAAAGTTAATCTGGCCAGGTAGTGCATGCCTTTAATCCCAGCACTCAGGGAGGCAGAGGCAGGCAGATCTCTGTGAGTTCAAGACCAGCCTGGTCTACAGAGCTAGTTCCAGGACAGCCAAAGCTACACAGAGAAACCCTGTCTCAAAAAAAAAAAGAAAGAAAGAAAGAAAGAAAGAAGTTTAATCTGAGCCTGCATGTGTCACATGTCTTTAGTCCTAGGACTGGGGAGGCAGAAGCAGGTAGATCTTTGTAAATTCTAGGACAGCCTGGTCTACAGAGTGAGTTCTAGGGCATCCAAGGAACCCTGTTTAAGAAAAGAAAAAAAAGGAATTTAATCTGTATTAGCTTCTAGCTAGCTACAGTAATTGATGTTTTCTTTAAGTTTTTTTGTTTGTTGACAGGATCTCATGCCAAGGCTTACCTTCATCTGCTGATCTGTCTTCACCTCCCTAGGGCTGTACTGGGGCTTTTGGCTACTTTATTTGGGTTCCTATTTCTACCACCTTTCTCCATCTCAACCCCTCCAACCCCTGAATACTAGGCAGGTGAGAAAGAGGTTAGCGGGGAAAGGGGTGTAGACCTCTTTAGACTACTTCCTGCTGAGTAGAGGCGTCCAACCTTCATCATCAGAATACCAGCAACCAGCAATCCAGCAACCAGCAGTCCAGCAATAGCAAAAGCAGCACTAGGGGCAGCAGGCCCTCTTGGGGTTCTCCCATTTATACTCTTTTAAAGGTTCCCAGAATTAGAAGCCAGGCACGGTGACACACGCCTGTAATCCCAGCACTCAGAGAGGCAGAGGCAGGTGGATAGCTGTGAGTTCAAGGCCAGCCTGGTCTACAAAAAGCAAGTTCAGGACAGCCAAGGCTACACAGAGATACCCTTTTGTGGGGGGAGGGGTAATACACACACACAGAGAGAGAGAGAGAGACAGAGAGACAGAGAGACAGAGAGAGAGAGAGAGAGACAGAGAGACAGAGAGAGAGAGAGTTCCCAGAATTAAATTATCTGCAGCTGGCAAAAATCATGCTCCTGCCAGAGCACAAAACCCATTATAGCCAGCTGCTGTGGACAGTCTGAAGCAGCCCCATATCCCACACCTAGGATTAAAATGAAAATATATTTACATAATATAACTGGGTTTTTAAAATATTTTTTGTTTTTATTTTATGTGCATTGATGTTTTGCCTGCATGTATGTCAATGAAAGGGTGTCAGATCTTGGAGTTACAGACAGTTGTGAGTTGCCATGTGAGTGCTGGGAATTGAACCTGGGTCCTTTGAAAGAGCAGTCAGTGCTCTTGACCGCTGAGCCATCTCTTCAGCCCCATAACTGGGGTTTTGTTTTGTTTTTTTTTTAAGAAATCAAAATTTGCCGGGTAGGGAGAGAAGGAAATAAAAAGTCTCATTACATAGGGCTAGGGTTATATTAAAAAGGACAGGAAACTTGCATTACCTGTGGAGACATTTTTGTCTTTGCATTGACCTGCTTCCCGTCTCACCGAAGGACTTCTACGTTCAGTGGAGCCCACAGAGCCATCCCAGGCTGTGGTGATACTCTACCATCTAACTGGCTCCCCTGCTTCTCCTAGTGTACCCCTGGCTGCTCAGTGCACAGTGCTCTGTGCCTTCCAAATGGGGCCTTGGGCTATTTTATCTAAACGTTGGAAAAGATGTGTCTTGTCATCTGCAGAGAGCTGAGCTATGAGGATAGGCAACAGATCCATGGCTGCCAGTACCTGAGGGACAGGAAAGGAGACGTGGCTTAAGGTTGTGGGTGTGGACACTTTGGCTTTATTTTTTATTTATTTATTTTAATTTTTTTTTTTTTTTTTTTTTTTTTTTTTTTTTTTTTTTTGGTTTTTCGAGACAGGGTTTCTCTGTGTAGCTATTTTTTATTTATTTTTGTTTGTTTGTCAGCTTAACACAATCTGGAGTTATCTGGGGAGCAAAACCTCTATTGAGAAAATGCCCTTATCACATGACTTTCCTCAGTCTGACAGTTGTAAGATAAAATAAACCTTTTCCTCCACAAATTGCTTTTGGTCATGGCTTAATCACAGTCATAGGAACCCCAACTAAGACACTATCTTCCGGGGCTAGAGAGATGACTCAGAGGTTAAGAGCACCGGCTGTTCTTCCAAAGCTCCTGAGTTCAATTCCCACAACCACATGGTGGCTCACAACCATTTATAGTGAAATCTGGTGCCCTCTTCTGGCCTGCAGGTGTATATGCAGGATGAACATTGTATACATGATAAATTTAAAAAGTTAAAAAAAAAAAAAGACATTATGTTTCTTTCTCTCTTTTGAAATAGAGTCTCTTACTGTGTAGTCCTGGCTGGCCTGGACTCACAGACTTCTGAGTGCTGGGGTTAAAGGCGTGCACCACCAATACACCTGACAAGAGTTGGAATTTATATCTCTGTTGGAGGGTGGCTTCTCAGTTCCAAAGGCTCAATTCCAGTGTTCTGGGAAAGCATAATCTCTACAGTGTCACAGCAAAGTAAAGTATATTCTAATTGCATTTACTCCAAGGGCTTTGGGATTTAATTGCTTTTATTTTATTTAGTTGCTTATATTCCGTTTGCATATTCTTTTTTAAAGATTTATTTATTTATTTAGGTGTAGCCCTGGCTATCCTGGGCTAACTTTGTACACCAGGCTGGCCTCAAACTCAGAGATCTACCTGCCTCTGCCTCTCAAGTGCTGAGATTAAAGGCATGTACCACCACCACTTGGGTATTTTTGTTATTTTTAATTATGTATATATGTGTGAGTATTCACACATGTAGGGGGGAACCTCAGAGTGGCATTATGAAAGAGAAAAAAATAATCAGAAGAACAAAACAGGCATTCCAAGTAGAATTCATTACTGAGAGTGATGTCATCACTGTTCATCACTGATGCTAGCCTATATTTTTGTGGCATACCTTTATTTGGTCTCAGTTTCCCTATAAGATAGACAAGGGCTGTAAATCTTGTTCTACAGATGGAGACACTGATGTCCAGAGACATTTATAATGACTTGTCTGTGTGTCCTCTACCAAGTCAGTGAGAGAACACAGACAAGGTTCTGACCTGGCGTCTGGTGTCACACTTAGATTATTAAATCAATTATCTTAAGAAATACCAAGTACCAAGCCAGGGTCAATGGTGCATACCTGTAATCCCAGCATTTGGGAGGCAGAGGCAGGTGGATCGCTGTGAGTTTGAGACCAGCCTGGTCTACAGAGTGAGTTCCAGGCCAACCAGGCTGCACAGCACAACCTTGTCACATAAAACAAAACTGCTTGGTGACCTTTCTTTTCCCAGTTATGTTTGTGAGTGTTAGTTGTACATATGTGCCTGAGAGGCAGGTATTCACAGTGTAGTGAGTCATGCTGGGGCACACACTACTCTTTTGGAGACCTGGTCACTCACGCAGTCACTCTTCAGCATGTATTTCTGCACCTGCTGATCTCATCACACAGGTGGCACAGAGATAAGATCAAAATGGGTTTTCCCCTGGAGCTCACAATGTCCCACAGCAGCGCTCTCTCTCTCTCTCTCTCTCTCTCTCTCTCTCTCTCTCTCTCTCTCTCTCTCTTCCTCTCTCTCTCTCTCTCTCTCTCTCTCACACACACACACACACACACACACACACAGAGGAAGGTAGGAAGCTGAGTGCTGACACTTTTACAGAAGCGCAGGTGAAGGCGCCATGTGGTGTAGGTGATGCTGAGAGAGGAGTGCAGCAGACAAGCCTCAAAGCATCTGGCTGCAGGAATTTCCTCGAAATGTCTTTGAAACATACTGAAACCAGCGCACTCTCACCCGTTTCCTGTTGCTGGTGGGTCCTTTACGGGAAACTGTACTTACTGATACTGCATTTCAAAGAAAATTTTGGTTAATTTTCCTCCTTTTTTTCTTTTTTGGGTGCCCACTCAGGCTTTGAACTTGTGATCCCTCTCTCTCTGTCTTCTGAATGCTGGGATTACATGTATGACCACACCCAGCAATTTTTTTATTTTTAAAGATATAGTACATTTTTTTCTTTCTTTTCTGTTTTTTCTTTCTTTTTTTGTTTTGTTTTTTGAGACAGGGTTTCTCTGTGTAACCACCTGGCTGTCCAGGACTTATTTTGTAGACCAGGCTGGTCTCTAACTCAAAATGATCTGCCTGCCTCTGCCTCCCGAGTGCTGGGATTAAAGGCATGCGCCACCTCGCCTGGTGAATGAATTGTCTTTTACTTTGCAGCAAAGTTGCAGCTTCACTGTATAAAAGCAGCAGAGCAAGCTGGGCGGCACTTGGGAGGCAGAGGCAGGTGGATCGCTGTGAGTTCGAGGCCAGCCTGATCTACAAATCGAGTTTAGGACAGCCATGGCTACACAGAGAAACCCTGTCTCAAAAAACAAAATAAAACAAAAAAAAAGCACAGCAAATGGAGTGAATTGCAGAATTGGGAGTGTACTGTTCCTCATCTGACATTAAGCAGACACTTATCTACTCCCAGGTATTTTCAATGGGGAAAACTTAAGTGTTTTTACAAATAATTCTGGGGAGTAGGGGTGTTTTAACACACAGTTTCTCTGTGTAGCCCTGGCTGTTCTGGAATTACTTTGTAGACCAGGCTGGCCTTGAACTTACAGAGATCTGCTGGCCTCTGCCTCTGCCTCTGCCTCCCAGAGTGCTGGGATTATAGGTATGCGCCACCAGGCCAGGCTCATGCCTAGCTTTGTAAAAATAATTTTAAAGCCAGGTGTGATGGCGCATGCCTTTAATCCCAGCACTCTGGAGGCAGAGGCAGGTGGATCACTGTGAGTTCGAGGCCAGCCTGGTCTACAAAGTGAGTCCAGAACAGCCAAGGCTACACAGAGAAAAACCAAAAACAATTTTTTAAAATAAAATGTCTCACTTTATGTTGTGTGCACATGTATGCACTGCATATTCAAGAAGAGGTTAAAGGACTTTCCCCTTCCATGTGGGTCCTAGGGATTGAATTCACTGAGGTCATTGCCTTTGGCATTTGGTGACTACGCACTGCGCTTTCTCACTGGCCCCTTTTTACTGGATATTGATTAATACAAAATTTAATCTCATGCTGGGTATGGTGGCACACCCATTTAATCCCAGCACTCAGGTAGGCAGAAGCAGATGGATCTCTGTGAGTTCTAGGCCAGCCTGGACTATGCCGCAAGTCAAGGACAGCCAAGGCTACACAGAGAAACCCTGTCTTGAGGGGAAAAAAATACAAATTTTAATCTCATAAATTATCAGATAACTTCCTATTATATATTTTATTCATAAGGAAATGGAGGTTTGCTAGGGTAAAACAACTTGTCTAAACCAACACACACCTGTTTTTCTATTTCAAAGTCCTAGTTACAGATTTTTAAACATTTTTTATTTAAACAGTCTCACTCTGTAGACCAGGCTGGTCTTGAGGTCACAGAGATCTGCCTGCCCCTGGTTTCTGAGTGCTGGCATTAGAGGTGTGTCCTACCATACCTTCAGCGTCACAGTTTTGTGGTTTTTGTTTTGTTTTTCCAGACAGGTTTCTCTGTGTAGCCTTGGCTGTCCTGGACTCACTTTGTAGACCAGGCTGGCCTGGAACTCATAGTGATCCACCTGCCTCTGCCTCCGGAGTGCTGGGATTAAAGGTGTATGCCACCACTGCCCAGCACAGATTTTTTTAAAAAAAGATTTATTTATTTATTTATTATGTATACAATGTTCTGCCTGCATATATGCATGCCTGCCAGAAGAGGGCACCAGATCTCATTATAGATGGTTATGAGCCATCATGTGGTTGCTGGGAATTGAACTCAGGATCTCTGGAAGAATATCCGGTGCTTTTAACCTCTGAGCCATCTCTCCAGCCCCACAGATTTTTGAACAATGCTGTATCATTGCAGACATATTCCTTGTATCATTGTTTACATAGTATCACGGTGTTCCTTGACCCACTGTTGATCAGTCTTGATCTGCTGGTCTGGACAGTGCAAGTCTATTTACTGAAAATTACCCCTTTCCGTATTTTGTTAGAGACCAGTCCCTAAATCCTCTTGCTGAACTCTTGCTTCCTACTTAATTATGGAGCGGTGCATTCCTTACAGGTTATTACCTGGCATAAAAGAGTTTTCCTATGAATGGCCAGGCTGAGAATTATAAACAACTTACACTGATGATGTTGGAGATAAGTAGCAGGAATCATCTATTTTATCACATTTATTCATTGGGGATTGTTTTTATGTGTATGTGGTGGGTCTGGGGGACGCACATGCCGCCACACTCAACATGGAGGGCAGAAGGCAGCTTACAGGAGTTGGTTTTCTTTCCACTTGTGTGGGTTCTTGGGATGGGACACTGCTGTCAGGCTTGGCAGCAAGTGCTTTCGCCCATAGGGCCATCTTGCTGGCCCATGAATTGCTTCTTAAAGAATGACTTACCTGTTCTACCGTCTTTACTTTAAAATCTTTTAAATTTGGAGCATGGCCCTTTGATTGTCTGATTGTCTGTCTGAGACAGAGTCTTCTTAAGTAGACCAGGCTGGCCTCAAACTGTCAGTTCTTCTGCTTCTGCCTCAGAAGTACTGGGATTGCAGGCATGAGCCACCGTGCCCGGCCAAAGCTCAGGATCCTAATGGTACCCAAGGAGTCAGCCAAAAGTAGCAGAACTATGGAGAAAAGCTTACTCAAAAAAGAGTTGGTGAGGGCCTGGAGAGATGGCTCAGAGGTGAAGAGCACTGACTGCTGTTCCAAAGGTCCTGAGTTCAATTCCCAGCAACCACATGGTGGCTCACAACCATCTATAATGAGATCTGGTGCCCTCTTCTGGCATGCAGGCAGAACACTGTATAAATAATAAATAAATGAATCTTTAAAAAAAAAAAAAAAAAGAATTGGTGGTATTGAAAAGTATGGCTTAAGGAGTGGGAGGGTTCAAAAGGGTGACTGGGGTGCTGAGTACAGAGGAATGCAGAGTACCCAGAAAGGAAGAGGATGGAACACAGGGTGTGGGGGAAGCCCATGTGCCCTGAGATCTGAATTTTATCTCTGACTTTGACCATCTAGAAGGTACAATTGTAGCTACTAGATCTCAGTGTACAAGACAAAGAAAATAATTCAGCTGGTTGGCTTAACCTTGGCTGCTCATTGCTCTTGGGGGATGTCTAAAAGGCAGACAGGGGTTTCCAAAGGCTCGGGAACTTTGCAGGACAAGATGAAGCCAGTAATACCTTGTTAAGTTAGTTTCGGAGTAGATTGTCATCAGTTCTCACACATCTTTATTTTAATAATTTGGAAAGTAAATCTAGGAGACATACACTGTGACTTTTTATTTTATGCCGTTTGTTCTCCTTAAATAGGATATCTGAATTTCAGGATCAGCTAAGGAAAATACAGTCTCATAGTTACTGATTGAATAATGGCTTTCTTCCAAGGGCTGCATTTCCAGATACACAGGCGAACCACAGTAGCTGGGATTCTGCAGATAATTGGCTTGCAGAACTAACTGTTTCTAGGCAGGGCTTGGTGGTGCATGCCTTTAATCCTAGCACTTGGGAGGCAGAGGCAGGAGGATCGCTGAGTTTGAGGCCCGCCCGCTGGTTTACAAAGCAAGTCCAGGACAGCCAAGGCTGCACAGAGAAAGAATTCACTGTTTCTGATATTGATAGCACTTCTCTTTTCTGCAGCCAGAGATGAGATTTTTATGCCAGGAACTTCGCAGTATCTTTTCTTCCAGGAGCTCAGGAGACTTAGCAGCTCTCCTAAGTTATCTGGGCTCTCACATCAGGAGCTTTAAAGTAGGTTGACACAGAAGGACAACTTGGAGGTTCCCAACTTGAAGACCATCCTAGGCTTTTAATTTCTCGTGTGCTTTTGAAACAGGGATGAAGAGTATTTTGCTTTCATTGCCCTTGTTAGTAATTGGGCAAAAAGAAATGTCTCTGTTTTTAAAATTCTGGAAACTAACACTTTCAAATGTTTCTTTGGGGAAAGTGTGTGTGTGTGTGTGTGTGTGTGTGTGTGTGTGTGTGTGTGTGTGTGTGTGTGTGTGATTTCAGAACTGCCTCTTTAAAAATAGATTTTGTCTCTGAGCTGTGTTACTGCGAGTCTCCTGATGAGAGTCAGGAAGTGTGTGGAGGAAGGGTAGCCTGTCTGTGAGGCGTGGCTCTAACTATTAGTCAGTATTTACCAGTCACAGGAAGGAAGGGATGACTGTCTGCTTTCCCTATTTTATCTCCTCCTAAAATTAGTTGCTCTTAGTGAAGAAGCCCTCGTCACTAGAAGCAGCCCTTCTGAGGGCAGTCTCTTAGAACTGTAGGACGACTAGGTAGTGTTCCACTCTGCCGCGACCCAGGTTTCCTCACAGGAACTTGGGATCCGGTGAGTGTTTGTCACCTAAGCAGTCCACATAGCTGTGTAGAGTCACAGCGGTGCTGAGTCAAAATGCAAACCCTCAGAAAGAAATTGTGCCTGTATGTCATCAAACAAGATGTGCATGATTTTATGTTTGCCTTGCTCTGAGATAGGCTGTTTTCGCAGCCTTGTTACCTGTTATGTTAACAGAGTATTGCTTAATTAGATAATTGCTTAATGAAATACTTTGTAAAAGGTCAACATTAGGTGTGATGTCATATGCTAGGACATTGGTCCTGTCCTTTTTTTTTTTTTTTTTTAAGATTTATTTATTTTGTATACAGTAATACATCAGTATGCACCAGATCTCATTATAGATGGCTGTGAGCCACCATGTGGTTGCTGGGAATTGAACTCAGGACCTCTGGAAGAGCACTCAGTGTTCTTAACCGCTGAGCCATCTCTCCAGCCCCGGGTCCTGTCCTTTTTTAAATGTTTATTTATTTTTATTTTACGTACATTGATATTTTCCCCGCTTGTATATGTGAGGGTGTCAGATCCCCTGGAACTGGAGTTATAGTTAGTTGTGAGCCGCTATGTGGGTGCTGGGAATTGAACCCAGGTCCTCTGGAGAGGCAGCCAGTGCTCTTAATTGCTGAGCTATATCTCCAGCTCCTGGCCCTGTGCTTTTTGCCAGGAGGCATTGCATCCTAGTTAGTAGACTAATAGAGGTTGCTTTCTTGGTGAACTTCTTTGGTAGCCAGATCCAAATACAGCGTTTGTGTGTCCAGTCATTCTGTGGCACTTGGTTGGGGTCAGCTTCATAGTTTTGGGTGAAGAGGAAGCTTTTGCATGTTGTTGCTTTGGTGACCACATTTTCTTAGATTGCTGACCAGCTCCCTGTTAAGGCAGAAAAATGAACGAGAGGGGAGTTTATTATAAGCAACAGTGATTCTGGTCTGCAGCAGGCATGATGGTTTGTCTCAGGGGTATAGCTGACTAAACAGCAAGTCCATATTCTCATCACAGTTCTACCAAGAAATGCATGGGAGAAAATGGACCATGACTTTCCCCCTCTTTGGTTTTTCAAGACAGGGTTTCTCTGTGTAATAGCCCTAGCTGTCCTGGACTCGCTTGGTAGACCAGGCTGGCCTCACAGCCTGAACTCACACCAATCCGCCTGCCTCTGCCTCTAGAGTGCTGGGATTAAAGGTGTACACCACCATGCCTGGCATATGGACCATGATTTTTTTTAAAAAATCATTTAATTAATTTATCAAAGACTAGTACACTGGACTGGAGAGATGGCTCAGAGGTTAAGAGTACTGACTGCTCTTCCAGAGGGCCTGAGTTCAATTCCCAGCAACCACACGGTGGCTCAAAACCATCTATAATGAAATCTGATGCTCTCTTCTGGTGTGCAGGTGTACACACAGACAGAACATTGTATGCTAAATAAATAAATAAATAAATAAATAAATAAATAAATAAACGAGTAACAGTTGTGTCTCACACTCTGACCCCCCACATTCACTAAAAAGAAAAAAAAAAAAAAGAATAGTACACTGTAAGGGCAGAGCACAGTAACAAACATACTGCTGTCTGCCCCCACCAGATAGGTCTGATATAGCACAGGTTGCCTTCAGCTTACTACATAGCCTTGATCCTCCTGCCTCAACCTCCCAAGTGTTGGGATTACAAGGGTTTACCACTAAACTGGGCTATAGCATATTGTGTGCTAGTTTGTTTCTGAGACAAGGTCTTACTAGGTAGCTCTGGTTGTCCTGGAACTCACTATGTAGACCATGTGCCTCTGCCTGCCAAGTGCTGGGGTTAAAGACGTGTGCAGTTCTGCCAGCTTGCATGTGGTTAAGGTAGATTCCAGGTGATGTTCTGGTCATCACTACAGAATTACTTAAACCTCAAACATTTTGATTTTATGAAGTTGGGGGAGGTAATATGAATTTTGAGAAAGAAAGATGTTAGTGGGAGAAAGTAGTAAAATGTGAAGATTTGTAGATGAGTTAATTCGTTCTGTTTACATAAATGTTAACATTAGAGTAGTTAATGCTTCTGAGGTATGAGTGAAACAAACTTTTAAAAAATAACGAGCCAGGCGGTGGCCCTGCCTTTAGTCCCAGCACTGGGGAGGCAGAGGTGGGGGGTCTCTGTGAGTTCAATGAGCCAGGCGGTGGCGGTGCCTTTAGTCCCAGCACTGGGGAGGCAGAGGTGGGGGGTCTCTGTGAGTTCAAGACCAGTCTGGCCTACAGAGCTAGTTCTAGGATAGCCAGGGATACACAAAGAAACCCAGTCTAAAAATCAAAGGAAGGCAGTGGGGGAGTGGGGGGTGGCGCATACTTACAGTCCCAGCACTTAGGAGGCAGAGGCAGGCTGACCTCTATAAGGTTCAAGTCAGCCTAGTCTATAAAGCAAGTCCAGGACAGCCAGCGCTACAAAGAGAAACACTGTTTCCAAAAACCAAAGGAAAATAAAACAAAAAACCAACCAACTATACAAAAACGAAGGAAGGAAGGAAGGAAGATTGAGCAGGGAAGTGGTGGTGCACACACCTTTAATCCTAGTGCTTGGAGGCAGGCACAGGCAGATCTCTCTGAGTTTGAGGCCAGCCAGGGCCACACCCAAGGCCACATAGTGACATCTGTGCATCCCCTCCCCCCAAAAAACCAAACCAACCAAACAAGAAAACCCCACAAAAACAAATAATGGCGTTGAAGCTGCATGACAGGTGGATCTGTGTGAATTCCAGGCCAGCCTGGTCTACAAGGTGAGTTCCAGGCTAGCCAGCGTATATAGGGAAACCCTGTCTCCAAAAGAAAAAAAAGAAAGGAAAAAAGGCGGAGCTTATAGGAAATGTGCATCATCATTAAGTGAAAAAAGCAAAGAATAAACTGGATGATCCTATCTTTGTAAAAATATTGAAAAATAAACTGAGGGTTGGAGAGAGGCTTCGTGGTTAAAAGCGCTGCTCTTCCAGAGGACTCAGGTTCTATTTCCAGCACACAAATGGCAGCCCACAACTGTCTGTAACTCCAGTTTTAGGGGATTCAAAGCCTTCTTATGGTAGCTGGACAGATGGCTCCGTGGTTAAGAGCACTGGCTGCTCATCTATAGCACCTGGGTTTGATTATCAGCGCCCACAAGGCGGCTCACAACTGTCTGTAACTCCAGTTCCAGGGACTCTGACGCCCCTCTGGTCTCTCTGGGCACCAGGTACACTTGTGATGCACAGACATACATGGCAGGCAAACACCAAAAACAAAAAAACGCTGAGTGTGGTGGCGCACACCTTAATCCCAGCACTTGGGAGGCAGAGACAGGCGGATCACTGTGAGTTCGAAGCCAGCCTGGTCCAATAAGTGAGTCCAGGACGGCCAAGGCTACACAGAGAAACCCTGTCTCAAAAACAAAACAAAACAAACCAACAAAACCAAATAACCAACCAACCAAACAAACACTGTGTTCTGGCCTCTGCAGGCCCAGGCATGGTACACACAGTCGCAGAGAATAAAACCCAAATACATATAAAGAAGTAATTTTAAAATAAGAAAAGAAATCTAAGAGAATACATGTAAACTGGCCGTGGTTGTATGCTCCTATTCTCACGGCACTTAGGAGGCTGAAACAGAGGATCATGAGTTTGGGACCTGTCTGGGTCTAAACATAAAAATGTGTGTGTGTGTGTGTGTGTGTACGCGCGCACAGGCACATGCGCGATATGTTTAGGAGGGAACGTGGACAGCTTCATTTTGTACTGTCTGTATTTTGACAAGAGTTACATCTTTTCCTAATAAACATTTCTTGCTTTTTTAGGTAAGGAAACATTCACTCTTTAAAAAAAAAAAAAAAAAAAAAAAAAAAAAGACCCTCACAGATGTATCTTAGTCCATAGTGAAATACAATGAGATACAGAACCGTCAGTGTGTTTGTTCCTCCAGTGTGGTCTCTGACTGAGTGCTGTAAAATCAGTTTAGCAAAGCGAGGGTCCTTTGTCCCCATCTCAGAGCAGCTGCATCAGAATCTAGCAGCAGGGCTCTGAGGTGGCACTTAAATGACCCAAGGTGGCCCTCAGCCTGCGAGCGTCAGAATCAGCATTAAGTGGGGAAGCGGAGCAGGGTGGGAGCGCATGGCGGCGGCTGTGTGCTTATGAGCGTGCTCCACAGACTTTCTTCCTGCTGCCTCCTGACATCGGCCTTTATTTCTAGAGTGGCCCAAAGGGATAATTCCCTGCCTGCCTTCCTTCCTGCCTTCCTACCTTTCTCTTTTTTTAGACACTAGGGATTGAATTGAAATTCTTTTAAGTTTCAATTAGAATACAAACTTGTCAACCACTTGTGGTTTTTTAAAGATTTTATTATTAATGTGTATGAGTGCCTTGTCTGCAAGACTGTATACCTACCACAGATGTCAGAAGAGCATGCCAGATTCCTTGGGACTAGAGTTACAGTTAGTTCTGAGCTGCCATATGGGTGCAGAGAATTGAACCCAGGTCCTCTTAGAGGACAAGAGATATTCTTAGGCCGGGCGTGGTGGCACATGCCTTTAATCCCAGGACTCGGGAGGCAGAGGCAGGCGAATCGCTGTGAGTTCGAGGCCAGCCTGGTCTACAAAGCGATTTCAGGATAGCCAAGGCTACACAGAGAAACCCTGTCTCAAAAAAAAAAAAAAAAAAAAAAAAAAGAGATATTCTTAACTGCTGAGCCAGCCTTTGAGTGCCCCTCCTTTTAATGATGTTATCCTATTCCCACGGTGGCCACAAAATATGGATGGTTTCTATTAAGTGGAAAAAGGCCAGAGCATTCTGATCAATGATGTTGTCAGGGGAAAAAGAAAAGGAAAACAACAACAACAAACCCAAAAAAGCCAAACCTTCACACTTACATCTTTCTGAGGAGCCACAGGGACAGTCCATAGCTCATACTGCTCACGCTACATGTGTGAGCAGACCTGCCTCTAGAGCACACAAATCCATGAGGAGCTGCTTAAAATCTGTCTGCTGGGCAGGAGAGATGGCTCAGAGGTTAAGAGCACTGACTGTTCCTCCAGGGGTCCTGAGTTCAAGTCCCAGCAACCACATGGTGGCTCACAACCATCTATAATGAGATCTGGTGCCCTCTTCTGGCCTGCAGGACAGAATACTGTATACATGATACATAAATAAAAATTTAAAAACTGTCTTCTGCCAAGAAGAGACTTGATACCCTATGAGCATATAAAGGGGTAGGAAGGCCCCCTCAGGCACAGTCATAGAGGAGGGGAGTAGGGGGAAAATGGGAGGGAGGGAGGAATGGGAGGATACAAGGGATGGGATAACCATTGAGATGTAACAAGAATAAATTAATTAAAAAAAAAAAAACTGTCTTCTGGGGCTGGAGAACAAACCCAGCCTCTGAGAGAACTTGCTGCTCTTCCACAGGATCAGAGTTCGATTCCCAGTACTCGTGTTAGGCGGCTCACACTGCTTGCCACTCCAGCTCTCGGGGATATGAAACATTTTCTTCTGGCTCCCAGGGACACCTCCATATACACACAATAAAACTTAAAGAAAAAGTTTTATTGAAGTTTATTGTTTTTTTAATGAATGATTCATAGTCTTTGTTTATGGACAACTGGGAATTGCCTAGTACTTTACAAATGGGAGCAAAATACTGGGTTTTGGTTTTGGTTTTGGTTTGGTTTTCTCTGTGTAATAGCCCTGCCTGTCCTGGAACTCTCTTTGTAGACCAGGCTGCCTCGAACTCACAGAGATCTGCCTGTCTTTGCTTCACAAGTTCTGGGAGTAAAGGTGTGCACCACCATGCCTGGCTTTGGTTTTGCTTTTTGCTTTTTGTTTTGTTTTTGAGCCCAGCTTGGCCTCAGACTTCCTGTATAGCTGAGGTTAACCTTGAACTCTGATCCTACCTCCACCTCTGAAATACTGAGATTAGCAGCATATGCCACTGTACCAGCTAGCTTTGTTCTTATCTAACTTGTACTATGACCATATTTC